>NC_137094.1:17960713-18414651 GCF_951640355.1 Cnephaeus nilssonii | reverse complement strand
GCTTCCTGGGCGACCCCCCTACCCCCCCCCAGGAAGTGATCTGGGAAGAAGCTCTCAGGAGGGAGGTCCCCTAAGTCATGTCCATCGGCCAAGGGGCTTCCTCAAAACGCTGAGGCCCGGCTCCTTGTCCAAAGGAACGTCCCTCCCTCCCCGTGTCCTCTCTCTTCTCCCTCTGGGGACCGAGGACAGAAGCCCCGTCCACTCTCGCTCCGCGTGGCTGCTCCGTGGCCCAGGAATGGGAAGGAGACGGGCCCTCAGATCTTTCTGGAAAGACACCCGCCTCCCCCAGCGATCGGTCACGCTGCTGGCCCCCTTCTCCCGTTGTCCCCGACACAATTCCCGGACAGGACAGGGGGCGTCTGGCCACAGAGCCCCCACGGGGCACCAGCAGACACGGGGGCACCCGGGACGCCAAGCTTGGGAAGACACTTCTTATGTGACACGGCGTGAGTCACAGGTCACCGTCGGCGGGACATGGGAGCCTCCGGGGGCTCCTGGGCGCCCAATGAACCGCGCGGAAGGCCTTTCTTCTGGAGCTGAAGGCGCAGGCCTCGGTTCCTTCGGGTCTGCAGAACGCTTAGTGGGGCCGCAGGCAGAGCTTAGTGGGGCCACAGGCAGAGACCGAGGCGGGCCGTGGGTGCTGGAGAACCTTCCGGATCCTGCTGGGAGACCCGGCTGAGGGTCCGTTCTGGGGAGAGCCAGGCCTCCAGGGGGGAGAGCTGCTCCCGGGGGGCAGGTGCTCAGCGGGGAGCAGGGTGTGAGCGGAAGGGTCCCCTGAGCTCCGGCCCAGGCGGGAGACGGTGCCCGGGGGCCCCCCCAGCCCCTGGGAGATGCAGAACCCCCGGCAGAGCAGGAAGGGCGCTTTAATCAAGGCGGCTGAGCGGCCTGAGCCGCAGGCTCAGTGATTTACCGTCTCCGCGGAGAGAACAGATGGAGGATGAGAGCTTCCTCTGGCGGCAGGGCCCGCCTTGGCCCCTCCGGGCGGGGCGGCGGGTGCAGCTTCCCAGCCGCCTCCCCGGAGGGAGCTCGGAGCTCGAGATGTAAACACAGTGACGGGTGTCCTCAAGGCCTCCCGCTCGCCAGCCACCCCCACTGGGTCGCTGACCCCCAAGGAGAGGAGAAACCCGTGGGGAGCACGGAGGCTCCGGGAAAATCCGGGAGGTTCTGATGCCACCCGATCGCGCCTCTGCATTTAAGGGAACAGCGTTATTTTCTGGCTTCAGCATGTGCGTCTGAGAACGAGGGGCAGCAGCAAATCCACGGCCACTTTGGAAGCACCAACATTCGCTCGCTTTTTTTCATTTTATTGATGTTCTTTTAATACATATACATATACATATACATATACATATACATATACACACACACACACCTACGATTAAATCAGCGCTCAAGCACTCAGAGCCGAGAGCAATTCTGAATTGCGATGTGTGTGTTTTTCAAATAAGGTTGAACGAAGTGGCGATCAGAGACGACACTGTTGTCAGACATAGAAACAGGAGTTGAATTTCTTCTTTTTAGCTGGATCTTGCACATTGACTTGACCGTAGGGGCACTGCGGGAGGAATGAGACAAGTTGTTAATGACTTCCTTAAAGAGTAAACGCTGCTCGCTCGCTGGCGGTGAACAAAGGAGGCTGCGGACCACGTGACCGAGGTCACTTGACCTTCCGGGTCCTGCAGAGCAAGAGGAGAATCAGGAGGAATCATCCCAATCAGGGTCCGAGCGTCACTTCCTACGGGCATCCTTCCGGCCGTAAGGTTTCACAGCCAGACGCTCACCGGTAGAAAAAGCCCCCGTCCCAGGGTATGCAGTTCCTCTGCACTTCATTCGGAACAGACCATGCGCAGGTGGGAACACGCATAAAAAAAGCGAAGGCCTATCTTGCCAACGCCGGCCGCAGTTAGCACGCGGACCCAGCGTCTCCTCCTTCGTTAGAAAGTGGGTCAGTTAGAGGGAATAACGCTCTAAATCAGAAGTCAGAGCGGTCTGCATTCACAGGCCCACAATCTCATCTCGGTAGCAATGTACCCGGCGAGGGTGCTTTTGCCAAGTTACAGTGGAGAATCCATCCCCGTTTCTTTTTTTTTTTTTTTTTTGCTCAAAATGGGGAAGGAGGAGTTCGTTCATCTCAATCAGTGCGCATAGAGATGTATAGTCACCGACGTAGACATTTTAGGAAATGTATGGTTTGGGGTAGTTTCATGGTTCAAGACAGAGCAGAAAAGTGACGCGGAAAGAATGAGAAAGAGAAGAGGAGGAGGAGGAGGAGGAGGAGGAGGAGGAGGAGGAGGAGGAGGAGGGAAAAGGAAGGAGGGGAGGAAGGGAGAAAGGGAATAAAGAGAGAAAATCATTATCATTGAAGGGATCCCCCCCCCCCCCCCCCCCCCCCCAGCTCAGCGCTGGGCAAGCTTCTGTGTGTTCAGCTCACAGCCCGTAATGAAAGGAAAGGTTTTCTGGGCTCCGGCTTGCACTATTCCAGCTCCTTTCCTGCCCCTTTGAACTTCCCCCGTGAGCGCGGCTCGTTTAAAACCTCGTGAAAGGTTTCCTGAGAATAAAGAGCTCCCACGGACGCCCCATCCCGGCCTCGCCAGCGCCCCACGGCCGCGGTGCAACGTCACCCAACGCCATTAAGTTTAAAGGCCCCGGCCGGTGCTGAGGCCTCATTGTCCGGCCGGGGGAGCTCGTGAAAGGCGCACTCCAGGTCTACCGGCGCTTTTATTTGACTTGTTGTTCAAATAACGGGCGTTTATGAAGTCCCGGGGATTTGCCACTCACGTGTCTGCAGGCCGACCCGCAGCACCGGCCCCTCTGCAGGTGGGCGAGCCGCGTGAGCACCACGTAGCCCGTGGCCGGGTCCGCGTAGGTCAGCTGCTGGGCCTGCGGTCGCGAAATAGAACGATCCATCAGTCTCCACATCCGCCTTCTCTCCTCTCCCCAAGTTCTACTAACAAAGTAACTGCCCAGTTCTCTTCAAACAACATGGCCCGGCCGGCGTGGCTCAGGGGTGGAGCATCGACCTAGGAACCAGGAGGTCAGGGTTCGACTGCCGGTCAGGGCATGTGCCTAGGTTGCAGGCTCCATCCCCAGTGTGGGGCGTGCAGGGGGCAGCCGATCCATGATTCTCTCTCCTCATGGATGTTTCTCTCTCTCTCTCTCTCCCTCTCCCTTCCTCTAATCAATAAAAATATATATTAAAGAAAGAAAAAAGCCCTCACCGGTGTGGCTCAGTGGATAGAGCGTTGGCCTGCGGACTGAAGGGTCCCAGGTTCGATTCTGGTCAAGGGCATGTACCTTGGTTGCGGGCACATCCCCAGTAGAAGGTGTGCAGGAGGCAGCTGATCGGTGATTCTCCCTCATCGATGTTTCTAACTCTCTATCCCTCTCCCTTCCTCTCTGTAAAAAATCAATAAAATATATTTAAAAAAAAAAAGAAAGAAAAGAAAACAAAGCCCTGGCTGGTGTGGCTCAGTGGATGGAGCGTCGGCCTGTGGACTGGAGGGTCCCAGGTTCGATTCCGGTCGAGGCCGCATACCTAGGTTGCGGACTTGGTCCAACGTGCAGGAGGCAGCCCGTCAATGGTTCCCTCTCATCGTTGATGTTTCTGTCTCTCTCTTCCTCTCCTTTCCTCTCTGAAATCCACAAAAAATATATTAAAAGAAAAAAAACAAAACAAAAACCCCAACATGAACCTCTCCCAAGCAATTTCAGGGCTCCTCGCAATCAAAGAGCGAACACATTCCAACGTGATGCAGGAGCCGACTTTCTGCGGCAGCGGGAGGAAATACACAGCCGGGGGGGGGGGGGGCGGGGGGGGGGCGGGGGGGGACGAGACGTTGATGGGAAAACAAGAAGCCCTCTGTGCCCGCGGCCCGCGCAGCCACGCTCAGGTATGCTTCCCTCGGCCCCAGGAACAGGTTTAATCACAGGTGACTTCAGAGACTCGAAGGGCTTAAGAGGCTGCAAACGAACTTGCCCTCAGAAGTCGCACTGGGAGCTCAGGACTGGAAATATGCTGACGGTGATTTAATCGGACAGGAACGGCGTTAATCGAAACCACGAGCCTAGGAAAGCACCGCCTTCGCCGTTATTGCACACTTTTCGCCGCCCCGTGATGTGGGACCGCACTGAGTATTGTACACTGTTTTCTTTTCAGAGGGTTATTAGTTCTGTTTTTACACAACCCCCGCCCTCCACGCACACAGAAACCTGGTATTGTTTGACCACATTAACACTCACTGCTTTCACGAGTTTGATCAAAAGCAACTTTGATTTTTATTTTATTTTTCTGTTCCTCCTCACCCGAGGATATTTTTTTCCCCCATGGATTTTTAGAGAGAGAGGGAGGAGGGAGGGGAAGAGACACAGAGAGAGAAACATCGATGCGAGAGAGACACAGCGATGGGTTGCCTCCCACATGGGCCCCCGACCAGGGCCACGGATCCAGCCTGTAACCGAACTACATGCCCTTGACCAGAGTCGAACCCGGGACCCTTCAGTCCACAGACTGAGGCTCTATCCACTGAGCCGCACCGGCCAGGGGCAAAAAGCCAGCTTTATGACGGCCCCTCGGATGTTCAGGAAGCACGCTCTACCTACACTCCAACTTGTTTTCCAAACTGTCCGGGTACGTGGTGTGGAGGCAGTCACCAGTTCGCCCTGCTCCCCGGAGCCTGGCCATGCCGACGGTGTTCTTCAGCCTGAGACCCTGTAGAGCAGTGGTCCCCACCTTCCTAAGGCCGCGGCCCTTTAATGCAGCGCCTCGTGTGGTGGTGACCCCCGGCCATAACATTATTTCCGTTGCTACTTCATAGTTGTGCTGCTGCTATGAATCGTCATGTAAATACCTGTGTTTCCCGATGGTCTTAGGCGACCCCTGGGAAAGGGTCGTTCGGCCCCCAGAGGGGTCGGGGCCCACGGGCTGAGAACCGGGGCCGCAGAGGGGCTCTCTCCCGCTCTTTCTAAAGGCGCTGTCACCACCCCCGACTCTGGCCACTCACTCTCGTCGCCTGAGGTGGCAGAAGGCGTGATGGAGGGAGAGGTCGAGTGTGGACGCTGGTGCCAACAAGCAATGGTCAGATCCCCCAAACAGGAGAACTAAGCTCACGGTGGTCAGATCCCCCAAACAGGAGAACTAAGCTCAGGGTTGTCCGGGAAGAAGGTAAGTGCCCACTGAGAGCGCCCTTGGAACGGTGCTCTGTGAAGAGTGGAGGGGAGGGTGGCGGCTGAACTGAAAATCAAAGTAAGTTCGTGCTTTATTATTCGTTATTAAAGCTTTGCTGGGTAGGGTGTTTAACTGGTCACGCAGATAAACGCACGACACTGTTCCTGTGCCTTCCCGGGTCCGCTACCCCCTCCATCAACTCCTTCACCCCCCTCCCCCAACACACACACACACACACTCACATACACAGACATATACACACATACTCAGACACACACATATTCACAGACACATACTCTGACACACACACACACACACACACACACACACTCACATACACAGACATATACACACATACTCAGACACACACATATTCACAGACACATACTCTGACACACACACACACACACTCACATACACAGACATATACACACACACTCAGACACACACATATTCACAGACACATACTCTGACACACACACACACACACACACACACTCACGTACACAGACACACACTCAGACACACACATATTCACAGACACACACTCAGACACACACGCACATACACACACATACTCAGACACATACACAATCACACACACATATATTCACATACTCAGACACACACACACACATACATACACAGACACATACACCACAGAAAGACACATAATACACAGACGCAAAAAGACACACACAAAATACTCGGAAACAGATACACAGAAAGACAGACACACACACACACATACAGACACACACACACACACACAGACACACACACACACACACACACACAGAGGAGTGATGATGTTTAGCTCATGCACTGATCAGAAAGAGTCGCACTCATTCTCAGGACAGACAGACAGACGTTAACTCTCAGGCCCCTGACCCTGACCCTGACCCTGACCTAACCCTAAACCCTAACCCTAAACCCTAACTCTAACCCTAACCCCGTGGTCGGCAAACGGCGGCTCGCGAGCCACCTGCGGCTCTTTGGCCCCTTGAGTGTGGCTCTTCCACAGAATACCACGGCCTGGGCGAGTCTATGTGGAAGAAGTGGCGTTAGAAGTTTACGTTTAAAAAATGTGGCTCTCCAAAGAAATTTCCATCGCTGTCCTGTTGATATTTGCCGACCACTGCCCTAACCTAACCCTAGCCCCAGCCCTAACCCGTAACCGGGTAACCGCTAACCAGGTAACCGTTAACCAGGTAACTGGTAACCGCTAACTGGGTAACTACTAACCGGGCAACTGGTAAGCAGGTAACTGGTAACCGCTAACCTGGTAACTGGTAAGCAGGTAACCGGTAACTGGTAACCGCTAACCGGGTAACTGGTAACCGGTAAGCAGGTAACTGGTAACCGGGTAACTGGTGACCGGTAACCGGGTAACTGGTAACCGCTAACCGGGTAACCGGTAACCGGTAAGCAGGTAACTGGTAACCGGGTAACTGGTAACCGCTAACCGGGTAACTGGTAACCGGTAAGCAGGTAACCGCTAACCGGGTAACTGGTGACCGGTAACCGGGTATTGACTGGCCGGGGCGGGCGGGAAGCTGCGCGCAGTCAGAGGCCGGAGTCCGCGGGCTCTGGTCCCCCGACCTCTCCCTCCGCCTGGGACGCGCAGGCGCACGGGCGCCAGGACCAGGCCGGAGGGGCCTCACCGCGCAGGCGCACCGACTCCCGGGGACCCAGGGTGGGGCAGGGGGCGGGCGAAGGGGCCTCACCGCGCAGGCGCACGGGCCGCGGGGCGGCGCAGGGGGCGGGGCCTCACCGCGCAGGCGGCCGCGTGCAGGTCCGCGATCCGTCGCTCGGCCGCCGTTAACGCTGCGGTCTCCGGGCGCCTCTCCGCCCCCGCCGGGCTGTCTTGCGCGCGGGGCCCCACATCGCCGCGCTCTCCCTCCGAAGCGGAGCACAGGGGGACCCCGAGGGGCTGGCGGAGCCCCGTCGAGACCCAGAGGGGCCGTGCCGGCCGGGCGGCGGGAGGTCGTCCCCCGAAGGTTGCGGTCACCAGCGCTGGAACCCGCCTGGTCGCCATGGCCGCCGCGGGCCGAGCCGGCCTGCCCTGCAGGGCTTGCCCCGCCCCCTCCTGAGCGCCCGCCCCGCCCACCGCCGAGCTAGCCACGCCCCCACCTCCTGAGCGCCCGCCCCGCCCACCGCCGAGCTAGCCACGCCCCCACCCCTCCTGAGCGCCCGCCCCGCCCACCGCTGAGCTAGCCACGCCCCCACCCCTCCTGAGCGCCCGCCACGCCCACCGCCGAGATAGCCACGCCCCCACCCCTCCTGAGCGCCCGCCCACCGCTGAGATGGCCACGCCCACCAGCTAGCCAAGCCCTCGGCGGTGGGGAGACCCACCAACCCCCTGCAGGGGTCCTCAAACTTTTTAAACCGGGGCCCAGTTCACTGTCCCTCAGACCGTGGGAGGGCCGGACTATAGTTTAAAAAAAAACTATGAACAAATTCCTATGCACACTGCACATATCTCATTTTGAAGTAAAAAAACACAACGGCAAAAACACCCGCACGTGGCCCGCGGGCCGTAGTTTGAGGACGCCTCCTCCGCGTCCGGCCCAAACCACAGCCTGGTTTCGAGGCCCCTGGACGTGAAGAAGCCTGCGTTTTGCCCCCAGAAGCCCTAACAGCCCCCTCTCCGCCCTGTCCGCTCCTGGGCCAATCGCTGTGAGCGCAGGTTGCGCGTCAGCCAATCAGGGCCTGGCCCCGGTCCGCCCACAAAGCCCTGGACGCCGGGGCCCAAGGGTGACTGCAGAGGCGACAGCCTCCAGCCCGCCCGGTCCTTTGGTATTTAACTCATTTCGGGCATTTCCACGGAGGTCCTTCCTTTATAAGTATTTGCTCCATTTTAGCTTTTTCTTGGTAATAATTTTTTTTTTTGCAGTGTTTTCCCTGCAAATAGATGGTTAAGACAGTGGGGAACATGGCATGTTCATTGATGTATCTCCACAGCCCATCTTTAATAAATAACTGAATTTTTGAATAAGGCAAGCAAGTCAGTGGTCTTCATTCTCAAATGCATATGAACACTACGTCCCATATGGAAATTGAAATTGAACCATCTGTCTCTCACGATGCAGATTTGACAGTATTGACTATATATTAATTGTTGCAAATGAATACTTCAAAAAAAAAAAAAAAACAAACCTAGGTGATACCTATACCAACGCTGAAGTCCTATGAAATAGTATTTATGGCCAAAACAGGTTTAGCTCAGTGGATAGAGCGTCGGCCTGCGGACTGAAGGGTCCCAGGTTCGAGTCCGGTCAAGGGCATATACCTTTGTTGCGGGCACGTCCCCAGTGGGGGGTGTGCAGGAGGCAGCTGATCGATGTTTCTCTCTCATCGATGTTTCTAACTCTCTATCCCTCTCTCTTCCTCTCTGTAAAAAATCAATAAAATATATTTAAAAAAAGAAAGAAATAGTATTTATGACATCACATTAGGCCCTTTTACTGATCAACTTTATCAAATTACCCGGCCCGCACCCCTGAAGTGCCCCTCTTTTTAACTGGCTTTAAGGGTTATCTTCTAACCACTCACGAGTGGACTGTCCTGTCCGTGGACACATCCCTGCTGGAGGCTGCCAGCCACGCCCAGACAGACGCTCGGCCGTCCGCTGCCTGCTCGGCACAGTTCCTGCGGCCCCCGATCCGTACTTGATGCTTTCAGGATGGCCGGATGGTGTGTTAGGACCTGTCAGGCTCCACGTAGAGTGAGTGCACGCTCACTCTCAATTCCTGTGACGGAGAGCAAACGTTAACACGCCCCCGAGGCTGCCCGTAGGGAATCTTGGTCTCCTGTCATCGGACATCCAGGAGCACACCAGGTTTCATGGAGCTGGTCTTAGAAAACCCTGGCGGGGAGTATAACCAGGCCCACAGGCAAGATCAGCAAATCCCTGCTGCCTCCACCAGCCTTGTCCCTCCCAACTGCCCTCCCCTGCTGGCCTGGTCACCCCCACCTGCCCTCCCCTGCAGGCCTGGTCCCCCCAACTGCCATCCCCTGCAGGGCCTTGTCACCCCTAACTGCCCTCCCCTGCTGGCCTGGTCGCCCCCAACTGCCCTCCCCTGCAGGCCTGGTCCCTCCCAACTGCCCTCCCTTGCAGGCCTGGTCCCTCCCAACTGCCCTCCCCTGCAGGCCTGGTCCCCCCCAACTGCCCTCCCCTGCAGGCCTGGTCCCTCCCAACTGCCCTCCCCTGCAGGCCTGGGCCCCCCAACTGCCCTCCCCTGCAGGCCTGGTCCCCCTCACCTGCCCTCCCCTGCAGGCCTGGTCCCCCCCAACTGCCCTCCCCTGCTGGCCCGGTCATCCTTGCTGCAGCCCGGAGAGCTAGGCAGTGGCTCCCATCTGTTCCTCTCCTCCTGCCTCTCCCGGGCGAGTGTGGATGGGCTACACCAGGCGTCCTCACACTACGGCCCGCGGGCCACATGCAGGTGTTTTTGCCGTTTTGTTTTTTTACTTCAAAATAAGATATGTGCAGTGTGCATAGGAATTTGTTCCTAGGTTTTTTTTAAACTATAGTCCGGCCCTCCCACGGTCTGAGGGACAGTGAACTGGCCCCCTGTTTAAAAAGTTTGAGGACCCCTGGGCTACACACAGGAAGTTATCTAGCCCGTCCACATCCTCTTGCGCCCTCTCAACCATAGACCTTATTGCAATAGACGGATTAGCATTATGTTTTTATTTTTATATACGTATATATATATATATATATTTTAAATCCTCACTTGATATTTTTCCATTGATATTTATTGATTGATTGATTTTTATTGATTTTTAGATTATATATATTTTAATTGATTTCAGAGAGGAAGGGAGAGGGAGAGAGAGAGAGAAGCATCCATGATGAGAGAGAACCATGGACCGGCTGCCTCCTGCACGCCCCCTCCTGGGGATCGAACCTGCAACCTGGGCCTGTGCCCTTGTCCGGAATCGAACTTGGGACCCTTCTGTCTGCAGGCCGATGCTCTATCCACTGAGCCAAACCAGCCAGGGCTCCATTGATTTTTTTAGGGGAAGTAGAAGAGAGAGGGAGAGACAGAGAGAAGTATGGATGTGAGAGAAACACATCGACTGGTTGCCTCCTGCAGGAGCCCCGACCAGGGCCGGGGCCAGGGAGGAGCCTGCAACCCAGGTACATGCCCTTGACCTGAATCGAACCCGGGACCCCTCGGTCTGCAGGTGGACGCTCTATCCTCTGAGCCAAAGCAGGTAGGGCAGTATCATGTTTTCAAAATGAGGTGGGCAGCCACAGGGCTGTGGGGTCCCCCGCACACTGACACAGCTGTCAGGAGATCATGGTTAGGCCGTACATACATACAACCCCCGAATCATAGGGTTGTTCTCTGCGCTCTCACTGCCCGAGGGAGGAAGGCATGGCCGCTGTTCCGTGACTGCAATGAAAGGCGCACTGAGCTTCAGGTCAAATACCCATGACATCGACACGTCTGCCTGGTCTGCCGAGTGTGATACATGTTCACATCCTCCCGGGGATCCGCCTCGGCGAGCAGCACAGCGCGCCCCGCCCGCCCGAGAGCTTTGCCACAGATGCAACGCCGGGCACCTTTCAAATCCCGGGGATCGCCCAGCCACCAGCCTAAGGTCCATGATAGGAGGAGCATGTAAGCCAGCGGTCCTCAAACTTTTTAAACAGGGGCCAGCTCACTGTCCCTCAGACCGCTGGAGGGCCGGGCTATAGTTTAAAAAAAAAACTAGGAACAAATTCCTATGCACACTGCACACATCTTATTTTGAAGTAAGAAAACAAAACGGCAAAAACACCCGCACGTGGCCCGCGGGCCGTAGTTTGAGGACGCCTGGATTGTAGAGTATACTCTGTCTGCCGTTTCACTTTAGTTCATTCATTGTAAAGGTTTGTATTGATTTCAGAGAGAGCAAGGGAGAGGGGGAGGGAGAGAGAGAAACATCAATGATGAGAGAGCATCATGGACCGGCGGCCTCCTGCACGCCCCCTACTGGGGATCGAGCCCGCAACCCGGGCCTGTGCCCTGACCGGGAATAGAATTGTGACCTCCTGGTTCATTGGTGGATGCTCAAGCCCTGAGCCTCACCGGCTGGGTTAACTGAGAGATGATCTTGCCTGTTTTCTCATTTGTCACTCTCCTCCTACAAGACTCAGTCCCTGGGCAGGTGAGGGGTTCTAGGGGCGTCTTAGGCTCACGCGTTTCGCCCACGGTCATGTTCATCTTCCCCATTAGTGTCTGTGCTTTACTGCTGGGCGCTTGCCCCTCACCGCCTCCCCCTCCCCCACACCCAGCCCTCTCAACATTTTTAGCCCCATTTCCTGTAAAGACCCAACCGTTGGCTGGACATGGGGTCTGTAATAAGCAAGAGACACGGACACTGCCGAAACCGGTGTGGCTCAGTGGATAGAGCGTCGGCCTACAGACGGAAGGGTCCCGGGTTCGATTCCGGTCAAGGGCATGTACCTTGGTTGCGGGCACATCCCCAGTGGGAGGTGTGCAGGAGGCAGCTGATCGATGTTTCTAACTCTCTATCCCTCTCAATTCCTCTCTGTAAAAAATCAATAAAAATATATTATAAAAAAAAAAGAGAGAGAGAGAGACGCGGACACTGCCGTTTCTCCTCGCCACTGTGGGGGGTCTGTGTTCAAGTTCTCCGATCTTTCTCGAGTTCCCAGAACTAAAGGCTACTTTCTGCTATTTGCCGTTCTCCCGTATGTACCAGGTGGCAGGAGAATTCATTGAGAGAAGAGCGGGAGGGCCGGCCGGCCGGCGTGGCTCAGGGGTTGAGCGGCGACCTATGAGCCAGGAGGTCATGGTTCGATTCTCAGTCAGGGCACAGGCCCGGGTTGTGGGCTCGATCCCCAGTGTGGGGTGTGCAGGAGGCAGCCGATCCATGACTCTCTCTCATCATGGATGTTTCTACCTCCCTCTCCCTCTCCCTTCCTCTCAGAAATCAATAAAAATAGATTTGAAAGAAAAATCAAACAGTGAAGCAAAGCGGCAGAGAGAAATGCCACGCAGGGTCTCTGCAAGGAACCAGTTGGCATTCACAGTTGCACAAGCCTGCCTCTGGGGGGCAGTAGGGGGCAGGCCTTGAGGAGGGCTCCCCATGGACTTTCAAGTCCACCACCAACCCCTGCTGACTAGGGCCTGTGCCTTGGTTAGTTCTGTGAAATGGGTACAATCGCCCTAGCCGGTGTGGCTCAGTGGATAGAGCGTCGGCCTGCGGACTCAAGGGTCCCAGGTTCGATTCCGGTCAAGGGCATGTACCTTGGTTGCGGGCACATCCCCGGTGGGGGGGCGTGTGCAGGAGGCAGCTGATGGATGTTTCTCTCTCACCGATGTTTCTAACTCTCTATCCCTCTCCCTTCCTCTCTGTAAAAAAAAAATCAATAAAATATATTTTTTTAAAAAAATAAAAAGAAACTGTTTAGCAACACGCACGTGGCCTGAGAACTCTGTGAACACGGAAGAACCTGAAGGTCCCGAGAGAACAAGGGAGGCGGGACTGGAGGCCTCCGATGCCGCCTGGATAAACTCATCTCGGAAGTGCAGCTGACCGGGGAGCAGGGAGCGGGGAGGGCCCTGCTGGAGGACTGGCCGGGAAGGGTTAACATAACGCCTGGCGCTCACACTAGAGCGTGTGGCCCGCTGTCTGTCTGCTCTCTGCGGAGGGGGGGCTGGCGGCTGGTGGGAGGGTAACTCACGGGTGTCTGGCACGTCCCAGCAGCAGGGGAGTCCCGGCTCGTCTGGCTGCTGATAAGGTATCGCTCCCCTGGTACGGCAGCGGGGTCCTCGCGTTTAAAATACGGTCGGGGTATATTTCATGTTTGCTCCCCTGTTTTCCTTCCTCCCTTCTCCTCTAAAGAAACGTTTGTATAACAGTCCAAGCCCATCAAAGGAGACACAGCCACCTTCTTCCCTCTCGACCTCTGCCTGCTCCCCCTGCTCCCACCCCCCCCCCACCCCCCGCCGGCCCCCAGATCCCCGGGAAGGAGTCCCAGTCCCAGGCGCCCCATCGCGCCTCCACACGTTTTCTTAGCCCCGATGTCTGAAAGGCAAAAAAAAAAAAGACGAATAACCCCATGATAGGAACTCACCTAAATAATGACGAGTCATCCCTTAATACCCCTGACCATCCATTCTGTCTTCAAAATAATTTCCACAGTTTGTTTGCATCAGAATCAAGGTCATGTCCATACATCTCCGTCGGTGGAAGATCGCCTCCTTCTCTTTTAGGCTGAGATGCCTGGTCCCTGTCTGTTTTCTCTCTCGAAACGCAGCTGATGGAAAACCCACTCTCTAGGTTTTGCTTCTCACACCCCAGTGGCTCCACGGAACCTATTATTTTAAATATATTTTATTGATTTTACACAGAGAGGAAGGGAGAGGGATAGAGAGCCAGAAACACCAATGAGAGAGAAACATCGATCAGCTACCCCCTGCACACCCCCTACTGGGGATGTGCCCGCAACCAAGGTACATGCCCTTGACCGGAATCGAACCTGGGACCCTTCAGTCCGCAGGCCGACGCTCTATCCACTGAGCCACACCGGTTAGGACTCTTTTTATCAGCCAGATTTTAAATGCATTTGCAGGTTGACACGTTGACACAGCCAGGTTCAGACCGCTTGAAGGTGTCTGCAGCTTTCTTTGGGGATTGATCTACATTGATCTGGGAGAACCATGTCGGGGGCCGGTTTTCAGACACAGACACTGTTCACCACGAAATGATGTGCTCTGACAGCTCCATGAATCACACGACAAGCACACGTCCGAAAGGCCCCACGTTCACCGCGCGCTAATTACGCGGCTATAATTTACGGGGCCCTCACTGGACGCGTGACGGCGAGCCGTGCCCCTGCGGGTTATTTATACCCGCGTTATCTCCACGGGGGGACCGCTACCCCATTGGGGGATCCCCTTATCTCCTCTGGGCTCTGCGCCGGGCGGCACCACGCGGGCAGCTCGAAGCCAGCCAGCCACGGTGGGAGTGTCCCACCTCGAACCCGGGCACGACCACAAATCAGGCCTTCATTTATCGTGTGGTTCAAGGTCTGGACTGGAGAAAGGGAGGGGGGGGGGAGAGTGTTGATAAGCAGAGGATAAACTTAAAAGCGAATGCTGCGTACAGCCCCCCCCTAAGTGAGGAGACGGCCCACATTCCCACACTGTGATCCAAGACTGCACCCCAGGCCGCCTGGTCCCGTGGACATTCCTGGGAAGTGGTGGCAGGACAGTGGGGAGGCCTACCCCACACCGCACGCGACCGCCAATGCATCGTGGATGGAAGATCTCAATACGCAAAGCCGTTTGCTTTTTTTCCATTTTTTTATTAAGGTATTACATGTGTACACATCTTACCATTGCCCCCTCCACCCCACTCCCATACATGCCCTCACCCCCCGTGTTTTGCGTCCCTTGGTTATGCTTATATGCATGCATACAAGTCCTTCGATTGATCTCTTATCTCCCCCCACCTCTCCCTAACCGTCCTGCTGTCATTGGACAGTCTGTTTGGTGCTTTACTGCCTCTGTATCTATCTTTTTGTTCATCAGTTTATCATGTTCTTTATTATCCATAAATGAGTGAGATCATGTGGTATTTTTCTTTCACGGACTGGCTTATTTCACTGAGCATGATGCTCTCCAGTTCCATCCAGGTTGCTGCAAATGGTAGGAATTCCTTCTTTTTTACGGCGGGATAGCATTGTGTGGATGTGCCATCGCAGTTTGCTTTTGAAGAAGGAAAAAAAGGGGGTGCCTTTGGGACGAGAGGAGTCACCTGACCCAGATGCTTTCTTGGGAAAGGAACGCTGGTTGGTGACAAGCAGTTTGGAGAGCTGTCAGCCCCCAGCGGTTAGCTTTGTCTGCATTCAACTCAGCCTTTATTTATTTTATTTTATTTTTATTTGTTTTTCAGATGTTCATCTATCTACAGATACTTACTTTTTATTTTTTAAAAATGTCTTGATTGATTAAGGTATCACATATTTGTCCTCATCCCCCCATTCCCATCCTAAACCCCTCCCCACGCATGCCCCCACCCCCCTGTTGTCGGTGACCACTGGTTATCAGCCTTTATTTTTATCTATGTGTTTATTTATTTGTTTTAAGGATAAGGAGTTTTCTTCTTCTTCTTTTTTTTTTTTTTTGACAATATAGTTTTATTGATTTCAGAGAGGAAGGGAGGAGAGAGAGAAAAGTCCATGAGGAGAGAGAATCATGGATCGGCTGCCTCCTGCACGCCCCCCACCTGGGATCGATCCTGCAACCCAGGCGTGTGCCCTGACGGGGAATCGAACCTCAACCTCCTGGTTCAGAGGTCGACGCTCCACCACTGAGCCACACCTGCCGGGCTGGATTCAACTCAGCTTTAGTTCACTGTTCTCAGGGAGGCCACGGTTCGAGTCCCGGTCAGGGCACAGGCCCGGGTTGCAGGCTCGATCCCCAGTAGGGGGCGTGCAGGGGGCAGCTGATCCATGATGCTCTCTTTTCATTGATATGTCTATCTCTCTCTCCCTCTCCCTTCCTCTCTGAAATCAATATATATATATATATATATATATATATATATATATATATATATATAATTTTTTTTTTTAAGAGAAAGAGCTCAGCAGACAGGCGGCTGGGCGTGGGCACAGGGGGTTTTCTGTGTAACCTGCCAGGGCCGTGGTCTCGGAATCTAGTCTTCCCAAGCAGGAAAGACCCGGATTGTTTCCCGTGTAGACCTATCCCGCCCCCACCACCCCCTGGCATCGTCCCAGAAACTCTGTTTATTCTCTCGGGCCCCAGACAAAGGAGAGGAGAAATTTTCTCAGGGTCCCTGGGAGGAAGTGGAGTAAAAATCTTGGCCGCTGCCGTTAAAAAGGAAACAAACAAACAAACCAACCCGGGGAGACTGAGACAAGGACGCCCGGGCACTGGGGCGCGTTAGGAATGGAAAGGGGAGAAGCCGGGGGGATGCCCATGATGAACGTAGGTCCTAGACCCTCTGGTTTAATGTCGTTGCGTGTCGCTGAGACTGGTGTGGCCAGATACCGGGGGAGAAAGCGGAAACTCCGCCAAGTCTGGGGTTCGCAGCCGCCTCTTCGGGGGTTAGGGCCGTGGTCGGCAAACCGAGGCTCGCGAGTCACCTGCGGCTCTTTGGCCCCTGGAGTGTGGCTCTTCCACAGAATACCACGGCCTGGGCGAGTCTATGTGGAAGAAGTGGCGTTAGAAGAAGTTTACGTTTAAAAAACTTTGGCTCTCCAAAGAAATGTCAATCGTGGTGCTGTTGATGTTTGGCTCTGCGGACTAAGGAGTTTGCCGACCACTGGCCCAGGGGAATGAAAGGGATGCGCCCTCCCACACCCAGGCTTGGAATCTAAAGGTTCAGGCTGAAACCCTGACACGCCCCGGCCCGCCCGCCACGCCCTCTCCACCTCCCCAACCACAGCGCCTCCCCGGAGATGAGCTATTTCGTGATCCCGCGCTGCTTCGCAAAATGAGTGTTTTTCATCTAATTTAAGAAACACTGGTTTCCCCTCTTTGGCTGAAAAACGGAGTCTCTCTTCGGGTGATGGCCCACCACCGGTAACGGGCAGGATTCCTTTCTGTCTTGGTGGCAAATAAGATTGAACGGTCCAGCCCCGACCGGTGTGGCTCAGTGGATAGAGCGTCGGCCTGCGGACTGAAAGGTCCCAGGTTCAATTCCGGTCAAGGGCATGTACCTTGGTTGCGGGCACATCCCCAGTGGGGTGTGTGCAGGAGGCAGCTAATGGATGTTTCTCTCTCATCGATGTTTCTGACTCTCTATTCCTCTCCCTTCCTCTCTGTAAAAAAATCAATAAAAAATTTTTTAAAAAAGGAGAGAGAATGGTCCATTTTCGTGTAACTAAATAGGTTGTGGGAAACACAACCGTCGTCGCATCGGCTCCGTTCGCCAGGACCTCTCGAGGGCTTCACAAGGAGTCTCTCACGGACTGTCACCTGCATGAAAAGGCATGAGGATGAGCTTCCTGGGACAGATTAGAACACAGACCGGAGACCCGAACGTGGGAGAAGTAAGGCCTTCCGGACGCAGGCCTAGCTGCATTCACACTCCATTCTCTTTCTTCCTTTTTTAAGGAGTATTTTTATTGATTTCAGAGAGGAAGGGAGAGGGAGAGAGAGAGAGAAACATCCATGATGAGAGAGAGTCATGGACCGGCTGCCTCCTGCATGCCCCACACTGGGGATGGAGCCCGCAACCCGGGCCTGTGCCCTGACCGGGAATTGAACCTGCGACCTCTTGGTTCATAGGTCAATGCTCAACCTCTGAGCCACTCCGGCCGGGCTCTATTCTCTTCCCACTCTGTTACATTCCCTCTCATGATAACCACAGTTGCCTCTCTGTACCAAGCACTAATAATAATAATAATAATAATAAAATAATAACAACAAAAACAACTAAAAAGTATCATGATAATAGTAGCAAACACCTGGCAGCTATACACTCCATGTGTACCCACTTATTTAATACAACCTACCTATAAAACAGGTACCTTTGCCCGGCCGGTGTGGCTCAGTGGTTGAGCATCGACCTAGGAACCAGGAGGTCAGGGTTCGATTCCCGGTCAGAGCACGTGCAGAGGTTGCAGGCTCCATCCCCAGTGGGGGGCGTGCAGGAGGCAGCCCGTCCATGATTCTCTCTCATCATGGATGTTTCTCTCTCTCCCTCTCTCCGTCTCTCTGGCGTCAATAAAAACATATTTAAGGTAAAATAGATCGAAACAGGTACCATTTACCATGATCAGAGCCAGCGCAGCCACCGAGTCCGCACTCAGCCACCTGCTCCCCCACTAGGACTCTTTTCTTTCTTTCTTTTTTCCCCTAAATATTTTGTTGATTTTTTACAGAGAGGAAGGGAGAGGGATAGAGAGTTAGAAACATCCATCAGCTGCCTCCTGCACGCCCCCCCACTGGGGATGTGCCCACAACCAAGGTACATGCCCTTGACCGGAATCGAACCTGGGACCCTTCAGTCCGCAGGCCGACGCTCTATCCACTGAGCCACACCGGTGATGGCCCCACTAGGACTGGAGATGGACAGGAGGGACCCTGCTCCCAGCAAGAGCTGGGGCCCAGTGCCCTCAGGCTGGCCACACTCCCTCCTGGCCTGCAGGAAGCAGATCTATTTATAGCGCAGGGAGGAATGTCTTCCCTGAGGTCCTAGATGCCTCCCTGTGCCGAGCAGAGCGGGCTTCTCGCAGGTTGCACAAGACATGGATACACTGCCCCTCCCTCAGGGGGTTTGTTCAAGTATCAGGATTTAGCCACACGAGAAAGGAAATGATGCCCGGCCGGCGTGGCTCCGTGGTTGAACGTCGATCCATGAACCAGGAGGTCAGGGTTCGATTCCCGGTCAAGGGCACAGGCCCGGGTTGCAGGCTCCATCCCCAGTCGGGGGCGTGCAGGAGGCAGCCGGTCCATGATTCTCTCTCATCATGGATGTTTCTCTCTCTCCCTCTCTCTCTCTTTTATAATATTTTATTGATTTTTTTACAGAGAGGAAGGGAGAGGATAGAGAGTTAGAAACATCGATGAGAGAGAAACATCGATCAGCTGCCTCCTGCACACCCCCCACTGGGGATGTGCCTGCAACCCAGGTACATGCCCTTGACCGGAATCGAACCTGGGACCCTCCAGTCCGCAGGCCGACGCTCTATCCACTGAGCCACACCGGTCAGGGCTCCATCTCTCTTTCCCTCTCCTTTCCTCTCCGAAATCAGTAAGAAATATATTTAAGAAAATAATTGAGAGATTTAGGATATCTGGTGTTATGGCAGTCTCCTGTAAAATTAAGAAACCAAAATAGCCCGGCCAGCATGGTGCAGTGGGTGAGCGTCAACCTAAGAACCAGGAGGTCAGGGTTCGATTCCCGGTCAGGGCACAGGTCCGGGTTGGGGGCTCCATCCCCAGTAGGGGGCGTGCAGGAGGCAGCCGGTCCATGGTTCTCTCTCATCACGGATGTCTCTCTCTCTCTCTCTCTCTCTCCCCCTTCCTCTCTGAAGTCAATAAAAATACATTTTAAAAAAGAAACCAAAACAAAGCCAAGAAGGAAGTCACTTCCTGAGGGAAGTTATTAGTCAGACGTGAAGCCAGAAGGACAGCTGCCTGGCTCCGGCCGGCCTGCGTTTCGGGGAACAGAGGTGTGATGAGGGGAAGCGGCAGAATGAAGACGGGGGTGGGAGTGGGAAGGGAACAGCAGTCCCTGGAGAAAGAGGGGGGAAATGAAGCTGAAATAGAAAAATCCGAGAAAGAGCGTTTTGCTTCTTTCCTGTGAATTTGGAGCGGCCGACAGTGCTTGGGCAGAAATTTCCATGAACATGCAATCTTGGGGTGAGGTGTGTGTGTGTGTTGTGTGTGTGAGTGCTTTTTTCTTTGTATGTTTTTTTTAAAAATGAAAATGCAAATTCTGATCAATGAAACGTTCATCAGATCAAAACCTGGGAGGAGTCACTTCACAGGATGGAAAGTAGCAACGAGACTCAAAAAACGTTACAGGTCGGAGAACTGAGTCCAAATGAAAGCCATAGAATGTAAAATGGATCGATGGAAATGGGACAGGCGGGGTCTCAACCGAACGGCACAGGTCCTGCCTGTCTTGGCTTCACTCAGAGCCCACCACGGTGACACCCACTGGCTCTGCTTACTCCTGGCCCGACCTCTCGGGTGTTAGGGTCGCCGAAGGAGAAACGCACGAGGCCAAAGTGGTAAAGAACTATACATGTTCTAGAGGCCCAGTGCACGGATTCGTGCACATTGGAAGGAGGCCAGTGGGACGCTACTGGGCGAGATGGGCCGGACACGCCCTGGAGCCAACCTCCCTCGGTCGGTCCCTCCCCAGCTGGCCGCACCCGGGGCGGCACCAGGGCTAGAAGGACGTCTGAGGAGTGAGCGGGGTCCCGGCCTGGCCAGCGGGGAATCGGGCAGAAACCGGCAGTCCGACATCCCCCGGGGGGTCCTGGAGTGCGAGAGGGCACTCTGCCAAGTTGCTGTTGCTCGGCTGCTCCTGCGTTGAGCGTCTGCCCCCTGGTGGTCAGTGCACATCATAGCGACTGGTCGAACGGTTGCTTAGGGTTTTATATATATATAGACAAGAGGCCCGATGCACGGTGAGGGCCAAACCCGGTTAGGGCCTGTGTCTTCATTTTTCATATGATTACAACATACACTGTTGTAATGTAAATCATCGAATGAGATACAAGACGCCTTAATGAGCCAATTAATTAGGAGTCGTTTATTGCACGCGGCCCAGAGGGAGGGGTCTTTTTCCAAATCTCTGAGCAACCCAAACAGGAAGTCTCCCGTATTTATACTTTCCGAGCCTCTTCGTTGGCAGATATTACAAAGGGCTCCGTGTGAGTTATGGTTACAGACAGTTGTAACCTTGAATGCATAATGAGCTTGTCCTTGGCATTATCATTACCAGTATTAGTCGTCCATTACATTGGGTGGCTAGCTTGCAAGGTCAGACAGTCACGTTTATCTTTTTCTACTATTCGAACTAAAACACAAAGTCGTTTTACCAGATCACAGACTGTCTTAAAGTGACAGAGTTTGTAATGACAGAGTGTACAGGACTAGGGACGACCTAACAATAGCAGGGAGCTCAAACAACAGGTTTTTTTTTTTTTTTATACAAGATGGAGGTTACGATGCTTCAACACCCCCCCCCCCTCACCCGAGCCTTCGTAGGAGCAGAGACCCAAAGCCCCCTTGTCGAATGACCACGTGATGTGGCCGATTTCTGAAACTCTCGGCCTCCTTTCTGATTGATTTATTTATTTATATTTTAATTGATTTTTTACAGAGAGGAAGGGAGAGGGATAGAGAGTCAGAAACATCGATGAGAGAGAAACATCGATCAGCTGCCTCCTGCACACCTCCTACTGGGGATGTGCCCGCAACCAAGGTCCATGCCCTTGACCGGAATCGAACCTGGGACCCTTCAGTCCGCAGGCCGACGCTCTATCCACTGAGCCAAACCGGTTAGGTCCTCCTTTCTGATTTAAATTCGGGTCGCTTCCGGCCCATTTGGCCATGTTCTGTTTCTGTTTTGCAGGAGGCAGTGAAGTGATGTCCACAGGCTGATTTTTGTCTTCCCCAGCAAGTTTTCGCTGTGGGAATTCTAATAATTTCACCAGCCAACACCTACAGAATGATCTCTCTTCCTAACGCCAAGTCCAGAGAGAACGGCCCCCAAACAGATGACGGATCCGCCGCACGACTGTTCCAGGCAGCGGGAGAGGGTGCCCTCGCTGGTGTGGCTCAGTGGATAGAGCGTTGGCCTGTGGACTGAAGGGTCCCAGGTTCGATTCCAGGTCCAGGGCACATGCCTGGGTTGTGGGCTCGGTCCCCAGTCGGGGGCGTGCAGGAGGCAGCCGATCCATGATTCTCTCTCCTCGTGGATGCTTCTATCTCTCTCTCCCTCTCCCTTCCTCTCTGACATCAATAAAAATAATTAAAAAAAGAGAGAGAGAGAGGAAGATGAAGTCCTAATTCAACAAAAGGGAAGGTTGGGAGACACATTGACCAACCCAGGGCTGATTTCCAGCTGCAGGCGCAGAAGTTAAAAGCCCCCCGTTGCTAGGGCACGTTGCTAGGGAACGAAGACACCAGGGTTGGTGGGTGGGCGGGCTGATGGGTGGTTTCCTCCCTGTGGTTTCTCACCTCTGTTTGCAAAGAGTCTCCTGGCTCAGACAGGAGCTCAGGGCCCCAAGGGTCTTTGGAGGGCTTTTGGGGTGACCTCAGTGTCTCCTGGCCTAAAGGAAACCCTGGCGTGGCCCTCAAGACTCCATAGCCACCACCTAGCTGTCCCTGGCCAGAGCTGCCTCCCTGTGTCCTTCTGGGTCAGCACCTCCCACCCCCCCTCTCTCCCCGCCCGCTCAGGGCCCCTCCGTCGCCGGGCTGCAGGCTGCTTTGCTAAGGGCAGAAGAGGACAATGAAGATGCCTCCTCATTACTTACTTCCTTTTAAAATCAAACCAACTATTTTTTTTGGGGGGGGGAGGGGTGGGGGGGGAGGGATCAAAAACAAGTAGATTAAGCTTCATTCACTTGCACAACTTCAGTGGGAACTGAAATGCTAGACTTTTGGGCTGCCTTGCACCCGCCCCTGCCTGGATACCCCTCGGAGAACGTTCCAGTCGAGAGAGACACGGCGCCTTAGGAGAGAAACTCTGCAGGGAGACTCGTGCTCACGCCCTGGCCGGGTTGGCTCCGTGGATAGAGCGTCGGCCTGCGGACGGAAGGGTCCCAGGTGCGATTCCGGCCAAGGGCACGTGCCCGGGTTGCGGGCTCGATCCCCAGTAGGGGGCGAGCAGGAGGCAGCCGATCGTGATTCTCTCTCCTCATTGTTGTTTCTATCTCCCTTCCTCTCTGAAATCAATAACGTAATTTAAAAAAGAAGACTTTCGTTCACGATGCACACAATGGAAGCTACTTAGGAACTGGGGTCAGTTCTTAGGATTCCGAACTCTTCCATTTGCCCCTCACACCATTCCCCCCACCCTCCCCCACCCTGCTGTCTGCTGTGGGGGGGCTGGGCTTCAATGGGTCAAATCCATCAGCCCCTCCATCCTCCGGCTTCTTGCAGGGTTTGGTCCATGGGAGTCCCTTACCAGAGACCAGAGGAAGAGCTGGGTGTGGATAACCCAGACTCCGCCCCCGTGCGGTACCTCGAGTGGCCTGGGTCCCTCTCCTGGAGGTCCAAGCTCTCTCTGGTCTCTCTCTCCTGAGTTTTGATAACCCCGGTCTGGTCTTCATCCTTTGGGACGTGGAGGTGGGATCGTTTTTGCTGCCCCTCTCGTTGAGCTGTTTTATCTTGTAACTAGAGGCCCGGTGAGTGGATTCGTGCACTGGTGGGGTCCCTCAGCTTGGCCTGCACCCTCTGGCAATCCGGGACCCCTTGGGGGATGTCAGAGAGCCGGTTTCAGCCTGATCCCCACAGGCCAGGCTGAGGGACCCCACCGGTGCACGACCGGGGCCGGGGAGGGACCGTGGGAAGTCTCCAGGGCGTGTCCAGTCCGTCTTGCCCAGTCCCGATCGGCGGGACCCCAGCAGCAAGCTATCCTACCGGTTGGAGCGTCTGCCCCCCGGTGGTCAGTGCGTGTCATAGCGACTGGTCGGACGGTTGATCCGTCGGACACTTCGCATTTTAGGCTTTTATTATATAGGATAGCTACCAAAGTCTAAAAATTCGGCTTTGCCTGACATTTCTGGATTTGTCTTTTTGAGTATGGAATTTTGGATTGGGAATCATTTCCTTGGAATCGTGAAGGCATTTTTTCCCCCGTGGTCTTTCAACTTCCAGGGACGCCGGCTGGAGGATCCGGTCTGCTTTACGTGGTTTGGTTTGGTTTGTTTGTTTTTGTTTGTTTGTTGATCCCTGAAAACAATTATTGGGAGACACACTCTTCCCGGCTCTCAGATCAAAACCTGGAAGGAGTCACTTCACAGGATGGAAAGTAGCAATGAGACTCAAAAATGAGACACACTCAAAAATGAGACAGACTCAAAGTCCAGGCTCTTCCCGGTAACCCGGGCGTTCCGAATCACCGTGACGAGGCGACACGCACCTCTTTCTGTCCCGTGACTTGGGAGGGGCCCGCTCAGTGCCGAACCTCTCACCCAGGTCCTTTCGTTCCAGGAAACTCTCTCTTGCTGTATCTGTGATGCTACCTTCTCTCTGCTTCTTTGTTCTCTCTTTCACATGTTGCAGCTCCTGGCTTGATGGTCCAGTTGTCTCGTCTATGCTCTTTCTCTTTTCCTTTCTGACTATTCTTTATGCTCATTATAAACATGTGTTCAATATATGATACATATTTATATATATATTTTTGTTGATCTCAGAGAGGAAGGGAGAGGGAGAGAGAGAGAGAGAAACAGCCTGAAAGATGAAACAGAGGGCCGGAGACCGGGGGATACCAGGATACAGGCTTTATTGGAGATCACCCTGCCGGGCCGCCTTCCAGAGGGGAAAAGGGGGAAGAGAGAGAGAGAGAGAGAGAGAGAGAGAGAGAGAGAGAGAGAGAGCGAGCGCCGGGGTGAGAGTGCCTTTTAAGGGGAGGAAAAGAGTGGACGGGGCTTAGGGCACTCAGCCCACGCTGATTGGTGGTTTCATGTAAGGTACATGGTTAGGGGCCTAGGGATTTAGGAATCGGGGGCTTAGGGTATATGGCAGGTGCTGATTGGTGGTTCAATGCACAGTCCCTATAAGGTGTTCAGGAATGTCCGGCTGCAGGTGGAGTTTACGTCATACTCCGTCCATCCGTTGGGGGAAGGGAGGATCTATCACATCCATGATGAGAATCCTGGATCGGCTGCCTAATGCACGCCCCACACTGGGGATGGAGCCTGCAGCCCGGGCACGTGCCCTTGACCGGAATCGACCGCCGGGATCGGGACCCTTTGGTCCGCAGGCCGACGCTCTGTCCACGGAGCCACACAGCGAGGGCCTCTGCTCTGTCTCAGTGCCCGCCCCCCCCCCCCCCGCCCCCCTTCCTTCCTGTGAGACGGCAGCTGGAGGGGAGGAGTGGCGACAAGCTCTCAGCTACAGGAACATTACAGAGAGCCTCCTTTCCAGTGGAAAGAGAGGGACGCCGAGGGCTGGGGGCCAGGATGGGGACACCGTCGCGTCGTCACCCCGGAGGGCCCAGAGGAGAGGAAGCGCCGAGAGCCGGGGGGGGGGGGGGGGGGGGGAAGGGGAGGCAGCAGGGTGTCTGGCTGGGGCGCTCTAGGTGAGTCAGATGGAGCGTGTAGGAGGCAGGGCTGCGGAAAGAGGAAGGGCCTGCCTCCCCCGCACCCAGGGAAGGCCTCGCAGGAGCCGCATGTGAGTCAGCACGCCACCACGGTGTTCCTCCTTTTCATGTCCCCCCCTCCAGACCCACCGTGATGCCGAGGGTGGCTCCTGCTCCAGCGTGCTTGCCTAGAGCCGTGGTCGGCAAACTGCGGCTCGCGAGCCACCTGCGGCTCTTTGGCCCCTTGCGTGTGGCTCTTCCACAAAACACCACGGCCTGGGCGAGTCTATGTTGAAGAAGTGGCGTTAGAAGAAGTTTAAGTTTAAAAAATGTGGCTCTCCAAAGCAATGCCCATCGTTGTGCTGTTGATGCTTGGCTCTGCGGACTAAGGAGTTTGCCGACCACTAGACTAGAGTTTAGGACTGGTAGCTGGTCTGCGTGGAAGGGGTCAGAGGTCGTGGAACACGTTGCAAACACCAAAGGCACCAGGGCGCTGAGCGTCTGTGGCTCCTTCAGGCCACGTGTCCGTCCGCCTTCCTCTCTGCTGTCCGCCCCGGGGAGCCACCTGGGCGGGCTGCACCAGCTCAGCCTCGGGGCCGGCGGGCTTGGTGGTGGATTCGAACCCTGGGTCCCGCACCAGGAGGTGGAAGGAGGGAAGGAGAAGGAACTCGGGGTGTACCTGCCCCCGACCCCTCCTTGCAATATGTTCCCCGGCACTGCCCTCACCGGTGTGGCTCAGTGGCTAGAGCGTCGGCCTGCGGACTAAAGGGTCCCAGGTTCAATTCCCGTCAAGGGCATGTACCTCGGTTGCGGGCACATCCCCAGTGGGGGGCGCGCAGGAGGCAGCTGATGGATGTTTCTCTCCCATCGATGTTTCTAACTCTCTATCCCTCTTTCTTCCTCTCTGTGAAAAATCAATAAAATATATTTTAAAAATATGTTCCCCGGCACCAACACGACCGCGGGGGGGGGGGGGGGGGGGGCGGCACTCTCCTTCCTGCCCAGCCCCTCTTCCCTGGGTGTGCAATCGGGGTGCCCTCCGGCTCTGTCATTTTACAGGGGAGCGCCGCTGTGACTAGCCCTGAACCTCCAAACAGAAGCATAATATCGAAATGCTGAGCAGTTTGACCCACTTGAGCCGCGCTGGGCGGTAAGGGCCCAGGTTTCGCTTCCTGGGACGTTTTTGGTGCTTCTGAGTCCCTGACTGAACAGGATCCCAGTTGCTGCATAGGTGAATTCAGTAAGTGTCTCTTTAAAAAAATGTATATTTTTATTGATGTCAGAGAAGAAGGGAGAGGGAGAGAGAGAGAAACATCCATGATGAGAGAGAATCATGGATTAGCTGCCTCCTGCACGCCCCACACTGAGGATTGAGCCTGCAACCCAGGCATGTGCCCTGACCGGGAATTGAACCCTGACCTCCTGGTTCATCGGTTGATGCTCAACCACTGAGCCACACAGGCCGGGCTACAAAGGACTTCTTAAGAAAGGGATGACTACAGAAATATTTAACACGATTGCAATTTGGATATTTCGAACACATCAACGAGGGAGGTGCCATATGACAATAAATCATTGGAATTGAAATAGGGACCCACTTGAGTCTTGTTCACATTTGTTGAGCGAGAAAGACGAGAGAGAGAGAGAGAGAGAGAGAGAGAGAGAGAGAGAGAGATGCTTATAGGCTTTATGAAGAAAACTAGAGGCCCAGTGCACAAAATTCGTGCATGGGGGGGGGGTCCCTCAGCCCGGCCTGGACCATCTCTCAATCCAGGACCTCTGGCTCCTAACCACTCGCCTGCCTGCCTTCCTGCCTGATTGCCCCTAACCAGTCTGCCTGCCTGCTTGCCTGATGCCCTAACCGCCTCTGCCTGCCTGCCTGATTGCCCGTAACTGCTCGCCTGCCTGCCTGATCGCCCCTAACCAGTTTGCCTGCCTGTCTGATGCCCCTAACCACTCTGCCTGCCTGCCTGATGCCCCTAACTGCTTGTCTGCCTACTTGATCACCCCTAACCACTCTGCCTGCCTGATCGCCCCTAATTGCCTCTGCCTGCTTGCCTAATCACCTCTAAACCCTCTGATTGCTTGCCTGATTGCCCCTAACAGCCTCTGCCTGCCTGCCTGATCACCCCTAACTGTTCGCCTGCCTGCCTGATCGTCCCTAACCGCCTCTGCTTTGGCTCCCGCCGCCGCGGCTTTGTCCAGAAGGATGTCCGGAATGACGTCTAGAAGGTCATTCAGCTGTCTGGTCTAATTAGCATATTATGCTTTTATTATTATAGATGGCTTTCGATGTCTCAGTAGAATTCCGCAGGCTGACCCGTTCCCTCGTGCCCGTGGCACACACAGGGGGAAGTGCATCCTTGGAGGAATAAGATATCCCGAGAGGAGCAGCTTCCTGCTTTGCCAGGTATGGTAACCTGTTTCACCCACTAATCTACACGTCCCGGGACGACGGAAACCCAGCTTATAAAACGCGATTGTAAAGCGCCCGGCAACATCGCGGCTATGAAAAGGCCACACGCCCACCAGGCAAGGCCTGTCTTTCCGGTTTGCACGTGAGGCCTCCGTGCACGGGGTGACAGACGACGCAAACGCCAAGCCTCTTTCTTCCTCCCCGTGTTCACGGACCGGGCTTGCCGGCGGGCTTGCCGGGGTCGGCTGTTTCTCACTCCACAGCAGGCCCCTTGACTTAAAAGCCTTCCTTCCACCCTCGCCGGTGTGGCTCAGTGGGTAGAGAGCGTCGGCCTGCGGACGGAAGGGCCCTGGGTTCGATTCCGGTCCAGGGCACGTACCTGGGTTGCAGGCTCCCCGACGGGTGTGAGCCGAGCTGGCCTGCCATGGAGATGTTTGTAGTTTACGGGAGTGTCCGGCGGGCGGGGTTAGGAGGTTCTGTCCCAGGCAGTGACACACGGACACACACACACACACACACTCCGCCCTGCTTCCTGGGGCCCAGGTGAGCCTCCCCACAGCGTCCGGGAAGAGAATTGGACTTCTCTGAGACGGTCCGCCCGTGGCCCTCGGCTTCTGACCGCTCTGCTTAACTCCAGGGCTGTGTTAAGGTGTCCGATGTCTGGCAGGTTGGGGAGCAAGGAGGAAGGCGTACCAGGAGATGCTGGCCAGAGGTAAGAGCTTTGATTCCTTAATTTTGGGGCAAATCACCTGGGAAGGGGGTGGCGGTGGGGGGGCTGGGGGACAGGACATGGTGGCTGGCTTGTCTTTGAGAACTGTGCTATCCTCTTTCACTAAAAGTTTAGCAGCCAAAGACACAGATATTACTCCCCACGTGAATTTTAGAAAGAGTTGGATATATTCAGGAAAGAAAGAAGATGTTGAGAGGGATCTCAGAACTTTTGTCTTCAAACGGGAAGACCACTTTTTAAAACAGGTTTTACTGAATTTGAGAGAGAGAGAAAGAGAGAGAGAGAGAGAGAGAGAGAGAGAGCAAGACAGAGAGAGGGAGAGAGAGAGAGAGAAACATTGATGTGAGAGGGAAAACATGGATCGGCTGCCTCCTGCACGCCCCCTACTGGGGATCCAGCCCGAAACCCGGGCCTGTGCCCTGACCTGGAATTGAACTGTGACCTCCTGGTTCATAGGTCGACGCTCCATTACTGAGCCTCACCGGCCTGGGCCCAGGCTAATTTTAAGTTGATAATGTTGTAAGGCCCAGGAATGATGTTATAAATATGCAAATGGGCCTTGGCAGATAAAAGGTTCCCCACTCCTGGTTTACATAAACATATCCCCAAGAGAAGTGTCTACAAAATCCTCTTTTTCTGTAACTTTTAACACACCATGCAAATTAGGTCCCTACGTGTTTGTGTCCGTTTTATCTCAGTCATATCAGGATAGATAAAGGAATCTCTTGAGCATGGTCAGCTTAAGCGCTAGTTTAATGAGATTTGTTTGGGCCCGGCCGGCGTGGCTCCGCGGTTGAGTGTTGACCTATGAACCAGGAGGTCATGGTTCGATTCCCGGTCAGGGCACATGCCCGGGTTGTGGGGAGTGCAGGAGGCAGCCGATCAATGATTCTCTCTCATCATTGATGCTTCAGTCTCTATCTCCCTCTCCCTTCTTCTCTGAAATCAATATATATATATATATATATATATATATATATATATATATATGTTAGACTTGTTTGGTGTGTGCATATATAGTATTTTCCTTTCATATCCTATATAATAAAGCTGTAATATGCAGCCCTAACCGGTGTGGCTCAGTGGATACAGCGTTGGCCTGCAGACTCAAGGGTCCCAGGTTCGATTCCGGTCAAGGGCATGTACCTTGGTTGCAGGCACATCCCCAGTGCGGGGTGTGCGGGAGGCAGCTGACCGGTGTGTCTCTTCTCATCGATGTTTCTAACTCTCTATCCCTCTCTCTTCCGCTCTGTGAAAAAAAATCAGTAAAATATATTAAAAAAAAAAAAGATGTAATATGCAAATGGTCGTTACGCCGTGAAGCGTAACCGACCGTGTAATGACCAGATCACGGATCAGCAGGAGGGTGGCAGCGAGCTGCTGGCGAGCTACTGGCGCACGGATTGGTGTGCAGGGCTACTAGTCCTTAAATACATTTAAAAACTAACAGTGATTCTGCAGAGGTACAACTGTCGCTCGCATCCCGGCACAGGGGTGGGAAAAACCTACATATTCACATGTCCACCCCACACCGATGAGAAGCTCCTCATGCAGGCACCCCAGGTAGGGTTCTTCTTTGGGGGGGAAGGATTAATTATAATGAAAGGAGAAGTTCTAGCAGTTTAGTAACCCGTGGAGCAGAAGTGGTTTTTTTAGTTTGCAGAATTTGTCTGCCGTACGGTAACTCTTTGGGCAGAAACGAGTTTTATTCGGGGGGCGGGGGGGGGGGGGGATGTGTGCGGTACCGTCAGCCTTAACTGTGAAACTGAAATCCACAGAATCGCTTCTGAGAAGGTCAGACGAAACCTGCAGCTCCCCCCCCTTTTTTAAAATATATTTTATTGATTTTTTTACAGAGAGGAAGAGAGAGGGATAGAGAGTTAGAAACATCGATCAGCTGCCTCTTGCACACCCCCTACTGTGGATGTGCCCGCAACCAAGGTACATGCCCTTGACCGGAATCGAACCCGGGACCCTTGAGTCCACAGGCCGACGCTCTATCCACTGAGCCAAACCGGTTTCGGCCTGCAGCGCTTTTTAATGGGCACACGGCACTGTCCGTGCGACAGCCAAGTCATTGTTCCCATCCTGCCGACGCAGGAACCGAGAAGCCGACATGTCTCGGGGTGACAGCCTATGACCACACGTCAGGCTAACGCCGTGGTCGGCAAACTGCGGCTCGCGAGCCCCGTGTGGCTCTTTGGCCCCTTGAGTGTTTAGCAGAGGCCAGCTGAGGAGTCCCCTAATCAAGTTAATCACAATGTGCCTACCTATATAGTTTACGTTTAAAAAATGTGGCTCTCCAAAGGAATGTCCATCGTTGTCCTGCTGATATTTGGCTCCGTGGACTCATGAGTTTGCCGACCCCTGGGCTGACGTATCCTGGCCCATTTCCCCTCCCTGGTTCCTCATGAGGTCCTGTCCGCAATGTGGACGATGAAGTCCCTGGCGACGCTCTGCACCTGGTTGTCTCGCCCACGTCACCCCCACCTTGGGCAAGAACGTTCCACGCGGGCGTCACCCCGTTTCCTTTTAGGCTCTGGAGCCTAAATTCTGCTCTGAGTCCCTGAGGCTTAGGCCTTGGGCTTGGACCTGTCATGACTCACCCTCTGCAAACCACATTCCGTTTCCTCCCCTCCTCCTACCTTGTGCCAGAGCCGCGTCGGAAGCCACTGCCCTGTCCCGGTGACTAACAGCGTCCAGGCGTCCTGGGTGGTGACCCTTGTGGGAGAAGCTTCCAGAAGGTGTCCCCGCGGGGGGTCCAGCCCTGGACAGTCTGTGGAAGGTTCTCCATGAGACTTTTCCTCGTGTCTTCTCCCTGGGAGCCTGGGGATGAAGGTACAGAAGAGGGGGGGGGGGGGCGGTGAGGTGGCCTCACTCAGAGCACCAGGTGGACCTGCCCATGGCCTCCTGGCCTAGCTTGCAGCCTCTCCGTCGAGAAAGTGCGGGTCGAAGTGTCCATCATTGGCGTTATGACAAGTCCCCGGCGTGCCATCACCTGCTCCCCTCCTGCCCCTGCGCTGACCTGTTGGCTGCATCTAGTGCCCCCCTCCCCCCCCCTCTGGCCTCAGTGGCTCCCCAGGCCTCCCCTGCACCCACCGCTGTGCGTGTGTCCAAAGCATAGTCCTCGCCCTAGCTGGTGTGGCTCAGCGGATAGAGCGTGGGCCTGCGGACGGAAGGGTCCCGGGTTCGATTCTGGCCAAGGGCACATGCCCAGGGTGGCGGGCTCGATCCCCAGTGGGGGGCGTGCAGGAGGCAGCCGACCCATGACTCTCTCTCCTCATGGATGTTTCTCTCTCCCTCTCCCTCTCCCTTCCTCTCTGACATCAATGGAAACAGCAAACACCAGCAGAGGCGGCCTGAACACATTCACAAAAAAAAAACAAAAGCAAAACCAAAATAACAGAACGCGGTCCTCGCTGGCGCTGCGCGTGCAGGCGGGTCTGCAACACCCCATCCTGTGCACGCCCCGACCCGTGGGCCCCTGGGTGGCCTATTTGGCAGGTGCACGTGGGTGGGTGGGCGCTCCGGAATGGGGAGCGGGGGAGCCCCCTGGGTTGCACACCGGGGTCCCCAGGCCCTGGCCGGAGCAGGGGCAGGAGTGGGGGGGGGCTGGGTTGCACACAGGGGTCCCCAGGCCCTGGCCGGAGCAGGGGCAGGAGGGGGGGGGGGCTGGGTTGCACTCCAGGGTCCCCAGGCCCTGGCCGGAGCAGGGGCAGGGGGGGGGGGGCTGGGTTGCACACAGGGGTCCCCAGGCCCTGGCCAGAGCAGGGGCAGGAGGGGGGGGGGGCTGGGTTGCACACCGGGATCCCCAGGCCCTGGCCGGAGCAGGGGCAGGAGGGGGGGGGGCTGGGTTGCACTCCGGGGTCCCCAGGCCCTGGCCGGAGCAGGGGCAGGAGGGGGGGGGGCTGGGTTGCACACCGGGGTCCCCAGGCCCTGGCCGGAGCAGGGGCAGGAGGGGGGGTGCTGGGTTGCACACCGGGGTCCCCAGGCCCTGGCCGGAGCAGGGGCAGGAGGGGGGGTGCTGGGTTGCACACCGGGGTCCCCAGGCCCTGGCCGGAGCAGGGGCAGGAGGGGGGGGTGCTGGGTTGCACACAGGGGTCCCCAGGCCCTGGCCGGAGCAGGGGCAGGAGGGGGGCCAGGCTTCCCATTCAAAGCCAAAGCACCTGCGTGGCCAAAGGGCGAAGCTGAAGCGGAAAACCTGTCCCATTGGGGGACCCCCACCCCCCACCCTCTCCAAAGGCGCGCGGGCGGACGGTGCGCGGGGGGGGGGGCATCTCCGCGTGGAAAGCGCCGCCCACGGGGGCCAGGCTTTGGGGGCGCCGCTCGCTGGGGAGGCCGGGCCGGGGACGCGGCGGGGCTGCGGGGGGCGGTCAGGTGCCAGGTGCGCCCCTGTCCCCGCCCCCGGCCCCCCGGCCCCGCCCACTTCCTGGTCGGCGGCGGCGGCGGCGCAGGAACCGAGGCCGCGGGCGGGCGGGCGGCGGGGACACGGGCGGCGCCCGCTGCTGTCACAGAGGCCGCGGCCGGCGACACGGGCCCCCCCCGAGCGCCGCCGCCGCCGCCCCCGCGCGCCCCCCCGAGCGCAGCGCGCCCGCGACATGTGAGCATGGACAGCAGGACGCGGTGAGTGCGCGCTAGGCCCGGGCCTGGCCACGGCCCCCCCGCCCGGCCGGGGCTCCCCTCGCCTCCCCGGCGGCTCCCGGCGGCTCTGCCCCAGGGGGTCCCCCCCTCCCCGCCTTCCGCCGCCTCTGCTGGCCAACGCCCCCCCCCCTCCCCTGCCCTCCTGCCCCCCGCGATCGGTGCAGGGCGCTTGCACACCGGCACCCACTTGCACGGTGTTTTCACGCGCGGGGTCCGCCTGCAGCCCCGGGTGCGCTCCGGGGCCTCCAGGGGGTCGGGGGCGAGTCCATGAGATGCGATATTTTGCTTCCTTCTCTCTCTCTCTCTCTCTCTCTCTCTCTCTCTCTCTCTCTCTCTCTCTCTCTCTCTCTCCTTCCTAAACTTACTTGGCAAAGAATCCCTTGTTTCTCTTATTCCCCCCCCCCCTCTTTTTTATTTTTATTTTTTTTTCAGCCACCCCTCCTGTCCCAGACTTTACAAAATCATGACAAACTCTGTGTCTTTGTGCTGCTGGGAAAGGCTTCTTGCATGTCACAGGTGCCCCCGCCGTGGGCAGGATGTCACGTCTGCCCCTGAGAGACCCAGGCAGGAATCTTAGGGACATTCTGCCGCTGGAACGGGTTTTCTGCAGGATCTGCACCTCCTGGGAGGAGGAGGAGGAGGGGGGGGGTGGGTGATGGAAAAAGTCCCCTTGTTGCCATTAGCTGGTAGATGGTGCGGGAGGAGGTCACCGGGGTCAGAGTCTGACCACGGGGGCGGGCCCAGGAGCTGTGCATCTGCTTGCGAATTAATGGACATGGCCGGTCACTTCCTGTTTCTAGATGCTTGTCTTGATAATATTAAAAAAAAAAAAAAGAAGAATGTGTTACTTGGGAGCCGAGCAGTGTCTGATCAGACGCGAAGGCCTCCTTGTTGGGGGTCGGTGGGGGGGTTGGGGGGGACCTGACATAGAGGGACACTTTGGTCACATGGCCACTGGGGTATCAGACGCGCATCTCTGATCTGCCGGCAGAAGGAGATGAAAACAGGACTCTGTTTTGGAAAGAAAAAAAGAAGTGGGTCCCTAGATTTCAGTTCAGTTTTGGGGGAAGCGGAGCCCATGAGTCGGTGGGATCCCCGAGAAGTTGGCACAGACGTGGGTGTCTGAGCGGCGCCGCCTGCCCCGCTCCTGGTGGGAAAGTGGGACACCCAGGCAGGTGTGTTCTTACCCCCCCCCCCCCCCCCCAGATAATGGACGGAGAGCGAGGCCGGTCGGGGTGGCCTGGCCGTCTGTGTGTGTCGTGCCCAAGCCGCGTAATGACGTGTCCAGGGAAGCCTGTGCCACGCGTGTCACGGAAGGAGGGTGATCGGTGGCCGATGGGGGTCTGGGAGGGGCGGGCGGAGCCAGGTGGTTCCTGATACGGCGTGGCCTGCTCTGTGTGTGGGGCTTTCGTTTAGATTCCACACAATAAAGATGATGCGCTTAAAAATAGATACATTCAAAAAATGTATATTTAAGAATATATCTTAAGGATATATATTTAAAATGTATTTTTTATTGATGTCAGAGAGGAAGGGAGAGGGAGAAAGAGAGAGAGAAACATCGGTGATGAGAGAGAATCACGGATCGGCTGCCTCCTGCACGCCCCACACTGGGGATCGAGCCCGCAACCCGGGCCTGTGCCCTGACCGGGAACTGAACCTTGACCTCCTGGTTCATAGGTCAACGTTCAACCACTGAGCCACGCCAGCCGGGCAAGACGATGCTTTTCATTTATGCATCACTGAATTCTTTATAAGGTACTTTCAGATGTACTGTTTCATGTATTTGATCCTCACAATTTAATTTATTTGATCCTCACAATTACACTGTGATGTGATGTTTTCCCCTTTAGAGGGGCAGACACAGGCTCAGAGGTGGAATGTCTTGCCCCGAGTCTCGGGGCTCCTGAGCCTCGCCTCTTTCTTACGTTGCTGGAGTGGGCAAACAACAACAGCAAAACGCTGTTTCCGCTGCCCGGCGGTCCCTCCATCACCCGGCTCCTACCGGGACCAGAACGAGACCCCTTTCCCGAGTTACGGAAACACCGGCTTCACAGAGAGGCGGACGCACGTCACGGGACGGGAATCTAACGGCGCTCTTTTTTTTTTTTTTCCTTTAGGGAAAACCCAGAAAGAACCTTTGACCTGGTTTTGAACGTGAAATGTCACGCCTCTGAAGGCGAAGGTACGTGCGTGTGGTCCGTGCCTGAGCGGACCGAGCCTGTCCCAGCGCGTGCCCGGGGGGGCGGACACGGGAGGGTTCCGACTGTGGGACTCTTCGGCACCCCCGTCTCGCGTGGCTGGGAATGAAATCGATGCTGGGTCTCGGCCCTGCGCTGGTGGCAATCATGAATATTTTCTTTCTTTCTTTCTTTTGAAATATATTTTACTGATTTTTTACAGAGAGGAAGGGAGAGGGATAGAGAGTTAGAAACATCGATGAGAGAGAAACATCCATCAGCTGCCTCCTGCACACCTCCTACTGGGGATGTGCCCGCAACCAAGGTCCATGCCCTTGACCGGAATCGAACCTGGGACCCTTCAGTCCGCAGGCCGACGCTCTATCCACTGAGCCACACCGGCCAGGGCCATGAATGTTGTCTGTGCGGCTTCGGTCTCCGTGTGTGTGAGACACCCCGCTTCCAGGGCCGCCGACCCGGGGGGTGTTCACGTTTCACTTCCTTGCGTTCCTCTTCGGGAAGGGAGCTCCTTTACAAAACACCGGCGAAGGCCAGCCGGCGTGGCTCCGTGGTTGAGCGTCGACCTAGGAACCAGGAGGTCACGGCTCGGTTCCCGGTCAGGCGGGGCACAGGCCTGGGTTGGGGGCTCGATCCCCAGTGGAGGGGGTGCAGGAGGCAGCCGATCGATGATTCTCTCTCCTCATGGATGTTTCTAGCTCCCTCTTCCTCTCTCTCTAAACGCAATAAAAAAAATATATAAAAAATAATACGTAGATCCAACGCCAGTGAAAATTCCCCGCCATTCCAGAGGGGGCCACTCCCGTTCCCTCCTGATGGCCCTGGAATAGCCCCTTCTGTTGGAATGACCTCGCTTGCCCGGCCCTGGTGGAGGGACGGGGGGAAGCAGGCGTGGGGCAGGCCTGGGAAGGGTGTCAGCTGTCTGTCCTCTGCAGTTTCCTGGAAAGACAGAGCCCTTGGTGAGGGTCATTTTTGTTCGGCATTAGCTCGATGGTGCTGGAGGAGGTCACCCGGGTCAGAGTGTGACCATTGGGACGAGTGTGTGTTGGGGCGGGGGGGGGGGGGGGGGGAGAATGAGGTCTATACTCCTGATTCATCCCTTTTCAACGTGTCCTGTGTGATGTTTTCACGGGGATGGCCGGTGTGATTTCCCTGGTGCAGTGGTCGGCAAACTCATTCGTCAGCAGAGCCAAATGTCAACAGTACAAGGACTGACATGTCTTTGGAGAGCCACATTTTTTAAACTTAAACTTCTCCTAACGCCACTTCTTCAACATAGACTCGCCCAGGCCGTGGTATTTTGTGCAAGAGCCACACTCCAGGGGCCAGAGAGCCGCCTGTGGCTCGCGGGCCGCCGTTTGCCGACCACGGCCCTGGCGTGCGCTCGGACCCTCGACGCACGAGGCTTAGGTGTGGATCTGGGGAGGTGAGCCCTCTATTCTTGGTGCAAAGGCAGCTGACACTCTCAGCTTCAGAAACTGGCCAGCAATTATATGCTTTTTTAAAAATATATATATGCCTTTATTTAAAAAAAAACAAAAAAAAGCAATTATATGCTCGTAAGCCATTTGGAGCTGCACCCCTTAAAATAGAGGCGCCCGTCCCAGCTGTGGCGACAGGGGCGTGGCTGACGTGAGGCAGGAAGTTGAAGCCGCACGCGGTCCGGGCTCGGCCGGCCCTGGCTGCTGCGCGCTGGCCGGCCGGGACCGGGGCTGTTTCTGCCGTGGGTGTACGTTTTAATTCCTGTGAGTCTGCAGACACCCACCAGACATTCAAAACTAGGTATATCGTTTCTTTAAACACAGTTAAAGCATCCGTGATGAGCGGGAGGCCAGCCTCTTAGGATGTGTTGTTGCTGGACCGCCTCTTAGAGTCATGAAGGCAGGCATGCTAGAGTCATCGCCATGGAAGGCCCGGCTGCCCGCGGGGCCGCCCGCTCCGTGCCTGTGGCAGGCAGACCGTGACCTTTCCGTGGAGACGCGTGAGCGGCCCACTCCGTCCTCACCCCCCCCCCCCCCGCCTGCCCTCGCCCGTCTTTTAGGAACTGGTCTGTCCAGTTACATTTTCCCACGTAGCTCTTCTCTTCTCTTCCTGTCCTTCGGCTGTTCCTGTGGGAACCGCTGCGTATTAGAAACATCGTCATTTGTGTGTGTTTTATTTTTTTAAAATATCTTTTTATTAAAGATTTCAGAGAGGAAGGGAGAAGGAGAGAGAGAGAGAGAGAGAGAGAGAGAGAGAGAAGCATCCATGATGAGAGAGAATCATGGACCGGCTGCCTCCTGCACGCACACCCCCCTACTGGGGATCGAACCCACAACCCGGGCATGTGCCCTTGACCGGAATCGAACCTGGGACCCTTCAGTCCACAGGCTGATGCTCTATCCACTGAGCCAAACCAGCTAAGGCAGTGGTCGGCAAACTCCTTAGTCAACAGAGCCAAATATCAACAGGACAACGATGGACATTTCTTTGGAGAGCCACATTTTTTAAACTTAAACTATATAGGTAGGTACATTGTGATTAACTTAATTAGGGGACTCCTAAGCTGGCCTTTGCTAAAATCTCAAGGGGCCAAAGAGCCGCATGTGGCTCGTGAGCCGCAGTTTGCCGACCACTGAGCTAAGGCGGTCCGACGTTTAATGAACTCACCCCCTAAGGCCTTGGCAGGGCCAGAGCAAATGATTTCTCGGGCCTCACACGGCCCGCGGGCCGGACGTTCCCCACCCCTGGAACCCGGAGGCCCTTCTGAGGTAGGAATTGACCTGAGAAACCACCTGTGTGAACCAGGGGCTTTCGGGCCCAGATACAACATCAGCTTGGGTCATAAGGAAGCTTGCTGCTGCTTATTTCACAGAAGAGGAAGTCTAAAAGTAGGTCACGGGAGATCCGGCCAGGAAGTTTCTTTCCCAGAATCCCCCAGCACCTCGGATCCCAGGAACCCACGCTGCCCGGGGCCCGGCCATCCCTAAAATAGTCACCGGTGGTGTCCGCGGCAGAGGGGGGAGCGGGAAGACGATCCTGCCGATGGGCTAAGCACCTGGCAAGGAATCGACGTTGGGAAATCAATCAGAATGCTCTTTGCGTGTCTGGGAACGGCGGTGTGTATGTTTGATGACCACCGGATCCGGTAGAACACAGGGCGCCCGGGGTAAAGAGGGTGCCGGCGAAGGCCGGCGACGTTACGGTGAGATACTCGGCAGGCAGGCTTCTCTCGGCCGCTGTTGAACGGGAAGGTTTTGAATCCTTTCGTGTATCCCGAGCCATTCCGGTCAGCAATCGCTTCGGGGACACGGGACGGTTCCCTCGGTTTTGGCTAGCGGTCTGTCACGGTCTGGGTTGTTGACGTAGAACTCGATCGCCTTCGTCGGATCCGAGTTTGGACGCGTGCCGGGTCAGAGACATTGCATGGGGCTTGGGGGAAATGGTTGCGTAGAGCGCCCCCCCCCCTTCCAAACAGCCTCAATGAGGGGGTTGGTAGCCCCCCCCCCCAGTGCGTCTCCTGCCTGGGGGCGGACTCGAGTCTGGTGCAGGCCGGCTGGTGGGGACTCTTTTTTTTTTTTTTTTTAAATATATTTTATTGATTTTTTACAGAGAGGAAGGGAGAGGGATAGAGAGTCAGAAACATCGATGAGAGAGAAACATCCATCAGCTGCCTCCTGCACACTCCCCACTGGGGATGTGCCCGCAACCAAGGTCCATGCCCTTGACCGGAATCGAACCCGGGACCCTTCAGTCCGCAGGCCGACGCTCTATCCACTGAGCCACACCGGTCCGGGCTGGCGGGGACTCTTTCTGTGGATGCGCAGTGTCCGCACCACTTGTGTCCCAGCCGCCCACAGGGCCGGGCCCGCGTTCAGGTGACACGGCTGTGCCTGGAGGCTCCCCAGGCCCCCGGCTGGCGTCCCTCTTGCCGTCTTCCCAGCGCTCAGGGGCGGGCAGCCAGCCGCGAGGGCTCCGCTCGGGCTGGGAACAGACCTGCCTGTCCCCACGCCGCCCCGATGTCCCCCACACGGCCCCCCACACGGTCCCCCACACGGCCCCCCGATTTCAGAGACGGACACAGGCCGGACGTGACTTCCCGGTGGGAGGTGGAAGTCGCCCCTTCTCTGGGGTTCACACCTCCTGCACGCACCCCCCCCCCCCCCCACTGGGGATGGAGCCCACACCCCAGGCGGGTGCCCTTGACTGGGATCGAACCTGCCTGTGAGCACACCACACATTCCGTTAAGGAATGTCCCCCCCCCCCCCCCCCCCCCCCGTGCCCGCCAGCTTCCTCTTCGGTGTTTGGGTGAGGGCTTCTCCGAAGCGGGTGTTTCTCTCCTGGGCGGATGGTGGGAGGGATGGGAGCGGCCGGTCTCCGTCTGGCACGTGGAGCAGCCGGAGCAGCCAGGGAAGCCAGGAAACGTGCCCCGGGGCGGCTCCTGGCGGCTCCTGGGTGGCTCGGCGAGCAGATCTGATCTGCGGTTTCAATCACCGGGTCTGCGGCCTCTCCCAGCCTCGCAGGAGCACACGGTTGGCTGCTCTGTGGTCACGTGAGGAAATCTGCGAGAACCAGCTGAATGGGGTACAGGTATTTACTTATTTTATTTATTTATTTTTAAATGTCCTTACTGATTTCAGAGAGGAAGGGAGAGTGAGATAGAAACATCCACGAGGAGAGAGAATCATGGATCGGCTGCCTCCTGCACGTCCCCTACTGGGGATCGGGCCCACAACCCCGGGCATGTGCCTTTGACCAGAATCGAACCCGGGACCCCTCAGTCCGTAGGCCGACCCTCTATCCACTGAGCCAAACCAGCCAGGGCAAGCAGGGCAAGGTATTTATCTACACTAATAAAAGAAAAATATGCAAATTGACACCCACCAGCCAATCAGGAGTGAGTATGCAAATTTGCCCAACAAAGATGGCAGGCTAATTTGCATATGCAGGCACAGAGCGAAGACTGAAGGCTCCAACCCAAGTCAAGACTGAAGACTGAAGACTGAAGAGGCTTGGCTTCTCCACCATGGCTGGAGCGAAGGCCTGGGTCCCTGGTGCCGGAGGAAAACTGGTGCTGGCAGCCAGGGGAAGGAAGGCCTATTGCACGAATCTTCGTGCAACGGGCCTCTAGTTTTTTATAAAATATTTTTATTGATTTCATGGAGGAAGGGAGAGAGAGAGAGAGAGAGAGAGAGAGAGAGAGAATCCTGGATCGGCTGCCTCCTGCACGCCCCACACTGGGGATGGAGCCCGCAACCCGGGCCTGTGCCCTGACCGGGAATCGAACCCGGGACCTCCTGGTTCACAGGTCGATGCTCCACCCCTGAGCCACGCCGGCCGTCCCCTCTTTCTCTTTTCTGAAATCAGAAGCCAGGCCCGCGGGTGCTGACCTCGCCCGCGGCCCCGTGCCCCGTGCACAAAGGCGTTTCCCAGCCCATTCGCCCTGGGGGGGGGGCGTTTCGCCCGCAGGGGTCCCGCTGACCCGGAGTGCGCCCATGCCCAGCACACACGGTGTCCCTCACGGAATGTGCGGTGTGCTGACCTGCACACGGACACTGCGTCCGAGCCTGTGCCTGCTGGCCCGGCCTCAGGGAACCTCTAGGGCAGTGGTTCTCCACCTCCCTCAGGCCGCGGCCTTTAATGCCGCTCCTCATGTGGTGGGGACCCCCAGCCATAACGTTATTTCCGTGGCTACTGCATAACGGTGATTTTTTAAAATATATTTCTTTATTGATTTCAGAGAGGAAGGGAGAGGGGGAGAGAGAGAGAAACATCAATGATGAGAGAGAATCATGGATCGGCTGCCTCCTGCACGCCCCACACTGGGGATGGAGCCCGCAACCCGGGCATGTGCCCTTGACCGGGAATCGAACCCGGGACCCTTCAGTCCACAGGCCGACGCTCTATCCACTGAGCCAGACCGGCCGGGGTAGATGTCTGTTTTCGGAGGCCGCCTTGAAACCCGTGTGCACCCACCCACACAGCCCCACGCCCTGGGGAGCCCCGACATTTAGGAAGTGGAGCTTGGGTGAATCACACGTGCAGTGAAGTGGTTTAGGACACTTTGCATACCGCCCTGCGTGGAAAAAAAAAAAAAGAAAAAGAAAAATCTGTGAGTGAAATGTGGTTACCAGGTTTTGGCTTGGGCTGTGCGCTCATTCGAGAAGTCTCTCGGGCTCCCTGTCCGTCCGTACACACTGGATGGATTAGAGTCGTCCGGGCCGAAGGGGTTCCCTGTATCCAGGGTCGCTGACGGGAACCGAACCCCCTTTTCTCCCACCTGCCCGCCAGGGTCCATGGCCACCGTGGCTCTGTAGCACCGTGTCTGTGAGAGGGTCTGCCTTTGTTTGATGTAGCAAAGCGTTGACTCCCGCTGGACTCTCTATTTGGCTTCGAACAGCACATCCCCCTTCATAGGGCCGCCTGCAGGGGCACTAGGAAAAGGCAAACCCCATTTCAGCCCGGCCGGCAGGGCTCCGTGGTTGAGCATCCACCTGTGAACCAGGAGGTCACGGTTCGATTCCCGGTCAAGGGCACAGGCCCGGGTTGCGGGCTTGATCCCCAGTGGGGGGCGTGCAGGAGGAAGCCGATCCATGATTCTCTCTCTCTCCTTCTCCCTTCCTCTCTCAAATAAAAAAAAATATATGTATTTGCCCTGGCTGGTGTGGCTCAGTGGATAGAGCATCCGCCTGAGGACTGAAGGGTCCCAGGTTCGATTCTGGTCAAGGGCACATGCCTGGGTTGCGGGCTTGATTCCCATTAGGGGACGTGCAGGAGGCAGCCGATCCATGATTCTCTCTCATCATTGATATTTCTATCTCTCTCTTTCCCTCTCCTTTCCTCTCTGAAATCAATAAAGATATATTTTTAAAAATATATGTATTTAAAAATCCCATTTCAGCGTTCAGTATCTGTTGATTATTACTTCCATAGGGATGCTGCGGAGTTTATGTAGGGTGTCCCCCAAAAAATGCACACACACGCCGTGAGTAATGATAAAGGCGTGTGTATTAAAAGGCATTTCATTTTCAGAATTGCGCTCTCCGCTGTTAAAGGGTGTATACGTTCTTTGTGGGGACACCCTGTATTTTTTAACGGTTGGATTATAACTTGTCTCAGTAGGTGCTTCTATGGGTCACATGCTCTTTATTTTTGCTGCTGGAATCCAAGGTGACTTCTGGGTTTTTCAGGTGAATGACCGCACCTCCCCTCCCCCCCTCTTCCCTTGACCTGGGGGGCGGGGTGCCTGATTCCCCGTCAGGGCGTAGGCCCGGGGTTGTGGGCTCGATCCCCAGTAGGGGTCGTGCAGGAGGCAGCCCATCCATGATTCTCTGTCATCATTGATGTTTCTCTCTCTCCCTCTCCCTCTCCCCTCCTCTCTGAAATCAATAAAAACATATTAAAAATAAGTAAAGTGAAGTGAAGTAAAGGCGGTGCTGTATCTCCAAGACCTGTATTTCAGATTTTAATAAAAATATGTTCCAGGCCGAAACCGGTTTGGCTCAGTGGATAGAGCGTCGGCCTGCGGACTGAAGGGTCCCGGGTTCGATTCCGGTCAAGGGCCTGTCCCTTGGTTGTGGGCACATCCCCAGTAGGGGGTGTGCAGGAGGCAGCTGATGGATGTTTCTCTCTCATCGATGTTTCTAGCTCTCTATCCCTCTCCCTTCCTCTCTGTAAAAAATCAATAAAATATATATTTTTTAAAAAAATACGTTCAAAAGCTTTCATGCCAAGCCCGTTGAAAGGCGGTAGATTTTTATCATCCCAAGCAGGGGGATGCTTTATTAAAAATAAAATTTGTTTAAAAGGACGTTGGTGACGAACCACAGGCTGTGTCCTGAGCTGGCAGAACTGGTGCAGATCAGATAGGGCCCTTTCCTCTTTGACTTCCTCCTCCCTTATCGGCTGAATCTGGAAGTAAAGCGCCGAGCCCTCGGCCTGGTGCATCTGATAGTGTTTTCTGCAGCCGTAGAAGCGTCCAGAGATGAGTCACTTCAGACACCGTTTCGTCTTGGTCTGGTGGCAGACACGCACCCAGGGGACGGGTGCCTCTCGTGTTCCGGCGGAGCGTGCCTTCACGTGGAGCAGCCCCGGAACGTGGGACGCGTGTAAAACGTGGCCTGACCGGTGGTGGGAAGGAACGTACGGACGTGCGCAGACACCGCCGGGTGGGACACAGCCAGTGAAGCGAGGGCAGGGGTGCCTTCATCCCCGGGGACCCCGGCGGTCCTCAGGGTCTGCGAAGTGAAGTATCTGTTGCCCTAACCCCGTGGTCGGCAAACTGCGGCTCGCGAGCCGCATGCGGCTCTTTGGCCCCTGGAGTGTGGCTCTTCCACAAAACACCACGGCCTGGGCGAGTCTATGTTGAAGAAGTGGCGTTAGGAGAAGTTCACGTTTAAAAAACGTGGCTCTCCAAAGAAATGTCAATCGTTGTGCTGTTGATAGTTGGCTCTGTGGACGAATGAGTTTGCCGACCACTGCTCTAACCTAACCGGTTTGGCTCAGTGGATAGAGCGTCGGCCTGCGGACTGAAGGGTCCCGGGTTCGATTCCGGTCGAGGGCATGGACCTTGGTTGTGGGCACATCCCCAGTGGGGGGTGTGCAGGAGGCAGCTGATCGATGTTTCTCTCTCATCGATGTTTCTAACTCTACCTCTCCCTTCCTCTCTGTAAAAAAAATCAATAAAATATATTAAACACACACACACACACACACAAAATATTTGTTGATCGTGAGTTTCTTTTGGATATGGTGTTTAGAAGAGGGAGTGGTTGTATTTGGGGAATTTTTTTCAAGGTCTTGGTCACTGTTATCTTAATAATAAAAGGCTAATATGCAAATGGTTGTTACGCGCCATCAGCAGGAGGCTTCATCCCCCGCCTGGTGGGGCTTGATGGGGGACCTGAGGCTGGGTCCCCCTCCTCCCCCTGGGCGGGGCTTGAGAGGGGTGGGGCCGGCCGGGTCTGGGTCTCATGTGATTTTGAGGCACGCATGGGTGGGTGGGGACTTGACTCTGGGTCCTGCGGCAGGAGGGAGATTTTCATAAACATGTTACTGATTTCCTTTCATCTCTGACACTTCTGTTACAGAGAAAGGGCAAATAGCCATATTAAAATGGTTCCTCTAATTAATTCCCTTTTAATGTGCACGGATTTCGTGCACCGGGCCACTCGTCCTTTCATATCAATGGAAGCGGTCCTTTCTGTTTAATCATGACAGTCCACGGGTGAGGTCAGTTTCACTCTTTAGAAAAACGGTGTGTTCTCTCTTTTTATTTCCCTCCTGCTGCTCCTGAGGACGCAGCTGTGTCTCAGAGCCGTCGTTTTTGCTGTGAAATGTGTGGTTTGGGTGAGGAGTCCCTGCAGAATAATCATTGACCATCAGGGGCCACACGGTTTCATCAAGATTACGCGTTGGCTGCGTTCACTGTGTCCACGTTTAGACATGCTCCAGAAGAAATAGGAAGCTAAGACGTGTGTACAGAAACACTCGCTTTTGCCCTAGCCAGTTTGGCTCCGTGGATAGAGCATAGGCCTGCAGACTGAAGGGTCCCAGGTTCTATTCCGGTCAAGGGCACATGCCCAGGTTGCAGGCTCCATCTTTGGGGGTGCGGGGGGAGGGGGAGGTGTGCAGGAGGCAGCCAATCAATGATTCTCTGTCATCATTGATGTTTCTGTCTTTCCCTTTCCTTCCTCTCTGAAATCAATAAAAATATATTTTTTAAAAAGACATTATAAAACAACAACAAAAAACCCTCCCCAAAAAACCAAGAATACTAGTTTCCAAGTGTTTCATACTTAACTACAGGGCTGGGCACAAATCGGTTTACAGTCCTGAGTATGAGAAACACGGTGTATTCTTGTATGATTATGTAGTGGTTCTTTTTTTTTATTATTAAATATATTTTATTGACTTTTTTACAGAGAGGAAGGGAGAGGGATAGAGAGTTAGAAACATCGGTGAGAGAGAAACATTGATCAGCTGCCTCCTGCACACTCCCTACTGGGGATGTGCCCGCAAGCAAGGTACATGCCCTTGACCGGAATCGAACCTGGGACCCTTCAGTCCGCAGGCCCACGTTCCATCCACTGAGCCACACTGGTTAGGGCAATGTAGTGATTCTTGTATTATTTTCCGTATGAAAAACCGAACACCTACTCTTGCCAACCCCAATGCTTAACAAATTGAAGCATTAAAAGGGAATGCTCGACGAAAGTCACAATTTTAATTTGTAAATGTTTTTTTTTTCCCCATTTAAAGCTTACGTGTCATGGGTACTGTGAATATAAACACAGTCCTTTTTATTTCGTCATATACTTGCCGAAAGAATTTACACAACGAACAATCTCCAATGCTAATCTGAGAACTAATTTTTTAAAAATATATTTTTGTTGATGTCAGAGAGGAAGGGAGAGGGAGAGAGAGAGAGAGAAACATCCAGGATGAGAAAGAATCATGGATAGGCTGCCTCCTGCACACCCCCTACTGGGGATGCAGCCCACAACCTGGGCATGTGCCCTTGACTGGAATCGAACCAGGGACCCTTCAGTCCACAATCCGAACTCTGTCCACTGAGCCACACCAGCTAGGGCTCCGAGAGCTCATTTAAAGCATCGCCTGTTGTCTGTTCTCCTTCTAAAAGGAATCCTAAGAAAAGCTACTGCTTTAGGACATGATGAACAGCTCAGTTGACCAAAAAGACCATCTACACTAATAAAAGAGAAGCATGCAAATTGACCATCACTCCGCCACACCCACCAGCCAATCAGGAGGGAATATGCAAATGAGAAGGACAAAGATGGCGGCCGCCCCACTGCTCCAGGTGTGGAGTGGCCGGGCTGGGCAGGACGCCTGCTGTGAGAGGGAGGGCGGGGGGCGAAGGGATCTACAGGAGCAGCACTCCGGCCGCAGCGAAGACGAAGATGGCAGACTCTGGCCGGAGTGAAGGCCTGGGTCCCGGGTGCCGGAGGAAAACCGGTGCTGGAAGCCGAGGGAAGGAAGGCCTATTGCACGAATCTCTTCGTGCAACGGGCCTCTAGTCTTTCTATAAGCGACCCCTTCACTCCCCCCAATCCCTCCTCCGCCCCCCCCCCCCCCCCCCCCGTGTGCTTGTAAAAACTTTTGTGTTGGCTTTTAATGATGGGTATCTGAAAAACGTCAACACATTGACCCTCCGTTGTAAGTTTGTTGTCAGAGATTAATCAGGATTGAACATCTGTGGTTCCTCGCGGCTTTCCTTTTTTGGTTGCTAATTTGAAATAAAAAAAAAAAAAAAAAAAAAAGCAACAACACCAAAAGCGAGCTCTCGCGCACGGCTCCTGGGACATCTGGCCCCTCGCGGTTGACGGTTCGATTACCGCGGTCGCCCGCAGCTCCCGAGGAGTGCGAAGAAAAGAAATTGCTTTCCCTGTCAAGGTGTTTTCAATTCAATTCTCACCCATTAGCCCCGTTTGGGTAAGTTTGGGCTCGCAGCTATCGGCTGGGAGTGACTCGATCGGGTGATTGATGAAGGTCTTTCCACTTTATGATAATAGGTCTTGCTGCAAGGGCCCGGGAGAAGCCAGGGGAGGTACATTAACCTGCGACTCGGACCTGCGTCAGAGTTTCACGTTCTTTGGAGTTCCGGGGTCATTGCCCGAGCTGGGACTCACTTACCTCTGAGCAAAAAGGGGCTCGCGTCGTTTTGGGGCGGGAAGCTAATGAACGCGAGGTCCTTCCGGGAGGAGGCGTTCAGACAGGCCGGAGTTCTCGGTCACGTAGCTTTTATGGCTCGAGGGTCCGAAGGCCCCAAATAATTGGACGGCCGGAGTGGTTTGGTTCTCTGAATGACTCTTCCCGGGGAAGAGAGTCTCGGTGGGATCCTTCTAGGAGATGCTTTTGCACCCCTGGCTTGTGGTCCGTTGTGAGAGGTGAAACAGACGGACAGGGTTTCCCACATGGCCTGCTTTTTTTGTCCTAAATATGCACATGATGTAAAGTAGCCAGGAGAAGCCCGCCTCTCCCATTTTGCAGCTGGAAATAAAGTAACACACCTTATAATGGGGGAATAAGGACACATATGTAATACCTTAATCAATAAAGAAACTTTAAAAAAATTAAAAAATAAAGTAACACACCTTAAAATACTAACTTCACTTCCTTAAGGTTTTTGTATCTATAAGTCAAACTCAAAGAATTATTTTATTTACTTATTTATTTTTAAAATATATTTTATTGATTTTTTACAGAGAGGAAGGGAGAGGGAGAGAGAGTTAGAAACATCAATGAGAGAGAAACATCGATCAGCTGCCTCCTGCACACCCCCCACTGGGGATGTGCCCACAACCAAGGTACATGCCCTTGACTGGAATCGAACCTGGGACCTTTCAGTCCACAGGCCGACGCTCTATCCACTGAGCCAAACTGGTTAGGGCTATTTATTTTTCATATATTTTTGTTGATTTCAGAGAGGGAGAGAGAGATAGAAACATTGACGATAAGAGAGAATCATGGATCGGCTGCCTCCTCCACGCCCCACACTGGGGATCGAGCCCACAACCCGGGCATGTGCCCTGACCGGTCAAACTGTGACCTCCTGGTTCATAGGTCGACCCTCAATCACTGAGCCACGCCGGCCGGGCAAATAAGAATTATTTTAGCCCTAACCGGTGTGGCTCAGTGGATAGAGCGTCGGCCTGTGGACTGAAGGGTCCCAGGTTCGATTCCGGTCAAGGGCATGTACCTTGGTTGCGGGCACATCCCCAGTGGGACAGGTACAGAAGGTGGCTGATCAATGTTTCTCTCTCATCGATGTTTCTGACTCTCTGTCCCTCTCCCTTCCTCTCTGTAAAAAAAATATATATATTTTTTAAAAAAGAATTATTTTAGATCTAGAATGAGAGAGTTGTTGATTTGAATCTATGAGCAATTAATATCTTTTTCCAGGTTTCTTCCCATACAAATTCCTAAGTATCATTCAGGGCAAGTCTGTAAGGGTTTAGGCCATTATTTACCAAAAAAAAAAAAAGTTATGTGTGTTATGTGTGTGGTTATTCATTCATGCAAGAGGAGAACTTGAGCTGCCTCGTGCCCTCATTCCAAACGCTCCGTTTATTTGTCTCGCCTTACTCCTCAGCCCCACAGTCTTCAGATGCAGGCGGTGGGTTGTCTACTCAACAAACGGCGCTCACATGGGGCTAGGTGTCACATTGAGCAGCCATGGATTGGTCAGGAAACAGTACCCTCCCTCCCCTGTGGATGAGCTGCAGATCAGCACCTCACACCTGGAGCCACATTTCTGCTTAAATTCTCCTTCCGTCACGCGTGCCGGACGGAAGCCTCAAACCCCGACGGGGTCAGCCAGCGCTTTCTCTCCTGCGCCGCGGCGGTGGGACGGTCAGGGGGAAACACCGCAGCGCTGCCATCCAGGGCGAGGCCGGGCTTCTTCAGAAAGGCGCTCGGACCGTGTTCGGAGGGTTTTAATGACGGTGGCTGTGACAGTGTTGTGTGTGTGTGTGTGTGTGTGTGTGTGTGTGTGTGTGTGTGTGTGTGTGTTTGCCTCTGTCTAATGCCATGTATCCATTCTTTACAGATCCCGTGGTTTTGTGGAAATTCCCAGAGGACTTCGGAGACCAGGTTAGAATCCCATCCTTTAAAAATATATATATATATATATATATATATATATATATATATATATATATATACATAAAAAATATATACAAAAAATATATATATTATTGATTTTTTTACAGAGAGGAAGGGAGAGGGAGAGAGAGTTAGAAACAGGAGAGCCTTCCTGACTCATGTTGCCATTTGGAAATAGTGTTCTCTCTTTGTTAAAATATATTTTTATGGATGTCAGAGAGGAAGGGAGAGGGAGAGAGAGAGAAGCATCCGCGATGAGAGAGGATCATGGATCGGCCGCCTCCTACACGCCTCCCATTGGGGATCGAGCCCACAACCCGGGCCTGTGCCCTGACCGGGAATCGAACCGAGACCTCCTGGTTCCCAGGTTGACGCTCAGCCCCTGAGCCACGCCGGCCGGTTCTTCTCTTTGTCTTCTCAGTTCTCTCTTGGACTGACCTCCTGTCCGGGTCTTTGTGGGGTGAGTGTGTGTGCGTTCCATCTTGTAAGCCACCCCGAGAATTCTAGCGCAGTGGTCGGCAAACCCATCAATCCACAGAGCCAACTATCAACAGCACAACGATTGGAATTTCTTTGGAGAGCCACATTTTTTAAACTTAAACGTCTTCTGACGCCACTTCTTCAACATAGACTCGCCCAGGCCGTGGTGCTTTGTGGAAGAGCCACACTCCAGGGGCCAGAGAGCCGCAGTTTGCCGACCACTGGTCTGGGGGATCTGAACACTCCTAACTCGGGTTTCCTGTGAGGGGGACCGTGTCCTTTCTGCTGACCCTCTCTGTGACCTCCCCACTGGCGAGGGGACTTTGTCAGTCGTGGCTGAACGGCTGCTTTGTGCTCCAAGTGGGTGCGGTCAGCCCTCACGTACTTAGTGAGAGACAAAAGCAGCCAGCCAGTCAGTGGTGACGAACCTGCATGGCCCCGGATCCCCGTTCACAGCGGCTCTTGGAGACCTTCGTGGTGTGGGGGGCGGTGGTTGGAGCTGAAAGAGGCTTTAGATACCGCTGTGGCTCATGCCTTTGACTTTAAAGAAGCCCAAACTGCCCTGGCTGGTTCGGCTCAGTGGGTAGAGCATCGGCCTGCGGACTGAAGGGTCCCAGGTTCGATTCCGGCCAAGGGCACATGCCCGGGTTGCAGGCTCGGTCCCCAGTAGAGGGAGTACAGGAGGCAGCCAATCAATGATTCTCTCTCATCATGGATGTTTCTATCTCTCTCTCCCTCTTCTTCTCTAGAATCAAAAAAAAGAAAAAAAAAAAGAAGCCCAAACTTGCCTTGCCGGTGTGGCTCAGTGGTTGAGTGTCAACCTCTGAACCAGGAGGTCATGGTTCGATTCCCGGTCCAGGACACATGCCTGGGTTGCGGGCTGGATCCCCAGTGGGGGGCGTGCAGGAGGCAGTCGATCCGTGATTCTCTCTCATCATGGATGTTTTCTATCTCTCCCTCTCCCTTCCTCTCTAAAACCAAAAAAAAATAAATAAATAAATAAAAAATAAAAGAAGCCCGAACGTTATATGGGAATCTGGCCAAGGGCCTTGGGGAATGGTTTTTGCTAAGTTCTTCTTTCATAAAGATCTAAAGTATTTGAAAATAAGGGATTAAATCTTAATACTTTCAAAAATATTTAAACAATTGTGGATATGTGGTTTTTTTTAAAAAGTGTTTTGTTTTTCTTTTGCTTGTTTGGACTTGGTTTTGTCATTTTTAACTCCAAGTTGATCTCATACGCAGAAAAATTAATAATTGAGTTGCATCCTATACTAACTGTTGCTTTTCTAAATGAAAAGAACTCAATGTGTTGAGCCAGTTTGTGAGGTGTGGTGGTACATTTTCACTTCACTACCCCTGTGCGCATAGACAGTCTGTATAAACCATATTTCTAAGACACACTGCGTTTTAATTTTTAATGAAATAAAATTTTGTGAAGAGAGATGGTAGTACGAGAATTATAACCATCTCATGACTTCCTACTTCGTTTCCTATTCAAATGTGGTATCAGGGATCTAGCTTCGTAACCCTACAATAGCCACGCTTTCTTATCCAGGTTTTCGTACGCCGCATGTTATCTGTTTTGTACGTTCTCGTGTCTGCAAAGGAAGAGTTAGAATAAAACATAAGTGCAGGCACGTGGGAAAGTGCTTGCGATTAAATCGGTGATTATCGTTGTAATTATACTAGAGGCCTGATGCACGAAGATTCGTGCAAGACTAGGCCTTCCTTCCCCGGAACCGCCTTCGTTCCGGCCGGAGCCGCCTTCCGCCTCACGCTTTGTCGCGTCAATTTGCATATCCCCTCCTTATTGGCTGTGGGCGCCGCCATCTTTGTCGCGGCGTTACGGTCAATTTGCATATTCCGTCTTTATTAAATAGGATTCTTCTCTCTATCCACCTGTCGTTGTAGAGGCAAGATTGGTTTCTCTTGTCCATGCCGTGTTATGAAGCTCAGGGCAAAATGTAGTTGCGTTCGGATTTTACCTGCCTGCTGCCTTCAAGTGACTACTTTCAAATGGTAACCATCTTATTGCAGACCAGGAAACTAATTTGGGAAAAACAGCAGGGTCTTTTAGAAATTTTGCCGCATTTTAGACATTTCACGGGAAAACAGAGCTGTGGAGCGTTTCAAACTCCCATTGAAAAGAATATTTCCGCATCCATTGTAGATCATAACATGTGAAAGGCCCTGAAATATTGATCTTATTTTTCTGCCGGAGGGGTGAACAGGTTTTGTGTTTTTTTAAAATATATTTTATTGATTTTTTTACAGAGAAAGGGACAGGGAGAGAGAGTTAGAAACACCGATGAGAGAGAAACATCCACCAGCTGCCTCCTGCACACCCCCTACTGGGGATGTGCCCGCAACCAAGGTACATGCCCTTGGCCGGAATCGAACCTGGGACCTTTCAGTCCGCAGACCGACGCTCTATCTGCTGAGCCAGACCGGTCAGGGCGGGGTGAACAGGTTTTATTTGAATAAGCCCTTGGAAGCGAGGTCTTTATTTATTTTTATGGCAGTGAAATGATAATAACTACGCAAATGCTGCCGTAATTCCCAAAAGGTCTGACATCCCCCAGTCGCCTATCGAAATCCAATGGTAATAGATGCTGTCGGCTTAAAGAGATAAATTCGGTTTCACGAAAATTTCCTTTCTCTTGAGCGGTAAATATTCGGCAAGTTAATCTGCAGTTGGGTCCTAGAGAGTTCTGAGTCTTTGAGAGAAAAAAAAATAGAAAAAATAAAATTGTTTTTCAAGGTGACATAACAGAGGCCGATGAATCAGAAGCAGTTTTCCCCAAGTCAGGAGAAATGAAAGTCGCCCTGACCGGTGTGGCTCAGTGGATAGAGCATCAGCCTGCGGACTGAAGGGTCCCAGGTTCGATTCCGGTCAAGGGCATGTACCTTGGTTGCAGGCACATCCCCAGTAGGAGGTGTGCAGGAGGCAGCTGATGGATGTTTCTCTCTCATCAATGTTTCTAACTCTCTCTCCCTCTCCCTTCCTCTCTGTAAAAAATCAATAAAAATATATTTTTAAAAAAAGAAGTGAAAGTCAGTTCAGTACGAAACAATGGGTAGAGACAAGAATAACATTGTCAGATGTCACGCCGTGAAACAATTGAAGTCCTTAAAAACTGGCATAGAGTCAGCAGGTGGTCCTATGAAATAGGTTCCTTCAACATCATTTTACTTATTATTATTATTACTATTTTTTAGGAATAGGTGTAAGTGGAGAGAGGGTTGTGGGTTACCAGGATGAGCCAACGACCCGTACAATGCCACCTTCCTGACCTTTTCCTCCGTTTTTCCCATGAACATTGTTCACGGATGAGCTCGGTTACAGCGATACCGCCTCGCTGTTTGCTGACCCTTCAAAGCTACGCCTGCCGTGCCATCGGGGAGGAGGCCTGGGCAGGCAGGCGCTGCCCTCTCCACGTTTGGAAGTTTAAAAACACACCCCCTGCGAGCTGAAAACGTTGAACTTGGCCAACATATGGTCCCAGCTAGCCTCCTCCCCGCCCCGTTCCTTTGTTGTGTTGCGATTGTCACCGGGCTTTACTGGCCCTTGTCAACCCCCCCGCTCCCCCCCCCGTTCCGGAGGTGGGGGGCCCGGCCGCCCTGGGGAGGCCCGGAGGCAACAGCGGCGTGGATTATGGAAATATGGACGGATCTCAAAGGGGACCCCGGTGAAAGGACGGGGCTCAGAGGGAAGCCAGGCGCACCCCTGAAAAGATGATGGAATATGATGCAGAAGGGATCGTTTGAAATCGTTCAGGCCAGCTGCTGTGGCTCGCAGAAAGGCCGGGCGTGTGTGTGTGTGTGTGTGTGTGTGTGTGTGTGTGTGTGTGTGTGTATGTGAGAAGGGAGAGCGCAAGGGGGCCAGATTAGCAGTATTATTTATTCGATCCGTTTTCATTTTTTTCCAGGGGGATAAGATATGTGCATTTTAATAGGCTGCGCCTACGTGAGGCCTGTTAAATCTTAACGACGCGATCGTGTTGGGGAGGGGACGCCAGAGGACCCTGGCAGGCAGCACACGCGATGGGGTGCGTGTTTAACCTTTAAAACAGGCGTTGTTTCGAAAAATTAACTTCGTGCGGGTGATCTGTTAAGGACGTTCCTGGATGCAGGTGGGGACCGTGATGATCTGCGAACCCCGAGTGGTTTTTATGACCTTGTTATTCAAATACCTAGCGACGTGTTTATTCGTGTGTGTTTTTCCAGACAAGCGATAAGATGGCAGCTTCTCTGGGTAAACCTACTAATTGGTAACGTACATCTTTTTTTTAAAAAAAAAAAGATGTATTTTTTTTTTATTGATTTCAGAGAGGAAGGGAGAAGGGGGGAGAGAGAGAGAAACACCCATGATGAGTGAGAATCACTGATCGGCTGCCTCCCACACCCGCCCCTACTGGGGATCGAGCCTGCAACCCGGGCTTGTGCTCTTGACCGGGAATCGAACCCTGACCTCCTGGTTCCTAGGTCGACACTCAACCACTGAGCCACGCAGGCCGGGCAACCTATGTCTTTACCCTTAGCCTGTTGGCCCAGAAAAGGCAGCGGTGTGGTCTCTCGCGGGCGTGCTCGCGATGGCAGACACAGGTGTGGACATGAGGATCGGACTCCTTTCGGATGCGCTTGTGCGCAGCTGCCTGATTCTGAGGTTTGGAAAGCGCGTGGGAAAGCGTTAGCCTGACCGCCCAGCGGGCGTGGCTCAGTGCCCTCACATCGATGTTTCTCTCTCGCCCTCTCCCTTCCCCCTCTCTCTCAAATCCATAAAAAGATACTTTTCTAAAATGTAGTAGGAATTAGAAATCACCGCAGGCTGAGAGGACTCCACAGCAAGAAGCGAGAGACCTGAAGGCCCGTCATACCGTCAGGAAAATGTTTCGCGAAAGGAAGAGCTACGACCGTTTTACTTTCGAGCTGAACAAAGGTTGACTCTTCACAGGATTCCACTTAGTCTGCTGTTACCCCTAAGTCACCCCTGGTTTTTTTTTTTAAACGACTCCTTGTTTTCCATATCTATAATAATAAAAGGGTAATATGCTAATTAGACCGGACAGCCGAACGACCTTCCAGATGTCATTCCGGATGAAGCCGCGGCAGCGGGGGCTGAGGCAGAGGCGGTTAGGGGAGATCAGGCAGGCGAGCAGTTAGGGGCGATCAGGCAGGCATGCAGAGTGGTTAGGTGCTATCAGGCAGGCAAGCAGTTAGGGGTGATCAGGCAGGCATGCAGAGTGGTTAGGTGCTATCAGGCAGGCAAGCAGTTAGGGGCAATCAGGCAGGCAGGCAGAGTGGTTAGGGGCGATCAGGCAGGCGAGCAGTTAGGGGCGATCAGGCAGGCGAGCAGTTAGGGGCAATCAGGCAGGCAGGCAGAGTGGTTAGGGGCGATCAGGCAGGCAGGCAGAGTGGTTAGGGGCGATCAGGCCGGCAGGCAGGCGAGCGGTTAGGAGCCAGCAGTCCCGGATTGTGAGAGGGATGTCTGACTGCTGGTTTGGACATCCCCCGAGGGATCCTGGATTGCGAGAGGGTGCAGGCCAGGCTGAGACCCCCCACCCCCGTGCATGAATTTCGTGCACCGGGCCTCCAGTATCCCAATAAAAGAACAGAAAGAATAAGCAGGAGGTACGAGATGATCTATTCAAGGGGAGCATCCGCTCTTCCCCAAGAAAGTTTATCGACTCGCTGCCTAGACACCAGAAATGGTGTTTTCTCTTTAAGGTCACGCAGGCCAAAGCGGACGAGGCCAGGAGTGACACACGCCCGTCGCTATTCGGCGAGACCTGTTTGGTGGCTTTCTCTGTGTGAAAAGAACCAGTGTTCGCGGCCCAGTTTCTCAGAGAAAAAGAGTTCGGAGTCACAAGAACCGAGGCCAACCCCGGCACCTTTGTTTAGAATCTCAGCCAGAGGGGCCCGGGAGGACGTCAGCAGGGAGGGTTGAACTCGATGTTCCGTCCGGCAGGTGCAGGGATGTTCTGTAAGACAATAGCTCCCCGTAGTTCTAGTTAGAATTTCAAGACACACACCTTAAAAAAAAAACACACACACTCAGGACTTCAGATTTAATTGTCCTTTGACCTATTCAAAGTCATGGGCGTGGACAGTTTTTTTATAAAAGGCAAAGCTTGTGTAGTTTAGGAGACCCTAAAACAAACAAAACAAACAAACAAAAACTAGGAAGCCCCGTATTGATCTTCCGTGAAAGCGGAGGGTGGAACCGTCGTCTCTCTGGCTGCTCCGTGCCTCTGACTCGGTGCCACGTCCTGTCTTTGTCTTCCCCGAGGCCAGAGCCTGTGCCTGGAGCACCAGATGTTGAGAGCCACCACCTCCTGGATGTCTCCGCGTTGACGCCCACATTTATCTTCGTCTTGTGCCCTCCTCGGCATTCCTGGAGCAGCTGTCGCTGCCTGACTCCAGGCCGCCCGTCCCCTGGATGATTGCAGGAGCCTCGTGGCCTCTGACTTCCCAGCTCCGAGTCTTACCCTGTGAGCATCCGTGCTACACAGGAGACCAGACGGATCTGTCTAAAATTTAAGTGCAGTCACGCCCTCCCCCTTCTGTAAACCCTTCAAAGCCTCCCTATTTCTCTTAGGTAGGGTGACCTTAAGTTATTATCCAAATGGAGATACTTATTTATTAACTTACTAGAGGCCCGATGCACGAAGATTCGTGCAAGAATGGGCCTTCCTTCCCCTGGCTGCTGACACCGCCTTCGCTCCGGCCGGAGCCGCCTTTCCGCCTTCCCACGCTGCCCAGAGGCCCGGAGCAGCTGGGGCGGTGCAGAACGCCTGCGTCAATGGCGATGATGCAATCATCCCGCCCCCGGCCGCTCGGTGCCTATGTATGCAAATTAACCCGCCATCTTTGTTGGGTTAATTTGCATACTTACTCCTGATTGGCTGGTGGGCGTCGCGAAGGTACAGTCCATTTTCATCTTACTCTTTTATTAGTGTAGATATTTGACCGATAACCTTTATATGGTGCCGTGCCGATCCCAAGTGCACAGTGAAATGACGTTTTGACGGATGCCTCCATCTGTGTAACCCACATTCCTTTAAAGACACAGACTGTTTTCTATCATTCCAGAAGGTTCTCTCTTGCTGATTCCTGGTTCCTTCCTGTGCCCCCTACCCCGCCCCGACAGCCCCAGACTACCACTGTTCTGAGTTCTGTCACAGTAAAGGGTAACAGTCGATTTGTGGGTGTCGAAGCATCCTTGCCTCCCTGGAACAAATCCCACTCGGTCATGTTGGAGGATCCTTTTCGTGTATTGTTGAATTCAGTTGGCTAATATATTGTTGAGGATTTTGGCATCTATGTTTATCGGGGGTACTGGCCTGTAATCTTCTTTTTGTGTGTGTGTTGCCTTTGTCTGGTTTTGGTATTTAGGTCCGTCACGCTGGCCTCATAAAATAAGTTTGGAAGTATTTCCTAGTCTTTATTTTTTTGGGGGACGAAGAATTTGGGAAGGATTATTTGTAGACTGCAGGGTCTTATCGGGTAGGACTGATACACCCGTGCAAGCTAAATTCTTGAAACTTACATGTCAACAGCACAGTTTTTTTGTGTGTGTTTTTTTAAAATAGCACAATGTGTTGGCTTCATGGCCATTATTTGCATCTTCCAACCATAAAAATTCCTTTTTAAATGTTGATAGCATTACTAGTAAGTTGATCAGAGTTAACCACCTCAACCGTTTATTGTGTCAGCATTCACGGTCCCGCAGCGATTCCTCTCATTGAAGGGGGAAGGAGGAAAGAGACATTTGGCCTACGTTCAGCGTCAAGACCCTGATGGCTGTCTGGTCTGTATAGATGATATACACAGAGTGGCCAGATGATGATGACCTCTGAACGCATAATCTGGCCATGCAGTGTATATCCTACATAATAAAAGGCTAGTATGCAAATTGTCCCCTCGACCAGGAGTTCGACCAGCAGGCAGGCCGGCCAACCGCTCATGTCCCCTCCCCCTGGCCAGGCTGGCCGGACCCCACCCATGCACGAATTCATGCACCGGGCCTCTTATATATACACACACTGAGTGGCCAGATTATGATGATCTCTGAACGCATAATAATCTGGCCACGCAGTGTATGTCCTATATAATAAAAGGCTAGTATGCAAATGGTCCCCTCGACCAGGAGTTCGACCAGCAGGCAGGCCGGCCAACTGCCCATGTCCCCTCCCCCTGGCCAGGCTGACCGGACCCCACCCATGCACGAATTCATGCACTGGGCCTCTAATATATATATACACTGAGTGGCCAGATTATGATGATCTCTGAATGCATAATAATCTGGTCACTCAGCGTATATCCTATATAATAAAAGGCTAATTTGCAAATGGTCCCCTCGACCAGGAGTTCGACCAGCAGGCAGGCCGGCCAACTGTCCATGTCCCCTCCCCCTGGCCAGGCTGGCCGGACCCCACCCATGCACGAATTCATGCATTGGGCCTCTTAATATGTATATGTATACACACACACACACACACACACACACACACACACACACACTGAGTGGCCAGATTATTATGCGTTCAGAGATCATCATAATCTGGCCACTCCGTGTATATGCTCAAATGTGTTTTGAAAAACCCTCCCCAACTGATGGTGATACTTTTTGTTTTTTATTGATTTCAGAGAAGAAGGGAGAGGGAGAGAGAGATTTAGGACCTTTGTCGTTATTGAACTAGAACTAGGAGATACACTTGACATATTTTAGCTTAAAAAAAAAAAAGTAGATTCTTAAATGCTTGTTTTCCCTTGTTAGCTGATCGATTTATCATGCTGAATGGGACCCTCAGGGGGCGGAGATCTAATACGCCGTGGCCACACCAGCCGCGTGTTCTCTCTTCTCTCGCAAGATCCACTTGATCCTCCTCCTTACGGGGAGGGATGCGGGGTAGAGGCCCGGAGAAACAGCGCTTGCTTGTCACCAGCCCTGCGCTCCCTTTTGCCCGATCGTGGGTGTGTTGTTTGTGGGGCGCATGCAGGTAGACGGGGTGCTGCCCGTTTTGTTCTGCTGTTCGTAACTGACTTTCTGTTTCATCCTTCTTGTTTGCTTGATATTTAACGCTGTCAATGTGTTCTTTCCGTACGATAATAAAATAGTCCAGAGAATTTAAGGAGGTTTTTGGAAACCCAAATCATTTTTCTCGGTTTAAGGCAACTGGGTGTTTTGTAAAGAACACAACAAACCAAAAACCTGTAGAAAACGGGGGAAGGGGGGAGGGAATTAACGTTTGAAAGAGTATTATTATTTTTTATATATATATATTTTATTGGTTTTTTTACAGAGAGGAAGGGAGAGGGATAGTGAGTTAGAAACATCGATGAGAGAGAAACATCGATCAGCTGCCTCCTGCACATCCCCCACTGGGGATGTGCCCGCAACCAAGGTACATGCCCTTGACCGGAATCGAACCTGGGACCCTTCAGTCCGCAGGCCGACACTCTATCCACTGAGTCACACCGGTCAGGGCTGAAAGAGTATTATTACCTTAAACCTTTACATCATCTGTGGGTGCTGGCCTAGAAGTGTACGTGTCTGTGTGTGTGTGTGTGTGTGTGTGTGTGACCCTAAACACCGTGTGGTGGAGAGATCAGACTGTATGAACACTTCCAATAAATGCAAAAGTACAACCTCTAATTGACGCTGTTGTTAAAAGCATCCTCCAGAACGGATTGCCTGTGTCTTATTTCTCCCTCCAATACCTTCTCTTCCTCTCCCTCCCTCCACCGCTTTCTCCCTCTCCCTCTCCTGCTCTCTCTCTCGTTTTTTTTTTAGACTTCAGTGTGAATAGCACCTGTAATTAAGGCAGACCCAGGAGCCGAGGGAGCTGGGTCGGACTCCCATCCATTGATCTGTGAGCCCCGCGCCCGTCAGGGGAGACACAGGCCGCTGCTGGGCGGCTTTGTCACGGCAGAAGCCGCGGGGTTCTGTCGGGGCTGTTCCTGCGCGGCCTCTGGGCCTGCTGGCTGGCTGCCTGCTAAAGAGGCCGAGTTTAAAGCTGTCCCCCGAGGCGCGCTTCTGCCAGTTGGGAAGCGAGCTGAGGCTGAGGCTGTGCTGCAGCCGGGCCTGCGTGTGCGCGCGCGCGCGCGTGTGTGTGTGTGTGTGTGTGTGTGTGTGTGTGTGTGTGTGAGTTGCTGGTGGAAGGAGGGGGTGGGTGTGAAAGATGGAACCTCTAAAGGGAGAACCTTCTTAATTTGAGCCTTAAAATTGATGTGAAAAAAAACTGATGTGAAATTGATTCCTAAATTTGGTATATTTAGAAGCAGACAATGAATTTTGTATGTCATCTATCCTCTATCTAATCTATCTATCTTATCTATTTTCTATCAAATATCTATTTTTCTATCTATCATCTATTTTTCTATCATATATCATCAAACTATCCTCTATCTAATCTATCTTACCTAACTTATCTATCTATCTATCATCTATCTATCTATCATCTATTTTTCTATTTACTATCTATCTATCTTTTTTCTATATATCTACCATCTATCATCTATCTATTTATCTATCTATCATCTGCCTATTTTTCTATTTACTATCTATCTATCATCTATTTTTCTATTTACTATCTATCTATCTATCTATCTATCATCTATCTATCTATCTGTCATCTATTTTTCTATTTACTATCTATCTATCTTTTGTTCTATATATCTACCATCTATCATCTATCTATTTATCTATCATCTGCCTATTTTTCTATCTATCATCTATTTTTCTATTTACTATCTATCTATCTATCTATCTATCTATCATCTATCTATTTTTCTATTTATTGACTATCTATCTAGCTACCTACTATCTATCTACTATCTATATATTTATTTACTATCTATCATCTATCTATCTATCTATCTATCTATCTATCTATCTATCTATCTATCATCTATCTATCATCTGTCTATCTATCTGTCTATCTATCATCTATCTATCTACCTACCTCCCTATCTCCACAGAAATGATATGACCCCTTTTGCAGGGCGTGACCTCGAGGGTGTGGGAGGGGTAGTCAGGGCGGTAAGTGTCTTCCCGGCACAAGGGAAGGGTGAGCGATGGTCCCTGAACTGCTCTCATCTGCCACGAACCGGGTCCAGTCTCAGTCATTTACATGATCTCAGGGTTAGCGTGCTTTCCATGACGCCCCGCAAAACGTTGCCAGTCGTAAAGCCGTTAGCTCTCCCCACACGGGGTCCAGCTTTCCCAGGCCCCCCTTCCCGAGCGGACCAGGGCCCGCCCCGAGGACAGAAGACCGATCTTCCGGCTGCTTTCCTCGCAGCCCCGGGGCCGGGCCGGAGGCTCTGGTAGGCACTGCGGTGGAGCTTTCCAGTGTTTTGTTTTCCACGGGAACCTGGCTGCCCTCTGCCTTTTAAGAGAACCTCAGAGGTTCCGCTTTAGAACGCCCTCCTCCGTTTCTGTGGGAGACTGAGGCTTTCTCTGGGTGCAAGCTTTAAGGGTAGCGAGGTCCCCGGGAAGGTATGGTTTGGGGGTGCAGGGGCGGTGGCCACTGCCTGAAGACACTGGCCCCTTTCTCTTTTCCACAGGAAAAGGCTCATCCCCTCTCCCACCACCCCCGGCTCTGACCTTGTCCGACGCGCTCTCTTCCCCTGGGAGGTTGACGTTAGGGATTCAGACTTCGCCGGGCGGTTGTTTCTCACAGAAAACACGCACGGACCCTTGTCTGTCTGGGCCCGGCGGCTGGCCGGGTCAACACGTGCGTTTTGTTCTAAACCGGGAGGACGCGGTGATTTCTGAACGCGTCGAACGTTATTTTAGAGCAAATGGAAGGCCGCCGCTCGGTCTGAGCATGAACCAGGTCACTTTCTGCGCTTCAATGAAAACGTGGATTTTTTCATGTTTCTATCTATCTATCTATCCATCTATCTATCTATCTGTCTGTCTATCTATCTATCTATCTATCTATCATCTATCTATCTATCTGTCTATCTATCTATCTATCATCTATCTATCTATCTATCTATCCATCTATCCATTTATCTATCCATCCATCTATCTACCTACCTATCCATCTATCTATCTATCATCTATCTATCTATCTATCTATCTATCCATCTATCCATCCATCTATCTATCCATCTATCTATCTATCCATCCATCTATCTATCCATCTATCTATCATCTATCTATCTATCATCTATCTATCTATCTATCCATCTATCTATCTATCTATCTATCTATCTATCATCTATCTATCTCTGTATCTATCATCTATCTATCTATCTCTGTATCTATCATCTATCTATCTCTGTATCTATCTATCTATCTCTGTATCTATCATCTATCTATCTATCCATCTATCTATCTATCATCTATTTTTCTATCTATTTACTATCTATCTATCTATCTATCTATCATCTATCTATTTTTCTATTTACTATCTATCTACTATCCATCTAGTTTTCTAAATAGAAAACTAGATGGATAGTAGATAGATAGCATCCATCCTATCCCCTCCCCCACCCCTTTAAAGGAAAGCGGGTGGACTGGAAGCTATGCTGTTTTAGGTGGAAAGGCTGAGTTTTAGAGGACATGGGAGGGTTTCATTCGAGATATAAACTTGGGGTTCCTGCCGCCGAGTTCACCAGGGGTTGAGTCACATCAGCGTCTCTCTGTAAACCACCCTCCTGTGGGACAGGGGGCTCCCCCTCCCCCGCCCCCAGTAATCCGTTCTGCCCTGAGCCCCGTCCCCCGGCCCCGCCTGCATCTTAATGGGAACAACCTTTCTATTTCTGCGCCAGGATCTGTCAGAAGTCCCCGTGGCCGGTCTGCGGGCCGGTAGCCTCCCCATATGGTGTGGCGCTTCTGGTAAAATCCATATGGCCTTGCTGAGGGGCCCCCAGCGGTGATGTGAAGGGTGTTAATACCCTTCAGGCCAGACCCCGCCGCCTCCTGGGGCCCCGGGGCATTGTCCCTGCAATCTGCCCTCGCACCCCCTTCCTTCCTTCTTCATAATCAATTAGGTCGGCGCCCAACCTGGGCTGCTTTGCTTAAGAAAGGAGCCCTTTTATTTTATTAATTTATTATTTATTTTTCTCCTAGGAGAGCTGTCTCAGCAAAGGTTTAAGGGCGTCTTCCTACACACCCTAAAGCTCTTTTTCTGTTTGTTTTTGTTTTTCCAATCGGCCTTCGCAGGAAGTCCTGAGGAGCGTGCCCAAATTCTGCTTCCCCTTCGACGTGGAAAGGTACGTCTCCGTCATCCCTAACGTCCCCTCCCCCGTCTCAGCGAGCACGGAGATTGCATTTTTTTTTTTTGCAATTTTAATTTTTCTCCATTTTTTAAATTAAGGTATTATATGTGTACATATCTTACCATTGCCCCCCACCCCCACCCCACTCCCATACATGCCCTCACCCCCCAGTGTTTTCCGTCCATCGGTTATGTGTATATGCGTGCATACAAGTCCTTCGGTTGGTCTCTTATCTCCCCCACCTCTCCCTAACCTTCCCACTTTAAAAAAGTAAAATGAAATGTCCTTTCTCCTTCCCGCCTCCCACAACAACAGCAGCAACAGCAACCAAAGGCGGGCGGCTCAGCACTCAGTGGGACCTGGTAGAGGGAGGGCGGTTTGGCGCTGTCCGAACCCCGGGGCCTTGGGCTTCCTCCTCTGCGGCCCCGTGAGGACACGTCTGAGGTTCCCATTTCTTCCTTTTGTGCTTCAGAGGCACAGGCTCTGCACCAGCAGCAAAAAAAAAATAAATAAAAATAAAGATTAATCAGACCTTATCAGAGCCTTAGAAGGGTGTCTTTTAAAATGAGATGTACACGTCCCGGCTTCCATCTCCTCCCCCCGCAATCCCCCACCCCTGATTGAAAGGGCCATCTGTGTGAGGCTGTCAACCTGGCCCCAGCCGTCTCTCCTGTCTCTCCTGAGGAGAGCTTTAGAGAGACAGGCCCCGTCCGGATGCCCCGGGGCAGCTCCGGGCTCGGCTGAGGACCTCATGCCGCCTGCATTGTGCCGAGTACATACCTGGGCGCAGTCGGAATAGCGTAGGGTCCCCAGCCCTGGGAGCACAACAGCAGATCATTTGTGGTTTTTCATGGGTTTTCACACCCTGTTCTCAGGTGGTGTTTTTTTTTTTTTTTTTGAACCTGGTAGGAGGGGATGCTAACCAAAAATATGTTTTAGGAAAATATTTCGCTCAGGATGAGTAAAAACCTAAACTTTTACTATATATATCTATATCTATATCTACCTATCTATATATCTATATATAATGTTTATGTTTTTATGGATGTCAGAGAGCGGAAAGGAGAGGGAGAGAGAGAGAGAGAAACATCCATGATGAGAGAGAATCACGGATCGGCTGCCTCCTACACGCCCCCTATTGGGGATCAAGCCTGCAACCCAGGCATGTGCCCTGACCAGGAATCGAACCCTGACCTCCTGGTTCCTAGGTCGACGCTCAACCCCTGAGCCACGCCGGCTGGGCCTTTTACAACATTGAAGACACTGTTCGGAAAGATGGGCTAGGCCAGTGGTCGGCAAACTCATTCGTCCACAGAGCCAAATATCAACAGCACAACGATTGACATTTCTTTGGAGAGCCACATTTTTTAAACTTAAACTTCTTCTAACGCCACTTCTCCCACATAGACTCGCCCAGGCCGTGGTGTTTTGTGGAAGAGCCACACTCCAGGGGCCAAAGAGCCGCCTGTGGCTCGCGAGCCGCGGTTTGCCGACCACTGGGCTAAGGGGTGCTGATCATTGACGCTGGCGACGGCCTCGCATTGCCCCCTTGTGGGGGAGCTGCCTGGACCGGCCAGCGGCACCGTTTCCACGTTGACGGCGAGGACACAGTAGAGGGAGAGGAGCGAGGAGAGGGTGCTGTGCGCCTGGGGCCCTGGAGGGCACGGAGGCGTCCGAGGGGCTCCCCCGGGTGCGGAAATTACTAGAAACTGCCCGGATGATCCCCTAGGACCGGTGACCCCCTGGAAGGGAGGAGCACACGCAGGGTTGCTTGGCCTGTAAGGCGTCACGGCGTACTTGGATGTTGGACGCAGGATCCAGTTCACGCTCACACGTGGGACACTCCTTCTGGTTCTAGAACGCGGTTCTGGCTTGAAGAGCCAACTCCTTGGAAAGGAGAAACCACTGCCACACACAACTGTGCTCTTGCCCTTGCGTTTCTTTTTTATTTTTTTAAATTTTTATATTTTATTGATTTTTTTACGGAGAGGAAGGGAGAGGGATAGAGAGTGAGACACATCGATGAGACAAACATCGATCAGCTGCCTCCTGCACGCCCCCCACTGGGGATGAGCCCGCAACCAAGGTCCATGCCCTTGACTGGAATCGAACCTGGGACCCTTCAGTCCGCAGGCCGCTGCTCTATCCACTGAGCCAAACTGGTTAGGGCTAGTTAATTTTTTAAAAATATATTTTATTGATTTTTTACAGAGAGGAAGGGAGAGGGATAGAGAGAGAGAAACATCCATGAGAGAGAAACATCGATCAGCTGCCTCTTGCACACCCCCTACGGGGGATGTGCCTGCAACCAAGGTACATGCCCTTGACCGGAATCGAACCCGGGACCCTTCAGTCCGCAGGCCGACGCTCTATCCACTGAGCCACACCGGCCAGGGCGCCCTGGCTTTTCTGTACGAACGTTCTCGCCCGAGGCTGAGGTGCGGGCTGTCCTGTGTTCCAGGGTGTCTCAGAATCAGGTGGGACAGCACTTCGCCTTCGTGCTGACGGACATCGACAGCAAGCAGCGGTTCGGGTTCTGCAGACTCACCTCCGGCGGCAGGATCTGCTTATGCATCCTCAGGTGAGCCCTGTGGGGGGGAATAAAACCTGGGCACAGAGCGGAAGTGTCTTTCTGCTGTGCTTCAGTGTGCTCGGGGTGCTTACAGAGCTATATATATAAAAGCCTCATAGGCAAAGTGTCCCCGCGGGCGTTCGACAGACCTGGAGTTCGACCGCTCGCTACGATGTGCGCTGACCACCAGGGCGCAGACTCTCAATGCAGGAGCTGCCCCCTGGTGGTCAGTGCGCTCCCACAGGGGGAGTGCCGCTCAGCCAGAAGCCGGGCTCATGGCTGGTGAGTGTAATGAGTGTAGCGGCTGTGATGGGAACCTCTCCTGCCTCCTCGGCAGCCCTAAGGGTGGACTGCTGGCCAGTTGGACATCTCCCAAGGGCTCCCAGACTGTGAGAGGGTGCAGGCCGGGCTGAGGGCCCCCCGCTCCCCCTGAGTGCATGAATCTCGTGCACTGGGCCTCTAGTCTATATATATAAAAGCCTCATATGCAAAGTGTCCCCGTGGGAGTTCGACAGACCGGGAGTTCGATCACTTGCTATGACGTGCGCTGACCACCAGGGGGTGGCACGGAATGAAGGAAGGTCCTGGCCGGTGACTGGCAGCCACTGGGGACCCAAATTTTGTGCACTGGGCCTCTAGTATGCATATAATTGCCTCTTTATTTGTCTTCTCTACGTCCAAGTAAGTTGTAAACTTTTAAAAAATGTTTTTATTGGTTTCAGAGAGAGGAAGGGGAAGGGAAAGAGAGAGAGAGAAACATCGGTGATGAGAGAGAATCACGGACTGGCTGCCTCCTGCACGCCCCCTGCTGGGGGTGGAGCCGGAAACCTGGGCATGTGCCCTGACCGGGAATCGAACCCTGACCTGTTGGTGCATTAAGTTGACACTTACCCACTGAGCCACACTGGCTGGGCAGTTGTAAATTATTATTATTTTTATTTTTTTGTAAATTATTTTAATTTACTTTCTCTATATAGCATCTACTAAGTGTAAAGATTGACCAGCAGCAGTAGGATTTTTCCTGAAAGAGTCTGGCTCTTTTAAAGATTCGTTTTTGCAGGTTTACTTCTGGAAAATGAGATATTCAGGCAGGAGTTCAAATAGCCCATGTCTCACACGGGACAGAGGGTGCAGGACTCTGCCATGACTGTGTTCCTTTCTCTCCCGGGCCCGGCACTCGGGTTTCTGGACGTGACTTGCTGCTCTCAGGCAAACGTTGCAAACTGATGGACTGGAGGGTTGAGAGGTGTTTTCTTTGGCCACACGGTCTGTTACACATGTTAGAAGATGTTTCTGGCCTTACACATTCTAGTGACATTGTGCCTGAAATTCCTGCTCCTCATTCCCTTTGCCAAATGGGAAGATTGAGCAGAACCGAAGGCGTTCCCAGGAGCAGCAGGAAGCTGAGCCCCAGGCTTTTATTTTTATTTCTTAAAATATATTTTTATTGATGTTTTACAGAGAGGAAGTGAGAGGGATAGAGAGTTAGGAACATCGACGAGACAGCATCATGATTGGCTGCCTCCTGCACGCCCCCTACTGGGGATGTGCCTGCAACCAAGGCACGTGCCCTTGACCGGGATCGAACCCGGGACCCTTGAGTCCGCAGGCCGACGCTCTATCCACTGAGCCACACCGGCCAGGGCTGAGCCCCAGGCTTCTAGTAGCTGTGTCCCGAGTCTGCTGGTCAACCACCAGGTCCCACTGCCCCACTTCCTTCGCTGACGTCATCTGACGGGGTGGATGGTTACCACTGAGTTTCCTGTCTGGGCACTTAGCATGTTGAGGTCCTGGCGGCTGGGGAGAAAGAGTCTCAAGGTTAGTCCTCCCTTAGTCAGTCTCGATGAGTCATAACTCCACATTCTATAGAGTATTTTATAAAAATAGGACTCTATGCTGTGCTTATAAGATGGATATTGCGTCCTATCCAGTTTGGCTCAGTGGATAGAGCGTCAGCTTGCAGACTGAGGGGTCTCGGGTTCGATTCCGGTCAAGGGCCCATGCCCGGGGTTGGGGGCTCGATCCCCAGAGTGGGGTGTGCAGGAGGCAGCCGATCCATGATCCTCTCTCTCATCATGGATGTTTCTCTCTCTCTCTCTCTCCCTCTCCCTTTCTCTCTGAAATCAACAAAAACATATTTAAAAAAATATACGGGTATTGGCCAAACTAGAGTCTGTGGACATGTTTATAGGGAAAGAAAGAACGTTTAGTCACTAAAAATATTGGCAGAGAAAATGTTGGCACAGGCCCTGACCGGTGTGGCTCAGTGGATAGAGCATCAGCCTGCAGACTGAAGGGTCCCAGGTTCGATTCCGGTCAAGGGCACGTACCTTGGTTGCGGGCACATCCCCAGTAGGAGGTGTGCAGGAGGCAGCTGATCGATGTTTCTCTCTCATCGATGTTTCTAACTCTCTATCCCTCTCCCTTCCCCTCTGTAAAAAATCAATAAAATATTAAAAAAAAGAAAGAAAATGTTGGCACAGAATTGACGTTGTCTGAAACATGTGTGTTCTATGCAGAAGGCTCTGTGCTGCCGATGGAGGGTGGAGTCTCCTAGTTTGAAGCCGGTTGGTCGGGCCTTAGGGGGCGGGGGTGTGGCCGTGGGAGACGGGTGGGGAGGGCCCTTTTCATCATTTTGTTTCACGATGAAGTTCAGAGGCTGGAGTTGGAAGGGGAGTCTGCCCTGATGGGCTCTCCCCGACCCAGGCGTGCCCTCGTAGGAAGACCAAAGACGCATGTGCTTCCTGATTTTCTCCTGTGAATTTTTAAGTCTTTTCATTAAAGAGAAAAAAAAAAAAGTCAAATGTACAGGAGAGTTTCAAGACGTGTACCATGGGCTCACCTACACATCCCCTCGATTCACATTTTCAATCAAGCTCCTCTCTTTCCCTCCTCCTCCCGGCCCCCCCCACCCATGCACACACAGACAGACAGACAGACACACACACACGTACCTCATTCTATCCCTTACATTTCTGAGCCAGAAAATGTGCACCCAATGCTTTACAGCGCCTTTCTCCATCCCTGGATGATGCTGTGCTAAGACTCAAAAGCAATTGGAATTCACTGTCGAGTTCCAAGCAAGAAACTCGGTACACGAGGCTGTAAAAATGAGGGTTGATTTCTCTCTCTCTCTCTCTCTCTCTCTCTCTCTCTCTCTCTCTCCTGGATCTTTTTTTTTTTTTAATGTATTTTATTGATTTTTTACGGAGGGGAAGGGAGAGGGATAGAGAGTTAGAAACATTGATAAGAGAGAAACACCGATCAGCTGCCTCCTGCACGCCCCCCACTGGGGATGTGCCCGCCACCAAGGTCCATGCCCTTGACCGGAATCGAACCTGGGACCCTTCAGTCCGCAGGCCGACGCTCTATCCACTGAGCCACACCGGTTTCGGCTGTCTCCTGGATCTTACGTTATTCTGTGACTTGAAAGTAAATGGAGTTGATTTCTATTTGGTTTTGCTCACTTTTTAGCGGGAATATTAGGATTTCGGTTTATTTATAGCAACGTGGAGACTGAATTTTGAATGTCCAGCCCCCGTCGTATCTCCGGCTCTTTCCAGGACACGTCTGGCCCTCGCTGAACGCGATCTCAGACGTACCCTAAGATAGCGCTCACGCAAACCTTACCCCGTTGTGTATCGTCCTAATTGCTTTCATCTGCTGGTTTCAGCCCGACGCCCGCAATGACATCTTTTTTCCTAATGGGATTAACGTGCTTTTCCAACTATAAAATTGTCGCCAGGGTTCAGACGGAAGTGCCCTCGCCGGGAAGACGGACGGACGCGAAGGCCTTTGTAGTGTCGCCCCCCCCCCCCCACTCCCCGGCCCCCCGACCCTCTAACTCATACCACACGTGAAGCTTTCACACTCTTCCTCTGGGCAAACCCCTTAGAAGCAGCGTGTTTCAATTTTACACGTTTTGTGTCAATTTTCCAGAAAGAAGAAGAAGAAAAAAAAAAAAAAAAAAACAGCGCCTGGACCTTAGACGTTCTGCCAGGAAAGGCCGTTTATTGGTTTCATCTGATGCCCCCACGTCAGATCCCTGCCCACTTAACACAAAACACTTCCTCTCCTTGGTTTAACCTTTGACTTGGGAATGTAAAAGTTGTGTCTGCTCCGGAGTGGAGGCACACGTGTGGGGGGGAGGTCTCCGGGTTCTCTCTCTCTCTACATCTTGCCTTTAGCCGAGGTCTCTACAGAATCTTGTTTTTATTATTATTTTATTTAATATATTTTATTGATTTAAAAAAATATATATTTTTTATTGATTTCAGAGAGTAATAGAGAGAGAGAGAGAAACATCCATGAGGAGAGAGAATCATTGATCAGCTGCCTCCTGCACGCCCCCCACACTGGAGATCAAGCCCACAACCTGGGCATGTGCCCTTGACTGGAATCGAACCTGGGACCCTTCAGTCCGCAGGCTGATGCTCTATCCACTGAGCCAAACCAGCTAGGGCTATTTTATTGATTTTTTTTACAGAGAGGAATGAGAGGGAGAGAGAGTTAGAAACACCGATGAGAGAGAAATATCTATCAGCTGCCTCCTGTACACACCCCACCGGGGATGTGCCCGCAACCAAGGTACACGCCCTTGACTGGAATCGAACCTGGGACCCCCTCAGTCCGCAGGCCGACGCTCCATCCACTGAGCCACACCGGTCAGGGCTCTACATAATCTCATAACAAACTCTTGAATCATCTCCTGCCTTTTGTTTTAGAAGAATTGGTCCTGACGTAGTTGGTGTATGTCTCTATACGTTACCAGGCTCTGAGCATCACATCTGATGTTCTGCTAAAGAAAGGACATTTTTCGTTTTATAAAAACTGAAGTGAAATTCCTTGTTCAGTCAATCGTAGATGTGGAATACATTAAAAAAAGTTTTTTCCCCCCCTAGGATTTTTTGTGGTTGGTTGCCAGAGAAAGATTTTGATGGTCTTTGGGACTAAAATTGAGTGGAAAGGTATTTTAACGTACTGATAATCCGTTGAAGAGCTTCACCATGACTTACAAATGAATGGCGTGGGACGTGTATTGTTTGAAAATTTTCTAAGAGACCACAAAGATAAAAACACGAGAATAACATTTCTTGCCCTAGCAAGGTGAGCTTATCTCTATATATAAAAGCCTAGGTCGACCATCGCAAACGAACGGACGACCGAACAGGCTGCGTGGGGCGACCAGGCCGGCGGGGGCAAGGGGGGGGGGGCAGTGCCATGGGATTGAGTCGTTTTAGACACTGCTGACCCAAAATAGAAGGGAGCCATGGACACACTTTGTCACAGAGCTTTGGATTCCGATCATGTTATGAAAACGAATCACAGGTCATATTCCGTTTCCCTGTAACCGTCGGGAGAACACAGGTTCAGTGCTTTTCTGCCTCCCAGGATCCAACGGTTTGAAATCATGTCCATCTTATGTTCATTTGGTCGTCTTGTTTCTTGGTTCTAAATGATATAGACATTTTTCAGTTATTGCTATTATTATTATTTATTTATTTATTTTTTTTTTTACAGCTACCTGCCATGGTTTGAAGTCTATTACAAGCTTCTCAATACGCTGGCAGACTACTTGGCTAAGGAACAGGTAAGCTGTGTTTTCCCCCCATTTTTTTTACTGAGGTAAAATACATATAACATAAAGTTGACTGTCTTAAACCATTTTTCAGGGTACAGTTCTGTGTCATTAAGTACATTCACATTGCTCTCCAGCCACCCATCCTATCCTCTCTAAAACTTTTTTTAGCCCTAAGCGGTTTGGCTCAGTGGATAGAGTGTCGGCCTGCGGACTGAAGGGTCCCAGGTTCAATTCCAGTCCAGGGCATGTACCTTGGTTGCGGGCACATCCCCAGTGGGGGATGTGCAGGAGGCAGCTGATCGATGTTTCTCTCTCATCGATGTTTCTAACTCTCTCTCCCTCTCCCTTCCTCTCTGTAAAAAAATCAATAAAATATATTTAATAAAAATAAAACTTTTTTATCTTCCCAGCTGACACTAGGTGCCATGAAGCAATCACTTCCCATTTCCCCTCCCCCACATCCCTGGCAACATCCATTGTGTTTATGTTTCCTACTGCCCACACCACACTGGGACATGCATACCTCCACGGGCCACATATGACTATGTGCCTCATATAACTACCATCATACAATATTTGTCCTTCTGTGCCTGCCTTATGTCACTACTCGTGTTTTCATAGTTCATCCCATGTTTATCCTATGTCAGAATTTCTTTCCTTTTTCAAGAAAGTATATTTTTACTGATTTTAGAGAGGAACGGAGAGGGAGAGATAGAAAACATCAATGATGAGCGAGAATCACTGATCGGCTGCCTCCTGCACGCCCCCTACTGGGGATCGAGCCCGCAACCCAGGCATGTGCCCTTGACCGGGAATCGAACCTGGGACCCTTCCGTCCGCAGGCCGACGCTCTATCCACTGAGCCGCACCGGTTAGGGCCATATTTAAATTTTTTTGAAGAGTTGTGTGATCCGTATAATTTTGGTGTTCTGGGAAGAGGACGTAAGACTACACTTGTGTTCTTTATTAGAGGAAAAATATTATAAGTTCACGGTATTAATAACCAGAAGGAAATCTTTAATTTTTATTATTTTTTTATTTTTAATCGAGTCCCACCGGTTATTTAGACGGATATTCAGATTTTATCGTTCAGGTTATCCTTACGCAACCTACAGTGGGCAAGTACAAAGGATTTTTAAAAGCTGGACTTTCACAAAATTCTGTGTAGCCATAGGAACTTTATCCAGAGCATCAATATCATCCAGAATATTCTGTGGCATATTTCATTGTTGAAATGGTAAAGGGATAAAGTCTTTATTGTCTTCTTTTTAGGTCATTCTGAAGAGAATTTCAGATAGGCAGTTCGGAGTGCATGCTTTTGCAGACGTTCATAGCGATCGGAATTAAATTGGATGGCCAAGTTAAAGAACATGGCCATGTTCGAGAAACCGTGTGTCTCATGTCCAAATCCCTTAAAATTAGTTGTTACTTTCCTTGAGGAATTGCTTTTCCTTTCGTTTATTCTCCCAACCTAAACATTTTAAGAGAGAATAAAAACAACTATGTATTTAAAAAGTTACCTTCCTATATTTATTACTGGATTTGCATGAGTAATTCAGAAAAAGTAAGTGTGCACATTGAGACATATTTTAATTATAAAAATATAGGAGGTAGATCTGTTTATTTAATTTATTTAATTCCATTTTTTTGTGTGTGTGTGGGTCGGGTAGTGACCAGTTGCTACTTAGAAAATAAATATTTAGGATAACCTCTGTGTTAGATCTTAGTATGATATCTTAAGATATACTTAGTCCTTAAAAATTAGGTTTGAGATTTTAAAATTAAAATAGGAGGTGGACGCTTTCAGTACCTGATGAATGGTATTGCTGTTTTTATACACTTCCCTTGTTCTTCGGATTTAATGCTTTAAATAATTCCTTTCCTTAGATACCAGTATATTTTATAAGAATTAAATGTTGCCAGATATATATTTAATACTAAAGGATTGCTGTTACTCTTTCTGGATAAAGCCATGGGAATATCTTTTCCAGATTTATTAGATTGAAATATTTGAGTTTTAGGTATTTAGAACATTTCTGGTTTGAGATTTTTTAAATTAAAATAGGAGGTGGAAGCTTTCAGTACCTGATGAATGGTATTGCTGTTTTTATACAGTTCCCTTGTTCTTTGGATTTAATGCTTTACATAATTCCTTTCCTTAGATACCAGTATATTTTATAAGAATTAAATGTTGCCAGATATATATTTAATACTAAAGGATCGCTGTTACTCTTTCTGGATAAAGCCATAGGAATATCTTTTCCAGATTTATTAGATTGAAATATTTGAGTTTTAGGTATGTAGAACATTTCTGTGGATCTGAGAAGGCAGGGTGCCTGACTTGATCGAATCGTTTTAAATCATATTTTGCTTAATACGTACTTGGTTTATAGAATTTACCTCTTTGTTTACTGCAGGAAAATGATTTGAATGCAACGCTCACGGCGCTCTATAACCACCCCGTCCCGAAGGCGAACAGCCCTGTCAACCTGAGTGTGGTGAGTACGTAGGCCGTTCATTGATCTTCATTGATCGGTGGGAGGCGTTACAGATGTGTCTCCTTTAAGAGCACCTGCCCCTTTAAGAAACTTCACCATGCAGTCACTCCACTCCCAGGAAAACGTCCGTGCTAGAACGAACATCGCCTTGCGACCTTCGGACCCGCTTTAACGATCCTGACCTAGTCCGTTGGAGGTGTATCTCGGTAGTTGTTAAATCAGTCTTTTGGTTTTTATTTTTTTAATTTTTATTTTTGGCCTTTTTGTAACATTTTGAATCAGTCGTCTCTGATAGCCTTCCCATCTTGTGCACCTGTTCTCAACACAATACCGGAAGTGTTGGTACACTCCGCAGGTGAATAAAACATCGCCTTCACTTCGTGTAAAGCTTATTTCGAAATTGCATTGGATTTCAGGGCAGGCGCCTCGTCACCCGCCCAGCCCCGTGCTGTTTAACGAGGGGCGAAAGTTGCGATTAAATCACGTATTTTTTAAATATATATATACATATTTATTGATTTCAGAGAGGAAGGGAGAGGGAGAGAGAGAGAGAAACATCCAAGAGGAGAGAGAATCATGGATCGGCTGCCTCCTGCACACCCCCTACTGGGGATGGAGCCCACCACCCAGGCATGTGCCCTTGACCAGAATCAAACCTGGAACCCTTCGGTCTGCAGGCTGATGCTCTACCCACTGAGCCACACCGGCTAGGGCTAAATCACTTATTTTTAACCACTGGTAGCGGTTCTAGTTTTACGAGTTAGGAATTTTGTTCCTCCCTCAAATGGAAAGAAATTTTTGTTTTGTTTCCAGAATTTCCATTAGGAAAAATGACATCCACCAGCTGCCTCCTGCACACCCCCCACTGGGGATGTGCCCGCCACCAAGGTACCTGCCCTTGACCAGGAATCGAACCTGGGACCCTTGAGTCCGCAGGCCGACGCTCTATCCACTGAGCCACACCGGTCAGGGCGGCACTCTGATTTTCTTACCAGCTCCTATTTCGTACAGTCTCCCTGTTCCAGCACATGAATTTTTTTTTCAGGACGTGGCGTTAGGACCGCTAGAATATCGCAGGGAGGCTGTGAACGTGTCATGTCCCATGTGAATGACTATTTCGAAACCGTCTTTCAGAATCTTGACCTACCCCCCCGGCCTTCTCCACTCTCAGGAGGGGATGGAAATATGTCCTTCCAGGTCACGCGAACATACAATGAGCAGATCTGCCCTTAACGTCACATGTACCATCAGTGCTCCTTAGCTGTTTTCAGTGGGCAGTGTGGCTACGTGGGTCTGGCTCAGAGACACAAGCCAGGTGTGGTGCCCACGTCCCCCTTGAAAGTAAAATATTCATTTTATTTTTCTCTCACCTGTCGTAAGAACCAAGAGATATTTATTGCCAGTGAGCAAGCTCTGAGAGATCAGCCATCCCTAGCACCGGTGAGTTCTCAGGGCATCGGCGTCTCAAAATCACTCTCCAATCGGGCCGACACAGACTCCTTTTGCTGTGCCTTTAAGATGCGCTCCCGTCTTGGGGAAGCGGGGAGTGGGTCTCTCGGAAGGAAATCGATCACGTGGGATATATTTTCTGTTTATACTCTCTTTAAAAAAAAAAAATAAATTTTGTTGATTTTTTACGGAGAGGAAGGGAGAGGGATAGAGAGCTAGAAACATCGATGAGAGAGAAACGTCCATCAGCTGCCTCCTGCACGCCCCCTACTGGGGATGTGCCCGCCACCAAGGTCCATGCCCTTGACCGGAATCGAACCCGGGACCCTTCAGTCCGCAGGCCGACGCTCTATCCACTGAGCCACACCGGTTAGGGCTATCCTCTCTTTGAAAGCCCGGCGGGGTGACATTCAGTTCTATAGAAAACCCCCTCCAAGTCCAAGGAGGGAAGAGAGACCAAATCCACGCATCTCCTCCGTTGTCAGAAGCAGGGATGCCGCAGCGCATTTTAGGAGTGAGAGTTCTGTCCCTTTTTTTTCTTTTTGTCACAGGGTCCCTGGAGACCTTGCGACGTGTCTCTCCTCTTGTTCTCCTACCCTGGACAAAAGACACGTGGCCTGTGGGAACGAGCCGATATTGGCTGGAATGGCCCCCCCCACCCCCCCCATCTTTAACCCTAAAACAGTATTAAATAGGTGCCTATGTGATTCAGACAGGGACGTGGTTTTGGAGATGGGTATGAACAGAAAATACAACAACTCTGGTGATTCACTGGCACGCTGATTCTGGGTGGTGAATGCGGGGGGGGGGGGGGGGAGCGGGCTGGCCTACACCGTGTGCTTTCTTAATCCGCCTCCATCGTGAGCTGTCCTGTTGCTTTGGATATTGAAGCTAATTCGTGTTTGTTTTAGGGGAATGCGTGAAGGCCGCAACGTTTTGAAATGAGCCCATGTCTTTTTAAGAAGTCTTGAAGACTTAAAGCTTGTTTTATTGCCGCTTTCTGAATCGTAGAGTGACGGATATGTCCAAATCTGTCGTGGCTGTCCATAGAAAGTCTTAAGATTTTGGTATCTTTTTGGGCAGTGGTCGGCAAACTGCGGCTCGCGAGCCACAGGCGGCTCTTGGGCCCCTTGAGTGTTTAGCAAAGGCCAGCTGAGGAGGACCCTCATTAAGTTAATCACAATGTACCTACCTATATGGTTTAAGTTTAAAAAAAAATTTGGCTCTCAAAAGAAATTTTAATCGTTGTCCTGTTGATATTTGGCTCTGTGGACTCATGAGTTTGCCGACGACTGTTTTTGGGTAAGCAAGCCTTATTTGTGCAGTCTCCCTAAACTAAATGTGTTTTTAAATATATACGTATATACAACAATGAAGAGATAATATATCTTAACAGTAATAGGCTTTTTTTTGGTCTTAAACTGTTTTTAGGACTTCCATTTTAATTTTAAAATTCAATATTTTCAACCAACACGTAATTCTTTATACGAGAAAGTGATTGTTGGATCTCCTTTAAACCTCATTTAAATCATCTCTCAAATTCAACAAATCTGAGCACGGGTCCTCGGTATTTACTATATAAACTCAGTCGCTCTATTTTTTCTTCTTTTTGCCCCACGTTGTCTGCGATGCCGTCCAACGGTGATTCTCCTTTCCTCGTGTGCTTCCTTCCATCCGTTAGCACTCCTACTTCATCGCCCCCGACGTCACCGGACTCCCAACCATCCCCGAGAGTGTAAGTTTCCTGCGCCTTACGTTTTTCATTCTAGTCGCTGTATGGGTTTTATTTCTTTCAGTCTCCCTGTTTAAGGATTCCTGTGCAAAGAAATAGGATATGGAGTGACTATCTGTGTCTCTGAGAAATAAGGAGTAATGTGGTTCTCTCTCTCTCTTTTTTATGTTCCCGCTACTTTACCCCCTTCTGAATATCAGAGTGTAGTCAGGAAAATGGTGTGAGAACCAATCTTTCCATCTACTGAGATAGTTCAGGAGATCACACACAGAGTGGCCAGGTGATGATGATCTCTGAACGCACAATCATCTGGCCACTCAGTGTCTATCCTATAGAATAAAAGGCTAATATGCAAATGGTCCCCTCGACCAGGAGTTCGACCAGCAGGCAGGCTGGCCAACCGCCCATGTCCCCTCCCCCTGGCCAGGCTGGCCGGACCCCACCCATGCACGAATTCATGCACCGGGCCTCTAACATATATATATACACACACACACACTGAGTGGCCAGATTATTATGCGTTCCGAGATCATCATCATCTGGCCACTCGGTGTATATTTCAGTGAGGATCAGGGAGGGGTTGTTTCTCAGGAGAGGACGTCTATGGGTGGGTAACGGCTACAGCGGTGGGAAATATTTCCACGCAAAGAGTTACTTCAGTGAACTGACCGGAGTGTTTCAGATCCCTGCTTCTGTCTCGGTGAGCTCCTAGGTGTCCTGGGCCTGATTCCTGGATTCTTTCTTAAGCGATAATACACCTTGTAAGGCCTGAGGGCGTATGAACAAGGAATTATAAAAATGGCTACGTTTTGCATTTGATGTCCCAGTTGGTGGGAGCCCTACGAGACATACCCTCAGCACGTTACTATTTATTCCCGGTCACTGTTGCGTAGAGAAGCGCATGTGGCTCGGTGTCCGTGGCAGCGATGCTTTCGGATGCTGTGTGGAACGGGAGTATTTTTCTCTGCGTGACTTCCGGTCTGCTCCCCTGGGGAAGATAAAATGAACCGGTAGAAACAGTTCGATCGCACGTGAGGGAGACATCAACGGGGAGAACAATGCTTCCGGGAATATTTAGTATGTCCTCGGAACGCCACTCCTCTTCCAAACGTGTGTTCAAAGCTCCCGAGTGCGTTGTTTCCCGAAAGCACGCGTGTGACGCGTGAAGACGCCCAAGACATTGGTTGTGGATCGTCTCGTGTCAAACCCAGACGGTCCGTGGGTGGTGCTGCTCGTGCAGACGCATCCAGAGGGCTCCTGGGAGAGTCTCCGCGCGCTGCTCTGAGTGTGGGCCTGAGATGGGTCACCCCAACACTCAGGGCACCTCCCAGCCTGAAGCCCAAGGGCTGCTTCCTCTAGGCCGGGCCCCCTGCTCTGTCCTCCTGGCAGCTGACTGGCCAGGCCTGGACTTATATGACCCTGGACCCTTCCCGTCAGAGTTTTTATTTTATTTATTTTTTGTTAATCCTCACCAGAGGGTATTTTTTTTTCCCCATTGATTTTTAGAGAGAGTGGAAGAGAGGGTGGGAGGGAGGGAAGGGGGAGAGAGAAAGGGAGAGAAACATCTATGTGAGAGAGACACATTGATTGGTTGCCTCCCGCACACACCCTGACTGGGACCCTGAATTGAACCTGCAACCCAGGTACGTGCCCAGCTGGTGTGGCTCAGTGGTTGAGCATCGACCCATGAACCACCCCGGTCACGGCACATGCCTGGGTTTCGGGCTCGATCCCCAGTAAGGGGGAGTGCAGGAGGCAGCCAATAGATGATGCTTCTCTCTCAAACATGTTTCTATCTCCCTCTCCCTCTCCCTTACTCTCTCTCTAAAAAAGTCAATGAAAATATATTTTATATATATATATATACACACACATACATACACTGAGTGGCCAGATTATTATGATCTCTGAACGCATAATAATCTGGCCACTCAGTGTGTGTGTGTGTGTGTGTGTGTGTGTGTGTGTATTTATTAGAGGCCCAGTGCATGAATTCGTGCATGGGTGGGGTCTGGCCAGCCTGGCCAGGGGGAGGGGACATGGGCGGTTGGCCGGCCTGCCTGCTGGTCGAACTCCTGGTCGAGGGGACAATTTGCATATTAGCCTTTTATTATATAGGATGTACACTGAGTGGCCAGGTTATTATCCATGCAGAGATCATCACAGTCTGGCCACTCAGTGTGTGTGTATATATATATTAGAGGCCCAGTGCATGAATGCGTGCATGGATGGGTCCGGCCAGCCTGGCCAGGGGTAGGGGACATGGGCAGTTGGCCGGCCTGCCTGCTGGTCGAACTCCTGGTCGAGGGGACAATTTGCATATGAGCCTTTTACTCTATAGGATAGACACGGAGTGGCCAGGTTATTATGCGTTCAGAGATCATCATCATCTGGCCACTCCGTGTAGATTAAAAAAAAAAAAAAAAAAGGCCCTTCGCTGTGTGAGACGCGTCCCGTGGTCATCCCCACGCGCCGTGACGCGCTCGCTGGTTTTCTCTCGCGCGCAGCGGAACCTCACGGAGTACTTCGTGGCGGTGGACGTGAGCAACATGCTGCAGCTGTACGCCAGCATGCTGCACGAGCGGCGCATCCTCATCACCTCCAGCAAGCTCAGCACCGTGAGTACCACCCCGTCTCCTAGGCAACCGCGTCCGCGCGCATCACAAAGGGCCCCGGCGTCCCATCCCGAGCATCACAAAGGAGGAGGCCGCGCGCCTGGGCGGACTCAGGCCGTCCCGTGTCCCGGGAGACAATGTCCACGGCCCCGTTTCTGATAAGTGGCTGTCCCGCCGCTCTTGAGGGACAAAAGTGCCTGATGGGAGGCGGCCCGCCATGCATTAAGTCGGGTTAATTATTTTCTCCGGATCCAGGAGATGAGCGTTGTGTGTGGGTGGGTGTGTGTGTTGTGTTTTTCTTTCCCCTCCTCCTCCCCCTCCGTTTTTCTTTTTCACTCTCCCGAGTTCATTTGACTGCCTCCCGCCTTAGAAAGCACTCTGAAGGGCTATTATGAGATGGTGATTATTCACTTGTGGCTTCTTCCCCGGGCACTTCCCTGAAAAGGGACCCGGGGCCCCCGGAGAATTAGCCGCCCTCCCACCCTGGCAATAAGGTGCGTGCCTCTTTGTTGCCAGGCGCTGGTCTGGTAGAAGGTTCTATAGGCGTTGCGACTTGGAGGGGGCTCTTCAGGCGGATAATAACTTAAAAGTCAAAGCAGCATTTTCTTTCTTTCTTTTTCTATTTTTTTTTTTTTTTTATTAATCACACGTTGTCGGCCGCTCACTGAGATGTGATGTGGAAGCTCTTGATCGCCGCGGCGAAGGCGGTGAGAATAGAAGTGTCTTCGGGCCGTAGAGAGAGAGAGTCACGCGTCTTTCGCCGCATTTCCCCGTTTTTCTTTCTTTTCTTTTTCCCCTTCCTGCTTTCGACGTTGCCATTTTTAATAGGTTCGATCGGCTTAAAAATGTTAATGATCCGCTTAGCGTTTAGCGCGATCGGTGAGACACGGGTGAAAACCCGTTATTTAAGACGGGCATGGCTTTGCCGTCGTGAGCATTTTGGGTAAGCTGGTGAAAATAAGGTAACGCACACACGTTTCGTTCTGAAGCAGAAATAAAAACTACGAAGTTTGGTATTGTCGAGTAGAGGGAGTTTCGGGATCTCTCTAGGGGGGTCTGTTTCGTAGAGGTGTCATCGGAGAGGTGACGTGCCCACCCACAGGCCTCAGACAGGTCATGTGATCCTGGGTTTTCTGATTCTGATTTGGGGTTGTTCCCGTCACTCTTCAACCGAAAAAAAACACGGTTTGGAGATTTTGAATTGCAATACCGACAGGCTCACTTTTTCAAACAAAATTGAAGACATAGATTATTTTACATCTTGAACGTAAGGGAGGAAGCGTGGAGGGTGTACTAGGCGGTGACAGAGGTGATGGCTGGCATTTTCTTAAAGCGATATCGAGAAATTCAGTCTGAAACTGTATAAATTCACTTTTCTGCCATTTTTAAAAAATTTACCACTGAGGTAAAACCACTCTTCTTTCTTCTTCCTCTTCTCTTCATCTTCATCCTTTTTTGGACATGCACACACACATATGCATCCATACACATACATATGCACACACATATACACACACATGTACATATACACACCTGCACCTACATACATATACATACAGGTGAAGTGCTAAGAATTCTATCTGCATGAGACCCAGCGATTCTCCCGTGATGGTCAGCTATCATTTTCAAATGGACTAGGCCAGTGGTCGGCAAACTGCGGCTCGTGAGCCACATGCGGCTCTTGGGCCCCTTGAGTGCGGCTTTTCCACAAAACACCACGGCCTGGGCGAGTCTATGTTGAAGAAATGGCGTTAGAAGAAGTTTAAGTTTAAAAAATGTGGCTCTCCAAAGAAATTCCAGTCGTTGTGCTGTTGATATTTGGCTCTGTGGACTAAGGAGTTTGCCGACCACTGGCCTAGATAATGCAGTTGAGAGTCAAGAATGACACACCTGCCTTTTAATATGATTTGAATTAAAAAAAATAGCCCTAACCGGTGTGGCTCAGTGGATAGAGCGTCGGCCTGCGGACTCAAGGGTCCCAGGTTCGATTCCGGTCAAGGGCATGGACCTTGGTTGCAGGCACATCCCCAGTAGGAGGTGTGCAGGAGGCAGCTGATGGATGTTTCTCTCTCACCGATGTTTCTAACTCTCTATCCCTCTCCCTTCCTCTCTGTAAAATATCAATAAACTATATTAAAAAAAATAAAATAAGTTATTTTACTAAAGGCTTGGTGTTGCTCAGGGAGCTGTTTCCCAGGTTCGAGGCACTAAGCCCATTGCCAATGGTTTATGGCCGTTCGGGAAAGCTCGATGGCGGCGTCGTCTCTAAGCTCCCCGCTTTGCGTTGGTTCCCTCTTTGGGGCGTAGGGCGGATCACAGACACACGGATCAAGTTCACGGTCAGGGTCTGCTGCCCGTCTTATGTGGGGGAAGCCGCTTCACCTGGGTCTCTCTCGAAAATTCATGTCTAGATCGGCCACGAATCCTACTCACGGTGACACTTACGGTCAAAGTCCAGGACCGTACATAAATTGGGAAGGAGCTGTTTTTAGAAAGAATTTAGCGAAGCCTCAGAGACATCCGAGGAAAGAGTAAAGTGTCTGTGAGCTGACTTACTGTAAAGCTTATATTTTTTTCTATACCATAAAGACTAGAATGTACTTCATCTTTTTTTAAAAATGTTTTTGTTTTAAATATATTTTTATTGATTTCAGAGAGGGAGGGAGAGAGGGAGAGAGAGAGACAGAAACATCAATGATGAGAATCATTTCAGAGAGGAAGGGAGAGGAAGAGGGAGACAGAAACATCATTGATGAGAGAGGATCATGGATCGGCTGCCTCCTACTGGGGATCAAGCGTGCAATCCGGGCATGTGCCCTTGACTGGAATCGAACCTGGGACCCTTCAGTCCACAGGCCGACGCTCTATCCATGGAGCCACACCGGTGAGGGCCCATGATTACGTTTTTATGTGTTTGAGTTTCATGCACTGGGACATCGCACCTCTGTGTTTATCCTGTTGATACATCCATCCATTGTCAAGTACACACGGCTGGGGGGTTGGGGGGGGGGGGGCGGGCGACCTGGAAATCCTGAGGGAGCACGTGGGTGTCATCCATGCAGTAGACGGGCACGTCCCCGCGGGGTGCACTCGGCCGGGCTTGCGGAACATCGGAGCAGAGGACCCATCATGATGGTACACGCGTAGACCCCTCGCCTCCTTGCTGCTCTGCCACCGGAGCCGGGAACATCGCTGTCGAAAGTCATGTCACCCGTCTCCAGGCGGCCGGGCGTGCAGGGCTGTCATCCGCCTCTGTGACGGCCCCTCAGACCCCCTCGAACCAGTCAGCCGGGGCTGTGCGTCTTGTCTCGGCTCCGGCCCATCGGCCGGCCTCTGACAGGGCCTCCCCGTCGTGCTGTCAGTCACGTGCTAACGAGGGTGGACCTCTGTGGCCTGTGGGGGGGGAGCAAGATGCCTCTCTCTAAAGCATATCTCTCATTGTGCGGACCCGCGTTTAGCTGGTAAGCATCTCCCTCCCGAAGCCCATAAGCACGTTAGTTCCAGGGATTGGGGTGTGGGCACAGGTCCCCCCTGGAGGACGCCCGGCGAGCAATATGCCGTGCGTGCGTGCTGGAATTGTGAGAATAAACTGTAACGCCGGCCTTTGTGAGCGAGGCCCCCAGGCGCCCCGGCATATGCTTTCGCTCCTCCTCTCGTCAATGCCGTCCAGGGCATCCGCGGAAACAAAGCTCTGTGATCCCCGGAAAGCCGGCCCTGAAGACGGAGGTTTTACCGGGTGCCTTGGACTGAAGGGGGGCCCGGGGGATTGGAACCTCTCCATCTGGATCGTGGGGATCCGTGACTTGTCTCTCCCTGGGGTCAGCTGTGTGGGCACGGAATCCGAACCCCCGAAGCTCCGAGCATCTTTCTGGAGATCAGGAACGGAGCAGTGGGCGAGGGAACAGGGGTGACCCAGGCCCGCTTCTTTGCGAAGATACCCAAGCGCACGTCCCCCCTCCTGCTTGTCAGGCCATCGAGACCTCTCAGGGAGGGGGATGCTGGGAATTTTATTGATATTTTACAGAGAGGAAGGGAGAGGGACAGAGAGTTAGAAACATCGATGAGAGAGAAACATCGATCAGCTGCCTCCTGCACACCCCCTACGGGGGATGTGCCCGCAACCAAGGTACATGCCCTTGACCGGAATCGAACCTGGGACCCTTCAGTCCGCAGGCCGACGCTCTATCCACTGAGCCAAACCGGTTTCGGTGGATGCTGGGAATTTTAGATTTTTAATTTTCCCCTAAGCCCAGAGCAACCAGTGATGGCAGCCGACGCGGTCCCTGCTAATTCTCCTTCCCAGGGTGTTGTGTGATGTGTATTTCCATTCAGTGCTAAGGGAGAGGGACTGGGGCGTGGAGATAGGACCAGGTGACAGGGAATCATTGGTCGGCTGCCTCCGGCACGCCCCCTACTGGGGATCGAGACCGCAACTTGGGCATGTGCCCTTGACCGGGAATCGAACCATGACCTCCTGGTTCAAGGTCACCACGGGGGTGGTCACGTGGCGCTTTGTTGGCAGGTACGGCTGGAGGTTCGTCGGAGGGAACGTCTAAGACAGGAACATTCTCCTCTCGTCTTGTGCTTGTCCGTCTGTCCATTCCTAAGACTCCCTGTCCGTCATGTCGTGCGGATAAAATGTTTTCAGTCCGTAGATGTGACTCAGGGCCTCATCAGGGTGGGCATTTTGACTCTTGGTATGTGGAAAGGCAGTCGGAAAGAAAGGTTACCGGTTGCGCCTGCCTGGGCTGGAGTCCTGGCTTGGCCGCGTGCTAGGTGCGTGGTCTTGGGCAACTGGTCTACCTTTGCCACGGGGCCCTGGTCTGTCGGTGGGAACAGTGAGAATAGATGTGAGTGTATCCGGTTCTCAGAATAGTGCCGGCACATGGTCAGCGTCCTAGAGACGTTTGCTATTGTTGTTATCATCTGTGACATTCGACCGGGGGGGCCTGGGACCGGAAGTTCCAGGTGCCATTATCCCATGGCCACGTTCACTGTCCCCTGGCCACGTCCACTGTCCCATCGCCACGGTCACTGTCCCATGACCACGTCCACTGTCCCATGGCCACGTCCACTGTCCCACGGCCACGTCCACTGTCCCACGGCCACGGTCACTGTCTCCTGACCACGTCCACTGTCCCATGGCCACGTCCACTGTCCCATGGCCACTTTCACTGTCCCATGGCCACGTCCACTGTCCCCTGACCACGTTCACTGTCCCATGGCCACGTCCACTGTCCCATCACCACGTTCACTGTCCCATGGCCACGTCCACTGTCCAATGGCCACGTCCACTGTCCCATGGCCACGTCCACTGTCCCATCGCCACGTCCACTGTCCCATCGCCACGTTCACTGTCCCATCGCCACGTCCACTGTCCCATGGCCACGTCCACTGTCCCATCGCCACGTTCACTGTCCCATGGCCACGTTCACTGTCCCATGGCCACGTCCACTGTCCCATCGCCACGTTCACTGTCCCCAGCCTTCGTTGTCAGGTTTCTCCCCCGGACTTCTCGTCTCTTCCCGTGGTTTCCACCCGTGCTGACTACCATCGCAGTGTGCGGGGAACCGGTATTCCCGGGGATTTGTCCTCGCCTTAGTCAGCACTCTGGGGCTCTGTCAGTTCCATGGGTTGAGGATAGATAGTCACATGCCACTTGACCAAGATGGGAAGGAATGGTGGTGGTGGTATTTTTTTCTTCTCTTAAACCGTTACTCGGTCAATTTGTTCCTCTCTGAACTTCCCAGGGAGCAGCAGGGACGATGAAAGAAGCAGCCGGAAGATACTAGAAAAGCAACGTGGCTCAGCCGGTGTGGCTCAGTGGTTGAGCGTTGACCTATGAACCAGAAGGTCACAGTTCGATTCCCGGTCAGGGGCACATGCCCGTGTTGTGGGCTTGATCCCCAGTGGGGGCGTCCAGGAGGCAGCCGATCCATGGTTCTGTCTCATCATGGATGTTTCTCTCTCTCTCCTTCTCCCTTCCTTCTGAAATCAATAAAAATATCTTTTTAAAAAAGGAAAAGCAATGTGGCTTCCTAGCCTCGTCACCAGCCAGGCAGAACCTCGGGTAATCTAGCCCCAAAATGTGATTGTCGCTACCCTTGAAGCTTCAGGCTCCAATAGGTCAGCGGTCAGCAAACGCATTAGCCAACAGAGCCAAATATCAACAGTACAGCGATTGAAATTTCTTTTGAGAGCCATATTTTTTAAACTTAAACTATATAGGTAGGTACATTGTTATTAACTTAATTAGGGGACTCCTAAGCTGGCCTTTGCTAAACACTCAAGGGGCCGAAGAGCCACATGTGGCTCGCGAGCCGCAGTTTGCTGACCACTGCAATAGGTCACGAATAATTAAAATGCAAGAGACTTCTTCCTTTCACTGGCTTTTAAATGGAGCTTATTTCCTGATAGGACTTTGTTCTTCTAACCAAACTAATAAAATAGGTAGTTTATGTTCCTTCGTTGGCCCGGCTCTCAGAGGCGGGGAGGGACAGGGTTTGTCGGGACAGTTAGCGCTGTCTCAGCGGCAGGGACAGAGCCCCCGAGCTGCCCGTCGTCAGATGTTGTGACTGCTTAGCAGTAGGAGATCATCCTTCCGGAGGCCAGTCGGATGCTCGCGCTGATTTGGGGCCTCGGTGATCAATCATCCATGACTTCAGGAAGGATGACCCCTCGGGGCGTCGGGGACGGATCTGGGTGACGTGGGACAGCGGACTTTGGGCTCTGGGTGTGGCCGGGAAGATAAGTGACCCCGAGTACATTCCTCGCCCTGAGGATGTGTCTTCTTCCTGTCCATCCTGTCCCTCCACCATCCACACGGGACACGGTCCTTTTCAAGGTGTGAAAGGAGGGGTGTTTAAAGCCATCTCCGGAGAAATGGAGGAGCGGAGCAAGTGAGCTGCCTTTTTCTTTTCTCTCTCTCTCTCTCTCTTTTTTTTAAATATTTTTATTGATTTCAGAGAGGAAGGGAGAGGGAGAGAGAGATGGAAACATCCATGATGAGAGAGAATCATGGATCGGCTGCCTCCTGCCCACCCCCCTCTGGGGATCAAGCCAGCAACCCGGGCATGTGCCCTTGGCCGGAATCGAACCTGGGACCCTTCCGTCCGCAGGCTGGCGCGCTCTCCACTGAGCCACACCAGCCAGGGCGAGCTGTCTTTTTCTTGACGCTTCTTCCTCTCGGGGAGGCTTGCATGCGACTCGGGTGAGCTGAACCCCGTTTTTGTTTCCCTCCGGCTCAGCTACGGCAGAGAACGGAGTCCGTGGTCCGTGATCTCTAACAGGAAGCTTTTGCATGCCTCCTGGTGGCAGGTGGCGTGTCGGAACGAAGGAATTGAAAACGAGGGTTGATGGAAAGACGACTGTCGAGGAGCTGTTAAAGCCTGCAAGGGGGAAGCCCTAAAACCCGCCAGTGGCATTCTGAACGGACCCCACATCGATCGATGATCACCTGCCATTAATTTAAAATCTGGCTGGCAAAATACAGAACACACACGGCAAAGAGGAATGCGCTTTTAATCAAAATGTTTGTGTTTTTGGCTCCGATTAGATTATTTCAATGATTTTTTAGAAATTCTGTAGAACCCTGGCGCTTGAATATAGACAGTGTTGCTATTAAGATTGGATTGAGAGGGAGAGGGGTGGGAGGAGGGAGCAGAGGGGAAAGGGGGATCCATGGTGATGGAAGGAGACTTGACTTGGGGTGCTGAACACACAGTACGATATACAGAGGATGCTATAGATTTGTACCCCTGAAACCTACATACTCTTGTTAACCAGTGTCACCCCAAGAGAGTCAATAATAAGAAAATACTGAATTGCTTTGTATACATTTGATTTTTAAATTAATTTGATCACTATACTAAGGAAATACTGAATTGCTTTGTATACATTTGATTTTTAAATTAATTTGATCACTATGTGAACATTTTAATTTCCTATGTCATGAGACAGAAGTGATGGTTAATAGAAAGTCTGTGGCCCGTTTTCCGGTGGTTTTTATTTTTCAAACCTGATTTTCAAGCTGGACAAAATGACTTCATGAGTAGCCTGGACATGCAGGCCATCGCAACCCTTTAAAATGATGATGCATGCTGATTCGCTTATTGCCTTAAACATTGGGGGCGGGGGGAGGGGAATGGCTCCCCTCTCACAGGAATGGAATTTAAAAGGCACAGGAAATCACATGGGAAGAATTCTGCTGTGGGTCCGGAGGGCGGAAGAGGAGGGGGAAAACGCCGGGGAGGGTGGGGAGATCTCTTTGCGGGAGGCATTCAACATATTTAATTAACCGCTCGCCACATCAAAACAATTAAGATGGCAATTCCCTTTGCCATCGCGGCCTCGTCCGTGCAGCTGTCTCGATGCACAGCTGGGCCGGCACGTGGGCGTCGGGAACGAGGAGCCGAAGGAGGAAATGATGATATTCCTGGCTTCCTGCGGCCCAGCTGTCAGGCTCGGGCCCTCGCTGGTCAGCGGGGACATCCACGTGTCAGCGAGCAGCGTCTCTGGGTACCGCACCCCGCGGTCCGCCCGCGGCCGAGGCCCCAACTGTCGAGCAGCCCGGTCCCCCCCCCCGGCTGTCGGGCCTGTGTGTCATGCTTTGGCAGCTCGCCCTGATGCTCCCCCTCCGGAGCGGCCCCCCCTCTCCCTCTCCACGTCTCATCGCGGAGCGTGAATCCCAGCCATGCCCGGCCCTTTCCTACCGTCTCCCCTGATTTTTCTGTTCCTGTGCTTTGTTTGGACCCCGAAACCTTGTGTTTTCACACACCTGTCTCCCCGAGACGCCCGAGAAACTCCTTGAACCGTTTCTAGGCTGTGTTTGTTCAGGGAGGAATTGGCAGAGGGTGTTGGGGGGTGGTCAGGAGATCCGTGGGGTCGTGTGATGATGGTCTTGGGCAGAGGTCGGCAAACCGCGGCTCGCGAGCCACCTGCGGCTCTCTGGCCCCTGGAGTGTGGCTCTTCCACAAAACACCACGGCCTGGGCGGGTCGATGTGGAAGAAGTGGCGTTAGGAGAAGTTTACGTTTAAAAACTTGGGCTCTCCAAAGAAATGTCAGTCGTCGTGCTGTTGATATTTGGCTCTGCGGACTCATGAGTTTGCGGACCACGGGGCCAGGGGAACGGGGGTTGGGGGGCGGGGCGGGGGCAGGTGGTGTGTTTGTAGGGGGCCTGCTCCTCACGCTGGGGTCCTCTTCCATCCCGTAGCTGACTGCCTGTCTGCACGGCTCGGCCGCTCTGCTGTACCCCATGTTCTGGCAGCACATCTACATCCCCGTGCTGCCGCCGCACCTGCTGGACTACTGCTGGTAAGCGCCGGCCCCCCGGCTCCCCGACCCCCGGCCCCCCGGCTCCCCGCCGGCTCCTGGACCCCGGGTCACGCTGGGAGAAAGCCCAGTTCTTCTTCTCTTTATTTTTTAAATATAATCTTACTGATTCCAGAGAGGAAGGGAGAGGGGGAGAGAGATAGAAACATCCATGATGAGAGAGAGTCATGGATCGGCTGCCTCCTGCACGCCCCCCACTGGGGATCGAGCCCACAACCCGGGCCTGTGCCCTGACCGGGAATCGAACCGTGACCTCCTGGTTCCTAGGTGGATGCTCACCCACGGAGCTTGAGGTGTACATATGTGCCCGGACGCGCTGGACCCTGCTTTGGGGGTTGGCCAGCCCCCCAGTCCTTCCTCCTGCTGCTTCCATGGTCACGAAGGGAGCTTGTTTCCGGCTTCGTCCCTGGAGTTTTCTGACCAGCTCCAGCCCCTTGGGGAGCTTCTGGGACAGGTTCTCAGGCCAGACTGGCCCCTGGCCCGGGGGCAGGGGGGGACCGGGGAGATGACCAACACGTCCGGGCGTCCAGGCCACGAGGATGGGCTCAGCGCTCGGGGGATGGGGCAGGAGGACACACCCGTGTATCGAGGAATAGCCCTCCGGGACTCGAGCTGCCTCCATGTCAGAGAATTCTGGGGACCCAGCTGCTTTCTGGGGGGGCACGACTTCCTTCTCTTTGCGTCCTTGCAGGCGGTTCTAGTCAGACCGGTCGGGGAGCCGCAGGGAGGCCCATGTCAGAGGCCCTGCCTGCCACGCCATGGTTCCGATTCCACTTCAGAAATAGCACCAGGGCCCTGGCCGGTGTGGCTCAGTGGATAGAGCGTCGGGCCTGCGGACTGAAGGGTCCCGGGTTCGATTCCGGTCAAGGGCATGTACCTTGGTTGCGGGCACATCCCCAGTGGGGGGTGTGCAGGAGGCAGCTGATGGATGTTTCTCTCTCATCATGGATGTTTCTCTCTCTCTCTCTCTCCCTTCCTCTCTCTGAAGTCAGGAAGAACATATTTAAAAGTGTCTCATTTTTAAATAGCTGTTGATTTGGGTATTTCCTATCACCTTTGTAGACATCTGCCCACTCTCATGGTTTCTTGTCCAACAGAATTTTAAAATACATTTTATTGATATTTTTTACAGAGAGGAAGGGAGAGGGAGAGAGAGGTAGAAACATCGATGAGAGAGAAACATCGATCAGCTGCCTCCTGCACGCCCTCCTACTGGGGATGTGCCCGCAACCAAGGTACATGCCCTCGACCGGAATCGAACCCGGGACCCTTCAGTCCGCAGGCCGACGCTCCATCCACTGAGCCACACCGGTTCGGGCTCAAACAGAATTTTAATTTTGAAATGTCAAGTTGAACAATTGCCTTCTTCTAGTTCATGGGGAATGTTTTTTTTAGATGAGTGGAGAGTCTGAGTGTATGTGTTACAAAAATGATGGAATGACTTTATTCTCCGCCAGAGTATGAGACCCACAGGGGAGTATACTCTGTCCATATTGTTTACTGCTGGACCCACGGCCCTAGACCAGGGCGCCTGGTGTGCGTTCCATATTTTAATTAATTTAATATGATGTGATTCTTAAACTTATTTGAATATTTTCTAATTTATTAAAATTATTCTATTAATAAGTATGAATGTGGGATAAAAAGGAAAGTATAATATTTGAATGAAAAGACAGAGTACATGAGCAGAAGGACAGAAATAGGATGATGACAGTGAGGAGGAACTTTGCCTGGCGCACAGTAGGGCTCCATAAGTATTTGGTACTGACGGACTCAAAAAAGGTTGCTGATGTAGTAGGGGTGAAATAATGATATATTAAGAAAGTCATAGAAATCAGAATGTAATTGAATAAAAAGATGCACAAAAGAAACACGAATACATTTGATGATTATGTACGATATATTTGACATGAAGTATATGGAAAAGATTCAACTCAGGTTATGGCCTAGACCCTAATATTTTTCATTGGTAAAGTTTTTTTTAAGGCATTTCATTTCTCGATTTACTTAGAAATATTTTGTGATTTTTAAAAAATATATAAATCAACCTTAACGTGAATCTATTAATGGCCTTTACATTTGAATTGTATCTACAAAGTAATTTAACATACCTCTACTATGCTACTTTAGAACTGTGCATGTGAGTAATTTTAAGCATGCAGAATTACGTATGTTGTTGTTTCAGTTTGAATGAACGGTGAATATGTGGTTGTGTGTTTTTTTTTTAATTCAGTGCTCCGATGCCCTACCTGATTGGAATACACTCCAGCCTCCTAGAGGTGAGTATCCGTCAGCCATAAGATAGTGATCCATTCACTCATAAAAGTAATAGCTTACACAGTTGTGCTTTGAAAGAATATCCGTCGACTAGCACAAAGCGGTGACTAGTTTTATGTCATACTCACGTGGTCATTTTTAAAAAGGTGACACAGAAGTAACCTCAATTAAATTTTTTATACCAAATGAGCATCTTCAATGGCACGAAACCCATGAAAATAGGTTACATATGGTAGAAATCACACGGTGCAGTTTTAAATCCGGAAAACTTTAGTTCTTAATGAACCATTATTTGGTTTCATCGTGAATGAGAAAGGACATTCTCATTCAGGAATGAGAATGTCTCTAAGCTAGCTGGGCACTTTTTAGTAACTTTCTCTTTAATCTGTTAGCACCGTGGTCGGCAAACCGCGGCTCGCGAGCCACATGCGGCTCTTTGGCCCCTGGAGTGTGGCTCTTCCTCAAAATACCACGGCCTGGGCGAGTCTATGTTGAAGAAGTGGCTTTAGGAGAAGTTTAAGTTTAAAAAATGTGGCTCTCCAAAGAAATTTCAATCGTTGTGCTGTGGATATTTGGCTCTGTGGACTTAAGGAGTTTGCCGACCGCTGTATTAGGAGATGTTACGAAAGCTCCAATTCCATTCTTATCATGTCATTATTGGCAGATTTTTTTTTTTCCACTAAAATTTTGATTTTTATATAAACGGTATTATAATTAAAATGTAGGTATATCTGCTTACATGCTTTATAGCTGAGGCTGAAGTGAGTAATGTTTCTATCTTAATCGGCTGCAATTGCAACGAATTTTTTTTTTTTTTTTTAAGGAAGAATCACATAGTCTCTTATTCTCTCTCAGTCAAGGCCATTCAAGACTTGTAAACATCGTTGCTCAAAGCTATGAAACGAGTGACCTTTTCAATCTCCCTTTTAATTCTTTTTATGCAATCATGAGCATAAAAGAAGGCCAGCCGTCTCTTTTGAAAGGGGAGATCTCTTTCCAAAATGAAGGATAAGGACATTTTGTTCTGCTTGAAAACTAGGCTTGAGGGATGCACCCAAGGCTGGCTGAGGCCTGTCAGTGACGAGGAATAAAAATGAGTAGAGGCCGCACAAGGGAGGGCTACGTGGACCGTGTGAGCGCACAGAGGGTTCTAGAGAAAATGCTGACCCTGTTTCACAAGACCAGTGGCCTCCTCCTGCAGGGATGGTCCTGGTCCACGCTAGCCTCATTGCCCAGCAGTGTCCTCTCGCAAGGATGGGAGGCAGGCTGACCACCTTCAGCACCTTGGGCTCTATTGTTATTTTAAATTTATTTTTATTGATCTCAGAGAGGAAGGGAGAGGGAGAGAGAGAGAAGCATCCATGATGAGAGAGAGCCATTGATTGGCTGCCTCCTGCACGCCCCCCACTGGGGATGGAGCCCGAAACCCGGGCATGTGCCCTGACCGGGAATCGAACCGTGACCTCCTGGTTCCTAGGTCGATGCTCAACCACTGAGCCACACCGGCCGGGCAACACCTTGTGTCTCTTTATAAGACTCCCAGTCTCTGGCCCCGGATCAGTTTCTTGTTTAATATTATTTTGAACTTTATCATTCTTTTAAAAAATATGTTCTCTCTCTCTCTGTGTATATACATTTAGAGACAGAGTAAGGGAGAGGGATTGAGAGATAGGAACATCAGTGATAGAGACACATCATTGATCGGCTGCCTCCTGCACGCCCCCTGCTGGGGATCGAGCCCATAACCCGGGCACGTGCTCAGACGGGCAATCGAACCCTGACCTCCTGGTTCCTGGGTTCGGTCGATGCTCAGCCACGGAGCCACACCCCAGCTGGGCTCATTCTCTTATTTTTGAAGAAAAAGGAAAATCATCTTTTTGTATTTCCTTATTCTTTTCCCATCTAGACAAGGATGACTTTTACGATATAAAAATATGAAAGTGGTACCGTTTTATAGGCAGTATGACTCACCTCTTCTATTTAGAAAAAAACAACAACAAAACAGTAGCTAAAGCCTGGTTTGGAGGGAAAACATAGGTAAAACCCTCACATGGTTCCAACTTCAGAAAAAATATTTAAATTATAGTATTGTTTTAAAAACATAAAATGGCTCTCATTTTAGGGGCTCTTAAATGTGTTGATTTCTTAAAATGAACACATTTTCCATCCTTTGTGGGTGACCCCTGGAACCAAATTTAACATCCAGCTTTTATCCGACCCTTTTGAAACGAACCACTGCGAAAAACGTATACTTTTCCTATTAACACTGACTGCCTTTCTTCAGGGTTTATTGTTCGTGCCATCACAAAACATTTTGGGGGTTACATAACCATGAGTGTAGGCTGTTTTCATTCTTTTTTTTTAAAAAAAATGCATCAGGTTTGTGGATTAACTTTGCAGCTTCTGTTAAGAGGACCACTTAGAATTGAAGGTGGAAATCAAAATTATGGCATAGTTTTTCCCTCAAAAATGCCACGCGTATAAATGTATTCTTGCTTATAAAATAGGTTATTTTGTAGTCGTGCTATCATTTGTAGATAACTACCTATTTATGAATGTAAACTTGTTTACAGCAATGTGTACACATGGAAAGGAAATGAGTGTATTTATGCATGTTTTTGTCATAGTACCGCTATTCCAAGCGAGTCTCTGTTAATCTCTTAGACATGGCCATGTTCTGAGCCTCCCTTTAGATTTATTACGTCTTTTACAACGTAGATTTTTTAGAATTATGTGTTGCCCTGCAAGTCCATGTTCCACATGGATATCACGGCTTTCTTAATACAAAAGAATTCTGTACTCAAGATGACCATTTCGCTAGCAAATTTAAAATTCTACCTAATATGCGGAGATTTGAAATTCTAAATGAATCAGAGAAATTTTAGTCCTGCCCAACTTTAAAACGAAATAATTGGTCTGGCCAATTTAAAATTTAAAGTATTTCATAATTCTCAAAAAATGGCGAGTATGCTGGAATGTCACTTTAAAAATATGATGCTGAAGTTAATTGACCTATACAATTATGGAGTTCTGAGTTGGTGGATAAATTTTATTGAAGAACACCTTATTTGCATTAGGGAATAAGACAAGTTGCTATCATCTATAAAAGACTAATAGAATTATATGATTTAAGTATACATGTTTTAGGTTAAATAGGAAACATAAACTTTAAATAGTTTCTTTTTTAGGGATGAAACATTTGATGAAATTCTAATTCACTATTATTTGTACACATATTGAGATAATTTGACCAATTGACTAAGCTGTCAAACAAACAAGTCAACGAGTTCATCTGATAGGCTGTGAAATCTGATCTTTTATATTGAAATGCATGTGCTAAATACTACTAAGAATGACTTCCATATTACTTCCCTCTGTCATTTTTTTTTTAAATTTGACTTTGTCATCATAAACGTACACCAAACCGAAATGGAAATATAGAGAAAATATCGACTGCTGTAAACGTTGGTTGGCTTATGTTAGACCTACATTATGATTTATGCTAAAAAAATAATAGGTATAGTACCGGACACACATTCCTGTATCAAAGATCGAAATTCAGTTCATCAGATGAAAAGAATAGAACGTTGCACAGTTTGCTATAACCGTGCCTTCCTTGCAAGTCTTAGCTGTAAGATACCTTAGGTAGCTAAATCGCATTCATTTCCTCCAAACCACATCAGTGTGTTGATATGCGCAAACAGGCCGGTGAAGCATTTTCAACCCAACCTTTGCGAATGGTTGGATAGGACCTGTTTTTTCTCATACAGCGAAGTTGTTTACATTCTTTTATGATGTAGGATTTCCCCTTATTTCTCCCCCCTCCTGCCCCCCCAGACTCATGCCTTACAATTCTCTTCTCTACCCTTCTAAGCTCGGTAGCTTTCGGAAGGACAGACACCCCTGAGCTGTTTCGTTGATCATTACGTGTTTTAAAACAGAGAGTGAGGAGCAAATCCCTGGAGGACGTGGTGATGCTCAACGTGGACACCAACACTTGGGAATCGCCGTTCCCCGACTTGGACAGCCTCCCCAGTGAGGTGGTGAGTCTCAGGAGGGCCCTTGGGGGGGGGTGGTGCCCATCAGTCCGGCTACCCGCGTCTTCTCCTGCGCCCTCCCTCCAGTTCCCGAGAGCGATCCCCCCCCCACCCCCCCGACGTGTATAAACTCTGAGATAAAGGGGTCCAGCGTGTGCGGGTCTGCGTTTCCTATTTTTACCTCCTTGGCAGCTGGGGAGACGCCGAGAGGGGCAGCCCGCTCCTTCCCGGAGAAGCAGGGCCGTAATTAACAGGCCGGGCGCCTTCATTAGGCCGCGCTCCTCGGGACGGACGCCTCTCCCTCTCATCCTCATCATTATCCTACAAAGTAGGCATTTCTGTCTGCCCGGTGGCATGTCTTGCCAGAGAACGGGGGGAGAGTTTTTTTGAAGGAGAGAGAAGGAAGCCAATTACCGGGCTGCACTTCCCGCCACCTGCCAGCGCCGTGCCTTTTAATTAATGATCCGATGGCCCCGGTCAAGCTCATCAGAAATGCGGGGACCGTCGGGGTCAGAAAATGCTGCCTTTGATCCCCCCCCCGCCCGCCCCCCGACGTTCCTGAAACATTTATTTGTTTTCCCTAAATTATTTCAGTTTTCGTTTTTCATCTTCCCCGGTCCTGCGGGGGGGGGGGGCGGTGGGCAGGGGAGCCCCCACGCGGGCGGCGGCGTGTCCCGGGCCTGGGCCCCCGCGCGCCGAGACCTGCCTGCTCGGGATTCTGTTTGTCAATTAAACCGCGGGCCCCGGTTCGTCATAAAAGACATCGGATCCTTTTGAAATGACGAAAACTGTCTCGTGTCGGTGAAGGCTGATGAATTAAGTGCCGGCTCTCTGCTGGTCTTTGATCTTGCAGAGGGTGTGTGTGTGTGTGTGTGTGTGTGCATGCACACACGTGTGTGTCTACAGCTTATAATAGGGTAGATTCTGTATTCCATGTTAAATAGTCTCCAAAAGTGCATTTTATGGCCTTTGTATGCCTGACGACAGGGCCAAAAAAAAAAAAAAAAAATGCAGGCAGGGATTGTTTCTGAATGGTGGTTGAAAAATATCTTTATAACCTAGTTCGAGGTTAAAAGACTGGTCCCCCAACCCCCCCTTTTTTAAAATCCATTCTTTTCAGAGGTATTAAAACTGGAGAATAAACAAAACCTCCAGAATATATATTTTTTTCCCTGTAATACGGCAAGTGTTTTGAAATCATGATGAGGGAGTTTGAAAAATGGAATTTAAAAAATCTCATACTCAAAAAAAAAATAAATACAGTAAAACTACACCTCCTGATTGTGTTTACGGCTAGTGATAGGAAAATAGGGCTTTAAGTCCAAATCAGGTTGTCTATGCGTATAAATAAATAACCCCGGATGCTTGCTGACCTTGAAGCAAATTAAATCGAACCTCTTTATCTTACCATCGTGAAATTAATGCTACGTACGGACAAACCCACACCCCGCTCAGAGGAGAATTTTATTATGTTTTGAGCTCATTATAACTAGATTGCCTCATTATAAAAATTTTGCAGAAGCTGCTAGAAATGATTAGAGTTATTCATTTGGAAATCCGTCAAAAGTATCCTTCACTGGGTAGAGAAATAATTATGAAAATAAAGCCCCCACTTTTAAGAATGTTTTCTTTATGTGCATGTATTCCCTGCTCTCAATACCCTAAGGAGAAAAGATTGTTTAGTTAAAAAAAAATTAAAAAAAAAAGGAGGAGGAGGAGGAGGAGGAAGAAGAAGAAAAATGAGGAAGAAATCAGCGTTTTTTTGTGTCCTAATAAAATTTTTAGTCACGTTAACGATGGCTCATGCTTTCTTTGAGAAAAAGAATCTCTCACGGTAATTGTTTTGATGGGTGATTCTTTTTAAGCGAAGGAGCAGATTCCCTAGTAGAATTAGCTTGATATGGAAGCATGTAGTTCAAGATGGGAAGCCGTTAAACAGCATTCACACAATGTACACTGACACGAGGGACCATCTTCTAGCAACAGTTAACTAGGAATCGCTGAGACGGTGAAAACCATCGCTTAGAAGGCCATGGCGAGGTGGCGTGGACAGAACTATGGGCGTGCGTGGAGCTGAGGGCCATGGACTTACAAATAGGAAGAAAGAAGAAATTTAAATAGCTGCCGGGTAGCACTAGAGCTATGACCGCAAGCATGCGATGTTTGAAGTCATACTTATTGTCTCAAAAATAGTTCAGATGACTGCTCCCCCATCTCTCACACATTTAAGCTTTACCCTCCGCTTTCTCCCAACGCCGTCTCCTACAGGTAAGGGAAGAGGATCACGTATGAAGTCCTATGTCCCAATATATTTTTTTCCTGTAGTATGGCAAGTATTCTGAAATCATGATGAGGGCGTTTGAAAAAAATGGAATTGAAAAAAATCTCGTACTCAAAAAAGAATACAGTAAAACGAAACCTGATTGTGTTTATGGCTAGTGGTAGGAAAATAGGACTTTAAGTCCAAATCAGGTGCATGTATTCCCTGCTGGGGATGTTTCCAGGGATGTCAGACACCATCCTGAAGTTCTGCGTGTGCGACGGGAGTTCATAAACTGGACGCGGGGCCTGAAGCGCGGGTCGGTTGGCGTTGTTCGGTGGTTTAATAAATTAACTGATAGTTCAACGGGGGCCTTTTAAAACCGTGCGGCGGGCCCTTAAATGGCGCTCGGAGGCCGGCCGGCCCCGGGCCCATGTGCTCCCGATTACGGGCCGCGGCCCGCCCCGGGTCAGTGGTCACAGTTGTCCTGAATTACGCGTCTTTCTTCCCGGGGACCCTCTGCGGCGTCGCACGCTGTAATCTTCTTAATGGCTTCGTTCCAATATTCACACATAATATCGGAGATTTATGGGCTGTTAGAAATACGACCCTGCCAGTAGCAGTTCCGTTACTCAAGGAATTCAAAATTGGAGAAATAAATCAGGGCCAGGCGTCCGGGGACCCTTTGTGTACCTGAAGGGAGGGGGGGGGCGGGGGGACTCCCTTTCTGTCTTCTGACAAGAACACTTGTTTGGCGATTTCATCATTTCACTACGGATTTGGGCCGCTCCGAGGAAACGGAATGCAGATTTGATTGGGAGTGATTTTAACGATATTGATGATCAGGCGGAATCGCTTTTAAAAGCCGGGGGTCCGTTCAGAGAGGCTAGTGAGAACATTGTGATTTTATTTTTTATGTTTAGTTTTTTTGTGTGTGTGTCGATTTTATTTTTTATTGGCTGTGCCCCAAATATGGAGACTTCCAAACAGATGTAGTTTGAGTGTTTGGAAGTAAATAAAAAAGGCCATTTTAGGGCTATAAACAATATCCACTGAAGTTAGTGTCACTGTGTTAGGTTTCTAAGTGAGGGGCGGGAGAAGAACCAGATGGATTAAACATAACATTTGAAATCTCACACGAGGTCACTTTAAGAAAATGTACTATGGAGACACCAAATTCCAAATATCAACACAAATTTCGTGTCCATTTACACACTCGCTTAAAGTAGTGCATTTCTAAGCTCTCACTGCGCGTTTTAATTTTTATCATCAGTGACACTTTGACAAGTGACTTGAACAAGGGTTACTATTTCAGAAATAAATAGGGCGGCCCCCTTGTTGGGAAAGGAAGCGCATTGGGATCATAACGAGCTGCAGGAAATCCGTCTCCGGGCGACGCGTAAGATAACGATAAAGCGGCTCTTGTACCCGATGGCAGGTTAGAATGGACATTGGCGGTGACGTGCCTTCGAATATCCATTGCTAGGCAGGTGAATTTGGGCCTATATGGCTTCCCTGTCTTTCATTTTAACTCAGTAAATCATAATCATAATAATTAATAATTAATAATAATATACTCTGAGCCAGGTTACCTGTCTCGGGTCTCCTGTTTTGAAGATGACAGCTCAGAGGCTGTGCTGTTCATGGTGTTTCTAGAGCTTCGGGTCCTATGGGTTTTGACCCTCAGATTCATGCCCCACACACACGACCACGGTCCCTCTCCAATAAGCCTGGTTCCCGGGGCCACGAGTTAACTCTTTTTTTAAGATTCCCCATACAAGCCTCTCTCCTTTCCAGTCTTGTTAAGGAAACATCGCTCTGGCCTGTTTGATTGAAATTCGGATTTTCCGCACGGTCGGAACCACTCGTTCGCATCCTGTCTAGAATCCCGTTGGAAAACGATTTCCTATTTCCTATACCGAGGGCGTGTAGAAAATAGGTACATGCAAGAGTCATCCTGCAGCCCTGACCGGTGTGGCTCAGTGGCTAGAGCGTCGGCCTGCGGACTGAAAGGTCCCAGGTTCGATTCCGGTCAAGGGCATGTGCCTTGGTTGCGGGCACATCCCCAGTAGGGGGCGTGCAGGAGGCAGCTGATCGATGTTTCTCTCTCATCGATGTTTTTAACTATCTATCCCTCTCACTTCCTCTCTGTAAAATGTCGATAAAAATATATTTTTAAAAAAAAGAGTGATCCTGCAGTTCGCTGGAAACCACAGAGCGTTCTATGCAGGACGGCCACGTGTGTATGGAGTGTCTGTCGTGACTGAAGCACTGAAGAGGCCCTGATATAAAATGGGTCATTTAAAATCCCGGCCACCTCCCCCGAGGCTCCCTGCTTCCCCTGAAGGAACAGGTTGATGTTTTTATTGTGATACAAAAAAAAAAAAAAGGGCACGAGCCCGGCCGGTGTGGCTCACTCAGTGCATTGACCTCTGAACCAGGAGGTCAGGGTTCGATTCCCGGTCGGGGCACATGCCCGGATTGCAGGCTCCATCCCCAGTGTGGGGCGTGCAGGAGGCAGCCGATCCATGATTCTCTCTCATCATGGATGTTTCTATCTCTTTCTCCCTCTCCCTTCTTCTCTGAAATCAATAAAATATATTTTTTTTAAAAAAGAAAAGCACGAATTGTTCTCAGTCACCAAAAAACCATGAAAAGGCTGAAGAACTAGAAACAACAACTCTGACTTTAAGTAAATTGTTTAGATAATTGCATTCGAGCGAGGTAATGAATTTGGGAATAAGTTTGGAAAAGAATGGGCTTTTTCAGAGAATGTTTTAAATGAGCTTTTTTTTTTTTTAAAAAAAAAAAACAAAGGTAAGTATGTACACAAACGGCACTCTCACAGCTAGAGAGAGTCAACAGACAGGGCAAATGCTTTGGCTCTTCCCTCTAATCCGACATGAAGGCTTAATAGGTAACGACGTCATCAAGAAGCAAAAAAAAAGGCCCCAGAGAATTCTCCATTAGTTCCCGGTGTGCCACAGTTCTGCTGTAACCCTCACGGTGTCTGACAGTAAATGGAGGCCCCTGAAATTTTTAGGTGAAGCCCAGACTAAATCAGCACAGATTAAGCAGCGATGCCCGGCCGGCGTGGCTCCGTGGCTGAGCATTGACCTAGGAATCAGGAGGTCACGGTTCCATTTCCGGTCAGGGCACAGGCCCGGGCTGCGGGCTCCATCCCCAGTGTGGGGCGTGCAGGAGGCAGCCGATCCATGATTCTCTCTCATCACGGATGTGTCTATCTCCCTCTCCCTCTTCCTTCCTCTCCGACATCAATACGAGTATGTTTTCAACAAGTAAAACAAAATGTTAATCATATCCCATCCCCACCCTGTTCAGATTCACACTTGAAATAAAATGCGGATTCCTTAAAAAAAAAAAAAGAATAAAATCCACTTTCTTTAAAAAAATATATATTTTTTAATTGATTTCAGAGAAGGAGGGAGAGGGAGCTTCTAGGGAGCTTGGGTAGAAATGGGAAGACCAGCTCTTGGGAGGCCACCTCCACCACACGGGCCTTGCTGCAGAGATGATGAATATCCTGACTCCATCATTTTCTCCAAACCGTGGGTATAATTGGACCCAGTGGGGGTCTCTCCCTTTGATCAGATCAGAGTCACTGTGACTTTTCCCTGGAAAATGTCACGCCTGTGAAGGTTTATCACCTGTAGAGCTGGCCTTGCCTCGGATGCTGTGTTCCCGCCTCATTAGCATTATTCTAAGTTGAGTTGCTAATTAGGCTGACCCTTCCTTGACAACCATCATCGACCAGAGGGGTCGGGACCACCGCGTACGTCAGGAAATAAAAATATCCCTTCTTGCCCGGCCTTCGTGGCTCCGTGGTTGAGCATCGACCTAGGGACCAGGAGGTTACGGTTCGATTCCCGGTCAGGGGCACATGCCCGGGTTGCAGCGGGCTCGATTCCCCAGTAGGGGGCGTGCAGGAGGCAGCCGATCCGTGATTCTCTCTCGTCATTGATGTTTCTCTCTCTCTCTCTCTCTCTCTCTCTCTCTCCCTCTCCCTTCCTCTCTGAAATCAATCCTATATGATAAAAAGCTAATATGAAAATGGTCCCCTCGACCAGTTCGACTGGGAGTTCGACCAGCGGTTGGGGCTGGCCAGCTAACCATCCGGATCGGAGCGGGCTGGCCGGACCCCACCTGTGCACGAATTCATGCACCGGTCCTCTAGTAAAAGCATAATTCAACAAGACCGTGTATACCATTTGCATAACACAATTCTCTACTCACCGTAGGTTCTCAATCACTTTACCTTCATTCCCCTTTTTATGTCCTAACTAGAGGCCCGATGCACGAAATTCTGCCACAGCCCTCGCCCGCTGTGGCTTTGTCCGGAAGGAAGGACGTCTGGTCTAATTAGCATATTTTGCTGTTATTATTATAGATGCTCAAAACTATTCAGCAAGTGATCAGAAAATCCCATAGGCAGGCAAGGCTTCCAAAAATAAGATTCAATGGGAAGAGCTCTGACCGGTTTGGCTCAGTGGATAGAGCGTCGGCCTGCGGACTGAAGGGTCCCAGGTTCGATTCCAGTCAAGGGCATGTACCTTGGTTGCGGGCACATCCCCAGTGGGGGGTGTGCAGGAGGCAGCTGGTCGATGTTTCTCTCTCATCCATGTTTCTAACTCTGTCCCTCTCTCTTCCTCTCTGTAAAAAATCAATAAAAAAATATTTTAAAAAAACTAAGATTCAATGGGAAGGGACCTTGGAGGACCTAGAACGGGGAGCCTTTTAGAGCAGAAATGGGGGATACCCACCCGGGCTCCTCTCCAGACGGGTAGACACCTGTTGTCATTGCTAAAACATGGGCACCGGCGTGGCGCCCGCGCAGTTGACTGTAAAACAATTAAAGCTCAATTATGTCAAGAGGCCCTGGGAGACGCGAAAAGAGGGAGCACAGAGCCATTTGCATCCGCGCGTTCCTCGGGGTCCCCGCCTTCCCTTCAATTCACAGGCCAGCAGGCGCTCCCGCAGTTCAGGAGAGAAGCTACGGGAGGAGTCCGAGCTGCGGGGGGAGGGTCCCCGCAGGCACCGGGGTCGGCCTGCCTGCCGATCGGGCTCGTGCCGCCTCCCCGGGCCCATCTCCGAGGTGTGCATGTAACGGCTCCTCTCTGTCCCGCAGGTCTCGGCCCTGAAAAGCAAGCTGAAGAAGCAGTCCACGGCGACGGGGGACGGCGTGGCCAGGGCTTTCCTCCGCGCGCAGGCCGCCTTGTTCGGATGCTACCGAGACGCGCTGAGATACAAACCCGTGAGCCCACCTTTCGTCGCGATGTTCATTTGCATTTGCGCTTTATTTAAAAATATATATATTTTTTAATTGATTTCAGAGAAGAAGGGAGAGGCAGAGAGAGAGAGAAACATCCACGGGGAGAGAGAATCGTGGATCGGCTGCCTCCTGCACGCCCCCCACTGGGGATCGAGCCCGCCACCCGGGCGTGGGCCCTGACCGGGAATCGAACCCTGACCTCCACAGCGGCAGGTCACCCACAAACATCTGCTCTGCAGCCCCCCCAGAAGCCAGCTGCTTCTATAGGGTGGAAGGACAAAGATGGCCTGGGGAAGCAGGGATTACAGGAGGGGGGAGCTAGGCAATGCGGGCTGGGATGGGATCCCATTGTTTGGGCTGTGAGGTCGTAGCTAGTCCCCAATAGTCTGTGTTTGCCCCTAACCTGCCCCGACGGTTGCTCTCCCCGGCTGCCGGGCATTATTGGAACGAACGCTCATCTGTGTAGGATTCCACCCTGTCCATGCTGGATTGGCTCAAGTCGTGACGGGCCGCCCGGACCCCTTGGTTGTCTGGTTTCCCGTCCACGGATGCCCTGACCTTCTCTCTCCCCCCAGGGGGAGCCCGTCACCTTCTGTGAGGAGAGCTTTGTGAGGCACCGCTCCAGCCCCATGAAGCAATTCCTGGAGACGGCCGTGAACCTGCAGCTGTTCAAGCAGGTGAGGGTGGGGCCCCCTCGTGTGGGGGATTAGTGCCCTTCTGTGTCTTTATCTGTCCAGGGGAGGCCGTACCACCTGTCTGTGTGCAAAGTGAGTTGTGAAGGTCAGATTCTGTAGGGGTCAAGGATGGAGTGGGAGAATAGAAGATCTGACTCAAGCATGTCAAACTCAAAGGCTCACGCGGGCCAGATAAACAAGGTTGAAGTGTACGTGGGCCACCAAGAAAACAAAAGCTTCAATGATCATAGACCCGTGATTTATTTCGATAGAGACATGCTGAGTACAAAGGGCTGAAATACATGAGTCACCGTGAACATAAAGTAATGGAGCATCTTAATAAAAATGAATATTTGTTCTTGAACATTAACTTACCGGACACTGAATAACTGCACGAATGAATAAGCGTAATGCAAATAAACCTCTTTTTCTTGTTCTCCGAAAGCGAAATATTTCCTGTTGCTCACAGCAAGTCAGTCCGAGACTAATGCTGTGGCCATCGGCTGCTAAAACATTCGCTGCTGGTATTAGTGGCGAGAAATGGCGCGCCTGCGAGTAAGGGAAATGAATGCAACACGATGATAGTCATCAGTCATTAGCGAACGTTGTAGTTTGTTATTAATAATTATGTATAACAGGATATTGTAAAAATTAAGTTAGGAGATTTTTATTAAAACATTTCTTACATACTGTTATATTGACTGGGCTGCAAAAATATTCGTTGTGGGCCGTATGCCGCCCGCGGGCCGCGAGTTTGACATGCTTGATCTGACTGATTCCTTCCCTCTGACCATCAGAACTCCATGACTAGAGTCTTACCATTAGAGCAAGTTCCGACGCAGTAAGTTCTTCTTTTATATAGTTACAAAAAGCATATATTTTTAAAATGTTTTTATTGATTTCAGAGAGAAAGGGAGAGGGAGAGAGAGATAGAAACATCAATGATGAGAGAGAATCACTGATTGGCTGCCTCCTGCACGCCCTCTATTGGGGATCAAGCCCACAACCCGGGCATGTGCCCTGACAGGGAATCGAACCGTGACCTCCTGGTTCATAGGTCGACGCTCAACCACTGAGCCACGCCGGCCGGGCCCAAACTGACAGGTTCACTACTTTGACGATAGAAACCTATTTCCTAAGACACAAACGCATAGCCAACACCTTTGCGCTCATGGGAATAAAGAACTTTTGGCCATTAAAAGACACCCCATATTTGCAATCCATATGAAACCACCCATGAACTTAGACTCTAGAATAAAACAAAACAAACTTCCGTGTGTCAGTAAAGCGTCACCTCCAATACAATTGTGCAAACGACTCGAACGAGCAGATGCAGATGGAGAAACCTGAATAGAAACGTATTTCATAAAAACACATTTAAAGAAAAACCCCCACAAACAAACCTGTTTTTCAGACGTTCCCAGGTTTGAAAGTGTTTTTCTTGGCGGTCGACTCCCTGACCTCCTTGGGCCTCTGTGCCATGAGTCAGCCCGCCACGTCCCCGGGTTGGAGATGCCTTCCGGCCGGCTCTCGCATTCCACGATACCGAGGAATAAACAGAACGCAGCCGGGTGATAGCGGGCTCCATTTGGGCCCGCTCCTCCTGAGATAATGGACTTGGAAAGCAGCCCAGAAGCAGCTCCTTAAGCCCACAGCCCTGACAGCTCCATCCTTTAGGCGGCCGCCTCCCGAAGACTCGAGCCTTTCTTTGCAGGCCTCTGACCTGGGGGTCCCTCAGCAGCAGCGCACCTGTGTTGGTTTCTTGTCCCCCCACTTTTTTAAAATGTGTTTTTATTGGCCCTGGCCGGCTTGGCTCAGTGGATAGAGCGTCAGCCTGTGGACTGAAGGGTCCCAGGTTCGGTTCCAGCCAAGGGCACAGGCCTGGGTTGCGGGCTTGATCCCCAGTAGGGAGGCGTGCAGGAGGCGGCCGATCCATGATTCTCTCTCATCATGGATGTTTCTATCTCTCTCTCCTTCTCCCTTCCGAAACCAATAAAGAAATATATGAAGCCGAAACCGGTTTGGCTCAATGGATAGAGCGTCGGCCTGCGGACTCAAGGGTCCCAGGTTCGATTCTGGTCAAGGGCATGTACCTTGGTTGCGGGCACATCCCCAGTAGGGGGTGTGCAAGAGGCAGCTGATCGATGTTTCTCTCTCATCGATGTTTCTAACTCTCTATCCCTCTCTCTTCCTCTCTGTAAAAAAATCAATAAAATCTATACAAAAAAAAAAAAGAAAGAAATATATGAAATGTATTTTTATTGATTTCAGAGAGGAAAGGAGAGGGAGAGAGAGAAATATCCATGATGAGAGGGAATCCTGGATCGGCCGCCTCCTGCACGCCCCACACTGGGGATCGAGCCTGCAACCCGGGCCTGTGCCCTGACCGGGACTCGAACCCTGACCTCCTGGTTCCTAGGTGGATGCTCAACCATTGAGCCACACCGGCCGGGCATGGTGTCTATCATCTGAAACCTGGGGTCGCCGCGTAAGGACGTGCTGCCTGCGTAGAGGGAGAATTCTCTGAGGTCCAGAGCCTTTATGTTTTGTGCTCTGACCCACTTTCTCCGACGTTAACAAGATCCCGGATCAGAGAAACGGGTCAAAAGCTAAGCGTGCTCCCCTTTTATGTCCGCTGGAGATTTGGGGAGATTTTAGAAAGCTTTTAACATAACAATAAATTCTGATAAATCTCTACACCTTCCTATTCATCTTTTTTTTTTTTTTCTTAAAAAAAAAAAAAGAAACACATAGCTCGTTACTTACGGTAGGTAATTTATAGCCGAGCTCAGCACATGCATTAGTAGGACTGACGATCGCGCCGTTTGGGGGTGTGAGAACACATCTGTCGCGTGAATGCATGCGAGGCGGCAACTGCATCAGACACATGTTTCCCGGCACCAGAAAGGACTAAGCGTGTCACATGACCCAGGCGGGCGATGGAGACGCTGCAGCCGGGAGGGTATCAGCACAAGGATGCATATTGCATGTTTTTAATGTTTTATTTATTTTTATTTATTTCAGAGAGGAAGGGAGAGGGAGAGGGAGAGAGCTAGAAACATCCACCATGAGCGAGAATCATGGATGGGCTGCCTCCTGCACGCCCCCTGCTGGGGATCGAGCCTGCAACCCCGGGCCTGTGCCCTTGATCTGAATCAGACCTGGCGCGGGGGGGGGACCCTTCCGTCCGCAGGCCGATGATGGTCTGTCCACTGAGCCACACCGGCCAGGGCCCAACCTCACTATTTAAAATGGGAAGGGCTTGCCCCACACTCCCAGCCTCCCTCACACCATCTCAGTTTATTTTCCAACACTCACCACCTTCTCACGCACTAAGTCATTGATCACATTATTTCTTGCTTTTTCTACCCCCCTCCTCCTCCTCCTCCTCCATCCCCTCCGCCAGCTGTTGAGGCATCACCAGGACTTGGATTTGGGTCTGTTTTATTCATTTTCGTACGTCAGGCGCTTAGAGAAGTGCCCGGTGGGTAGCAGGCACGCCATGAGGTGTTTATGGAATGATTGAATTCATGGATTCTTCGGCCCGAGGGTCATGACGTTCCACAGGCTCCGGGCTGGGGAGAATTATTTCGTGTCTGTCCGTCTGTCTGATATTCCTGGAGGGCCCTGCTGTCCCATCGGTGCTGCTTTCAGCGATCGGGTCTCGTAATAAATGGCACGGAGTGGGCTGCTTAGCCCCTGGCCAGGCTTTTCTGGCCATCATTCCGTGGCAGTCTTAATTTAGCATGTGATGGGGTGACGGTCACGTGGCCACGGACTCTTGGGGAGGAAATAAAAATAACACTATATTTCTACTCCTTCACGTACCTTCGTCCTCTGGATTTAAGCGCGGAGGCCGGCCCGGCGTGTTCCCCCTCGTTACATAACGGGGCGTGCGTGTGTGTGTGTGTGTGTGTGTGTGTGTGTGTGTATACAGCGAGCAGCTGAATCTCTCGCTGTTAGCAGGTGCCCATAAGTAGCTGATGACTTAATTTATTATAACACTTTAGCGTAGTTTTCACTAACCTGCCAAGGTTTACGGAGCATTTATAAGGTGAAATATTTAAGTCAAGACTACCTGGTTCATTTTTTTTTTAGCCCAGAGAAAGGGACATTTAGAGACCCCTAAGAAATGAATATATTTTTAAAGTAGTGTGTGTGTTTTTTTAGAATACTTTTTTAATTGCTAATGATTTCTGGTTCACTTAAAATGTATTTTTCTCCAGCTCTCCAGGCTTGAATTGGATTAGCTTAGTTATCTTCGTGCCCAAGAAAGGCTGCTAATTGGAGATCGTTGTTTGTTTGTTTTTTGCAACGTGGTCATTTTCTCTCCGGGCTGAAAAGGCATCTGGGTGTGTGGTTGTGTCTAGGGCCGTGGTCGGCAAACCGCGGCTCGCGAGCCACATGCGGCTCTTTGGCCCCTTGCGTGTGGCTCTTCCACAAAACACCACGGCCTGGGCGAGTCTATGTTGAAGAAGTGGCGTTCGGAGAAGTTTACGTTTAAAAAACGTGGCTCTCCAAAGAAATGTCCATCGTGGTGCTGTTGGTATTTGGCTCTGTTGGCTGATGAGTTTGCTGACCACGGGTCTAGGGTGTCGCTTCTGAGATTTGGCGTCTGTGCCTCAGGTTAGCACACAGAATAGCACCCCGACTTCCTCTTCCCCAGCCGGGCAAAGAACTGCTCCATTGACCCCCCCTCGCCCCTGAACAATCTTTTTGAGCTTTTATTATTACTAGTTTTAATTCTCCCCCGAAGATATTTTTCTCCCGTTGATTTTTAGAGAGAGTGGAAGGGAGAGAAGGAGGGAGAAAGAGAGAGAGAGAGAGAGAAACACTGATGTGAGAGAGACACGTCGATTGGTTGCCTCCCACCTGCGCTTGGTCCAGGCCGGGAATGAACCTGCACCTGGGTCCCTGCCCTTGACCGGGAATCAGACCTGCGTGGGACCCTTCCGTGTGCGGGCCGATGCTCTGGACCAGTGGCCGGCAAACTCATTCGTCCACAGAGCCAACTACCAACAGCACAACGACTGACATTTCTTTGGAGAGCCACATTTTTTAAACTTCAACTTCTTCGAACGCCACTTCTTCCACATAGACTCGCCCAGGCCGTGGTCTTTTGTGGAAGAGCCACCCTCAAGGGGCCCAAGAGCCGCCTGTGGCTCGCGAGCCGCCGTTGGCCGGCCACGGCTCTGGACTAAACAGCCAGATAGGAAGATTTATGCAAAAGCCATCGTCTGGAAGCACTCCCGAATTCCTTTAAAGACTGACCACCATCTCATCTTCTGTTCTCTCTCTGGCACGTTGGTTGTTATTCGCAGTGTTTCCTGTCCTGACTCTCAATGCCAGAGTCATTCTTTCAGAACCCGTGTCTTCCAGTGACCGAGGGCTGCGTGTTTTCTAACTGCTCCCCGAGGTTCAGGCCCTTTATAAAGCCGCAGCTTTCCAACACAGGCTGTGTTTTTTTTCGTTCACAATTTATTTCTGTGCCACGGTAGCCAAGCATGTTCTTATCTTTTTTATTTTATTTTTTTTCTCGCTGTGAAATGCCGGGGAGTTATTAGAGGAGGGTGTGACCGGTAACCAGCTCCACTTAGGGAGGGTGGGGGAAGCTGTTATGGAGTCAAAAATAGAAAAAGGGAGTTGAGAGAACGATTCCCCCTCAGCATCCCTGCCATGCGTCCCCCGTCCCAGCTCCCCCCAGGCGGGGCGGGGGGTGCCTGTGTTTGTGTGGGCGTTTATGATACGTGGGGGTGCGCGCGCCCCCAGACCCATCTTCGACGTGCAGCGTGAGCATCCTCAGGAAACGTGCGTGCCGGTCCGTGTCCGGCTGTCCCTGGCCGGCCGGCTCGCCGAGCCCGGCGATAAGGCGTGGGGCGTGGAATCAGCGGGTGATGGGTGTCGGCTGGCTCACCTCGAAGTTCAGCCACACCACGTACTCACTCACCCTCAGGAACGCCCCGTCGGCGGGTAGGCGGGGATTTATCTCTCTTCGGACCTGAGCCACCCCGATCCCTGTAAAAGGGGTGGATTATGTCCAGTAAACACAAAGATGAGAACCTTTTAGGAAGTCCTGCGGGCTTAATCTCTTCGAGCCCGGGAAGGCCCTTAAAAGGATGTCTGCGTTGATCCCCATCGTCAGGGACGGATTGCTTTAAATTTATCTTTCTCCTTCGCCTTGGTTTTCCCCCCCCCACCCCCCCGAAATGATACTTTCCCCGTCACATGCCATCCCTCTGGTTTGATTGATAATGCTGGGCTGAAAATGCGTGCAAGCCGAATTTTGCAAGCACGTTCAGCTGCTTTTCTTACGAATTAGCCGTGTATTCTGTAGGGCAGGGATGCCCTCGTTAGAAGTGACGGCCTGTGATCTAAGAAAAAATGGAATGAATAATTCTATACATGACAGCCGGGCCATGATGGTGAGCGTCGACCTAGGAACCAGGAGGTCACGGTTCGATTCCCGGTCAGGGCACATGCCCAGGTTGCAGGCTCCATCCCCAGTGTGGGGCGTGGAGATGGCAGCTGATCCATGATTCTCTCTCATCATGGATGTTCCTATCTCTCCCCCTCTCTCCCTCTCCCTCCTCTCTGAAATCAATAAAAATATATTAAAAAGAAAAAGGAGTCCTCGCCGGTGTGGCTCAGTGGATTGAGCATTGGCCTGCAGACGGAAGGGTCCCAGGTTCAATTCCCGGTCAGGACACATGCCCGGGTTGCGGGCTCGAGCCCCAGTGTGGGGCGTGCAGGAGGCAGCCGATCGACGAGCCTCTCTCATCATGGATGTTTCTCTCTCTCTCTCCCTCTCCCCTCCTCTCTGAAATCAAGAAAAGTATATTTTCAAAAAGGAGAGGTGTACTAATTGGTAAGCGGTTCGCATCACCTCTGCTGCAATCTGCTGTAGGACAGGATGGTTCAGAGGAAGGTGCTGGGTTTTGCTGGATGAACTTGATCTCCGCGGTACAGGGGCCTGACTCTCCTTGGTTGCCCCCTGTGTCAGTGGCTGTGCAATGAAGCCCACCCGCCAGGTGAAGTTCACGTAAGGTTTGCAGCTGCGCCCGGAGCGGATACTGTGGACACGGAGGCCGAGAGGGGCCAGCCGATGCCTGTGCACTGAGCAAGCTGCCCAGAGCCTGGGTCTTTCCTCCTGCTCTTTCCGTATGTGTATTGATTGATTGATTGATTGATTTCAGAGAGAGAGAGAGAGAAACATCCATGATGAGAGAGAATCATGGATCGGCTGCCTCCTACACGCCCCCTACTGGGGATGGAGCCCGCAACCCGGGCATGTGCCCTTGACTGGGAATCGAACCGTGACTTCCTGGTTCGTAGGTCGACGCTCAACCCCTGAGCCACGCCAGGCCCTCCTGTAGTTTCTGATTCCCATTTGTGAGTTAGTCTGTGCTGTGTGCATTTACGTTTAAACTAGAGGCCCGATGCACAAAGATTCGTGCAAGAATGGGCCTTCCTTCCCCTGGCCCCTGGCACCGCCTTCGTTCTGGCCCGGAGCCGCCTTTCCGCCTTCCCATACTGCCTCGAGGCCCAGAGTGGCTGGGGCGGTGGGGAATGCCTGTGTCATCGCCATGGCGACGATGCAAGCGTCCCACCCCCAGCCACTCGGCGCCTGTGTATGCAAATTAACCCGCCATCTTTGTTGGGTTAATTTGCATACTCGCTCCTGATTGGCTGGCGGGGGTCGCGAAGGTACGGTCAATTTGCATCTTTATCTTTTATTAGTGTAGATGATGAACAGCAGTAGCAGTCGCTGAGTACTGGCTATTTGAGTCCTGTGAGCATTTTCTTGTCCTGTGTCTGTGTGTGTGTGCATATATATGTGTGTGTGTGTATGTATGTGTGTGTGTGTGTGCGTGCGCGTGCGCGTGTGCATAACTTATGTTTCTATGAGTGTCTGCTCTTCCTATCTCTGATATAAGCAAGCACTTAACCTTCGACGAGCCACGACAATGAACCTCTCCGACTCTCTTACATTTCAGTTCATTGACGGCCGGCTGGCGAAGCTGAACGCAGGAAAGGGGTTCTCCGATGCCTTCGAGGAGGAGATCACCTCCGGGGGCTTTTCTGGAGGTAAAGACCGTGTCCCGGGCGAGGAGGCTCCCTCTTCCGAAGGCTCCCTCGACCCTGTGTCTGGTGGCAGCGCCTCGATCCCCCGCCATTTCCTCCTAAACTGGCGACGTGTCAGAGGCACCTTCTCGCCTCCGAGGAGCCGCGCCATCTTCTCCTTTGCCCGTTTCCGTGACTCACAGCGTTGGGATGGGCTCCCGCCGGGGCGATGGTTTGGGTGATCGCCCACTATTTCTGGACGTACACACAGAGGGGCAGGCTCTGGCCGCCCCTGCCCTCCTCCTGGCCAGCACCATCTGCTAGGACGGACTCAGGGGCATGCGATAGACATGGTACCTGGAAGTGCCCTCCGAAAAGAAAGGTTTGAACGCCGCATGGCTTCTAGATTGTTCCGTGAGTCTGTTTTGTGGAGGTTTTGACCTTCTGTTGTTGTTGTTGTTGATCCTCACCCGAGGATATTTTCCCATTGATTTTTTTTTTTTCAGAGAGAGTGGAAGGGAAGGGGAGAGACAGGCGAGGGAGAGAAACATCCGTGTGAGAGATGTCAACCTCGATTGGTTGCCTCCCGCGCACATCCTGACCAGGGCCAGGGATGGAGCCTGCAACCTCGGGACGTGCTCTTGACCGGACTTGAACCCAGGACCCTTCGGTCCGCAGGTCGACGACGCTCTAGCTAGCCACTGAGCCAAACCGGCCAGGGCTCATCATGGATGTTTCTTGCTCTCTGTCCCTCTCCCCTTTCCTCTCTGAAATCAATAAAAATCTATTTTTTTTTTAAAAAAAAAAGACGTGAAAAGACAAATAGCACTCATCTACAGACATCCCCACGTTGAATTTTACTCTTAAATGAGATCTGTTTTTGCATCATGGAACTAGAAAAGCCATTGCCGTCATCCGTCTGTTCGTTAACAGGGAAATAGGACTGCCCGGCCAGCGTGGCTCAGCGGTTGAGCGTCGACCTAAGAACCAGGAGGTCACGGTTCGAGTCCCGGTCAAGGGCACAGGCCCGGGTGGCGGGCCGATCCCCAGCAGGGGGCGTGCAGGAGGGCTTTGGCCCGAAGGGAGCACAGAATTTCCCTGGAAGCACTTATTTTTTGGGGAAAACTTAGTGGATTTGACTCCGCAGGTGCTGAACCCGGAGTCCCCCACCTCCCTGCTCCCCTCAGCTCAAGGGGAAGGAGGAAGAATTTAGCTTCAATGGAACTTTTATGTTAAAATAAGACTTTTTTTTTTTTTTTTTACTTTTCACCTCAGACAAGCAAAGCGTTGTCAGCTCCTGGACAAATTGCTGGAGGCGTCTATGGGGCATTGACATAGTGCTGTCTCATTATCTCTCTGACCCGTGGGGCTGCCGGCTCCCTGGAAGGGAAGGTGACACGGGTGACAGTGATAGGGGGGAACGGCGAGCCTTTCATGTGGCTGGATTGCGAGGGGGTCCCCTCTCCCCGGTGATGGAGCCAGGCCAGTCCCTACCGTTTCCACTGAAGGTCTTCTTGTTTCAAACAAGGACGGGGCCGTGGTCGGCAAACGGAGGCTCGCGAGCCACATGCGGCTCTTGGGCCCCTGGAGTGTGGCTCTTCCACAAAACACCACGGCCTGGGCGAGTCTATGTTGAAGAAGTGGCGTTAGAAGAAGTTTAAGTTTAAAAAATTTGGCTCTCCAAAGAGATTTCAATCGTTGTGCTGTCGATAGTTGGCTCTGCGGACTAATGAGTTTGCCGACCACTGGGATTGGGGACTCGCGGGCACCTGACGTGGAGACTGCGTTTTCAGTACGGCTTCATGCCACCCACTTTGTTGTTCTTGAAAATGCAAACGGTTTTGAATTCTCCCATTTTTAAAAGAAATATAAATTGATTTTTTACAGAGAGGAAAGGAGAGGGATAGAGAGGTAGAAACATCGATGAGAGAGAAACATCGATCAGCTGCCTCTTGCACACTCCCCACTGGGGATGTGCCCGCAACCAAGGTACATGCCCTTGACCGGAATTGAACCTGGGACCTTTCAGTCCGCAGGCCGACGCTCAAACCGGTTTTGGCTCTCTCATTTTTATATATATTTTTAAAAATTGATTTCAGAGAGGAAGGGAGAGAGAGAGAGAGAGAAACATCCACGATGAGAGAGAATCATGGACCGGCTGCCTCCTGCACGCCCCCTGCTGGGGATCGGCCTGGAACCCGGGCCTGTGCCCTTGACCGGGAATCGAACCCTGACCTCCTGGTTCACAGGTCGACGCTCAACCACTGAGCCACGCCGGCCGGCAGTCCTGTTTCCTTTCTTGCTGACGAAGGTAGCGGAGGAATTTGAAAGGGTGGTAACCAATCATCCGTTTTCGTGTCATCTTTTTGGCCGCACCGAACCATTTAGACCAATTTACACGTTTGGGGATAAGACCCCACAGATGACTGGAATTTAAACAAATACGTTAGGAGAGGCAGTCTCGGTGCAGACCAGAGAGAGTCCGTCCCTGAGTGTGAGAAAATTGCTGTTTTGATGAACAAGAGCAATGTGAGGAATTTTCTCAAAAAATGCTGATTATTCCCATAATCCTGTTACTCGAACAGAAGGTCTTGGGGATTTTTTTTCCTCTTCTTTTTTCTTTTCTTTTTGGCATTCAGATGCATTTTTTAAGGAGAAAACAGCCTTTAAAAAAGAACGTTTTCAGAGAATAATGTGCTTGTCTCTTCAGTTTTGTGCCAATAGGAACCTTGGATCTTAAAAGCACGAAATTTAAAGAGACAGGCATCCTTTAGACTTGTTTTTTTTTTTTTTTTAAAAAAAACAGGCTTCTACCTAAATTATACCGCATGTTTTCCTACCATCTTAAGCAGTTTTCTTAGGGACTTCTTGTTTGTCCTGCGCCACATAATTCCAGATTCTCTCTTCTTTTAATATATTTCTATTGATTTCAGAGAGGAAGGGAGAGGCAGAGAGCGAAACATCAATGATGAGAGAGAATCATGGACCGGCTGCCTCCTGCACGCCCCACACTGGGGATCGAGCTGCAACCCAGGCATGTGCCCTGACTGGGAATTGAACTGTGACCCCCTTGGTTCATAAGTCGATGCTCAACCCACTGAGCCACACCGGCTGGGCCCGGTTTTACCCATTTTGGAGTTGAAAAGTACAACTCAAATAATGTAATGTAGGTAAAAAAAAAAAATGTTGAGAACTGGAAAGGGCTGAATGGGAGCTAGACATAATGTTATTTGTGTCAATCATATTTCAATTTTAAAAAGATTAACTGTTTTAGGGATTCTTTGTACCAGATACTCCCTGGGTAGCTGTTGGGACTTGGTTTTCTTAAGCATTTAAACACCCAGGGAGGCAGCCCAGCCGGCGTGGCTCAGTGGTGGAGCGTCGACCTATGAACCAGGAGGCCACGGTTCGATTCCCGGTCAAGGCAAATGCCCGGGTTGTGGGCTCTATCCCCAGTAGGGGGCGTGCAGGAGGCAGCCGATCCATGATTCTCTCTCCTCATGGATGTTTCTCTCTCTCCCTCTTCCTCTCCGTTCCTCTCTGACATCGATAAGAAATATATTTTAAAAAACTCAACAACCAGGAAGGCAGATGAAATCTGACTCGGTCAGTTTCTATAGGACATTCCTTCCGGTGAGCTGTGTGGTTTCTGATACCCTCTTATTGACTAAATGACCATCTTTGGAGCCGGGTATGCAATCGCTGGTGTTATTAGCACTGGATTTGCCTGCCTCTGAGCGTGCCAGTAACTGTGATGACGAGAGGCCTGGAGCCGCCTCTGCTACCCTTTTCCTGGCGTGAATCTCTCACATTTGGGTCCTCAGCTAGACACTGCTTTCCAGTAGGAGCTGCAGTTGAATTGCATTGAAATCAGATTTGCTGTCCATGAAAATTGATATCGAACATCCATAGAGAATCTTTTCTGTTCTCAAGGTCCTCTGCATTTCTCAATATCCTCATAGTTGGTTTTGTTTTTTTAAATCCTGTCCGCTTGGAATATTATCTTAAAATGAACCCGATCGTGTTGAAGAGGCAGAAAAAGGTAAAAGAGACCTGAAACATTGACACATCAGTTTTCAAAGATGTGGGCATCTTGGCTTTCAAGAGAGAGGTTGTATTTTCCCCCTCTGAAGAAACTCTTTTTTTTGTTTGTTTTTTTTAAATTTGGGAATATTGGGGGCCAGGCGGGAGCCCACCTCTAGTGGGAGGACTACCCTGGGTTCTGGCCTTTGCCATCGCTTTCTTTTTTATTTTTTTAAATATATTTTATTGATTTTTCACAGAGAGGAAGGGAGAGGGATAGAGAGTTGGAAACATCGATGAGAGAGAAACATCGATCAGCTGCCTCCTGCACACACCCCACTGGGGATGTGCCCGCAACCAAGGTACATGCCCTTGACGGGAATCAAACCTGGGACCCCTCAGTCCGCAGGCCAATGCTCTATCCACTGAGCCACACCGGTTTCAGCATGCCATCCCTTTCATATGGGATACACCCATAGCCCTTAGGCAGGTAATTCCAGTAACAGGCAGACTAGGATTTACAGGATTATCTGGTGGGGAAGTTGCCTCGGTTACCATGGTCTCAATTAGACAGGGAGTGGTTGGCTCTGACCTTTCAGAGCTTCAAGGTTGACCAGCTGGACAAACTCTGAACCAAGGAAGGACGGCGGCATCTTTTAACGTCCTGGCTTCCTCTGTGAGTGAGGAAAACGCGTCTATGCTTAGAAATGGCGATCACGGTTCGAAGAATAGAACAGTTTCTTCTCTCTCGTGGTATTCCCTCGCTGCCTCCACCCCATTGCAGAACCGTAAACGTTGCCGGCCGCATTCCTGGCAGTACTGGTTCCTGATAAATTCTGGCTGATGGGTTTATTTCTGGTCAAGTATTCCTGACATCTTACTTTTGCCTTATTCCAGGGAGCCCGAGGTCGTATCAGCAGTGGGTGCATACGGTCAAGGTAACGCGATAGCCTTTCCGAATTCCTTCTCCTCCCACTCTCTGTCTGTGGGTTGGGGTCAGCCAGCCTGCGGTGGATGGGCGGTCTCTTCAGTGTGTTGAATGTTCTCACATTGGAACATCTTTGTTGGATGCTTCTCGTGTGCTTGTCTTTAGGAATACGATTTCCGATGGAAAGCTTTTGTCCGGAGGCAGACGGCTCCTTTGGAAAAAGCAAGAGTCCACACTGCCCCCGTGAATTCTATCCCGAAACAAGGAATCGGGTGGAATAGTGAGATTGGGTGGGACTTTTATCCTTTCCGGAACAGTTTTTTGTTAATATGGTGTTTTTTTCCAAATATATAAAGCCCTCTTCCACAAATTGAGACTTGATGGCCCAGCATGAAAACAGTTGTGATTTCTTTTTTTAAAAAAATATTTTTTATTGATTTTTTATTACAGAGAGGAAGGGAGAGGGGAGAGAGAGTTAGAAACATCGATGAGAGAGAAACATCCATCAGCTGCCTCCTGCACACCACCCCCTACTGGGGATGTGCCCGCAACCAAGGTACATGCCCTTGACCGGAATCGAACCGGGACCCTTTAGTCCGCAGGCCGATGCTCTATCCACTGAGCCACACCGGTGAGGGCTGTGATTTCTTTTTTATGATTTCTTTATCACGGCAGTAGGCTTAACCTTCCAAGGTGAGCCCAGCTGGCGTGGCTCCGTGGTTGAGTTTTGACCTAGGAACCAGGAGGTCACAGTTCGATTCCCGGCCGAGGGCACGTGCCCAGGTTGTGTGCCCCATCCCCAGTAGGGGGCGTGCAGGAGGCAGCCTATCCATGAGTCTCTCTCCTCAATGCTGTTTTGTAGGTCTCTGTTTAACCTGTGACGAAAGCTTTTCTTCTACACTATTGCTCGTGCTTGTGTGCAGGGCCATCTGGTCAATAGTATTTGGCAACGAGTGTCTGTGTTTCCTTTGCAGAAAGGGGGTGCCCTGTTCAACTCCGCCATGACCAAAGCGACCCCCGCGATGCGGACAGCGTATAAATACGTGAGTCCTCCTTGGATATGTAAAAATCCCACCCATAAAATTTTACGGCGTGTTTTCTAGCCGAGAGACCTGTCGGTCTAGAACTGTTGTCGGTAAATGGCGGCTCGCGAGCCACATGCGGCTCTTTGGTCCCTTGAGTGTGGCTCTTCCACAAAATACCACGGCCTGGGCGAGTCTATGTTGAAGAAGTGGCGTTAGAAGAAGTTTAAATTCAAAAAATTGGGTTCTCCAAAGAAATGTCAATCGTTGTGCTGTTGATGTTTGGCTCTGTTGACTAAGGAGTTTGCCGACCACTGGTCTAGAATATTCCCTACTTTCCTTTTAAATACGATGCTAAAAAAAACAACAGAAATAACACTGAACAAAAGAAATCCAATTGCTTTAATGGCATCATTGTATAGGGAGGATATTTTATTTATAAAAGCTAACTGAACCGGTGTGGCTCAGTGGATAGACCATCGGCCTGCGGACTGAAGGGTCCCAGGTTCGATTCCTGTCAAGGGCATGTACCTTGGTTGCGGACACATCCCCAGTAGGGTGCGTGCAGGAGGCGGCTGACTGATGTTTCTTTCTCATCGATGTTCCTAACTCTCTATCCTTCTCCCTTCCTCTCTGTAAAAAATCAATAAAATATATATTTAAAAAAAAAAAAGCTAACGATGGCTCCTCCTTTGTATTTTTAAACATGTTTGTATTGATTTCAGGGAGGAAGGGAGAGGGAGAGAGAGATAGAAACATCCATGGTGACAGAGAATCATGGATCGGCTGCCTCCTGCACGCCCATCCCTGGGGATGGAGCCCGCAACCTGGGCGTGTGCCCTTGACCGGAATGGAACCCAATCTGCAGGCCAACACTCTATCCACTGAGCCACACCGGCCAGGGCTTGGGCCCTCGCTCTCTACGTGGTGAAAGTGGCATTCTGAGCCCGACCCTTGTCTTCTTGTTTTCCAGGCCAAGAGCCACGCCAAGCAGGGGATCAGGGAAGTGAAAAGCAAACTCAAACACAAGGTACGCCGCCTCCTCCTCGTCGTCGTCCTCCTCCTCCTCCTCCTCCTCCTCCTCCTCCTCCTCCTCCTCCTCCTGCTCCTCCTCCTGCTCCTCCTCCTCCTCCTCCTCCTCTTCCTCCTCCTCGCTGAAGGTTGGCGCTCAGACCGCACGATCACACGGGATGCTCGTTGTTAATGACTTTGGAGTGCGCTTAGCCCTGTGTTCCGGGGTGGATTTTTCATAACAAGCCCCCTGGAAACCGCCTGCCATCCTGCGCGCGCCCACGGAGCGATCTCTTTATCGCGTGCATATTTTATCACGGGGCTCGGGAGAGCTCCAGCGATGCTCTGACAGGCTGTGTTGTCTCCACAAGGTTCATGGCCTCGATATATCTCCCTCCCGAAGCGCTTTGCGCCAAGCTGATCATTTTTAATGTATTTTTTAAAAAAAAATTTTTTTAAGTAGATATTTTTATTGATTTTAGAGAGGAAGGGACAGGCAGAGAGGGATAGACACATCCATGAGGAGAGAGAATCACGGATCGGCGGCCTCCTGCACGCCCCACACTGGGGATCGAGCACACGACCCGGGCATGTGCCCTGACCGGGAATGGAACCGTGACCTCCTGGTTCCTAGGTTGACGCTCAACCACTGAGCCACGCCGGCCTGGTGAAGCTAATAATTCTTTAATAGATGATGATTTGGGGGTGCAGAATTAAGCCATGAATCTCCTCGTTTGGTCGATAAGCTCTTTCCAATAGTAGCTACTTTATTTTTTTATTTTTTATTTAAAAATTTTTAAAAAATATATATTTTATTGATTTTTTACAGAGAGGAAGGGGGAGGGAGAGAGAGCTAGAAACACCGATGAGAGAAAAACATGGATCAGCTGCCTTCTGCACACTCCCTACTGGGGATGTGCCTGCAACCAAGGTACATGCCCTTAACTGGAATCGAACCTGGGACCCTTGAGTCTGCAGGCCGATGCTCTATCCACTTAGCCACACCGGTTAGGGCAGTAATAGTAGCTACTGTAAACTATGCTTGTTCTTCATGGACAAAAGTTTGTGTGTGAGCGTATGTATTGGAATCCAGGACCATGGCATGTATATGAATATTTATGTGTCTGTGCGTATGTCTGTTTGTATCTGATTCCATATTACGTCTCGGCAGATTTTAATCGGTGGCTCTGTTTTGAAATTGTACCTCCGGAGGAAACATAATCCCCCTCAAACACGTTCATGGTCGCGACGGAGAGGGAAGGATCCTCGTGCACATTTTACTCAGATTACTCCAAACAGAGATTGTTCTGGGAATTATTCCCTCACGATGCAGGACAAATTGCAGCGGGACCTACTTTTCTAAGTAGATCCTTGACGCGTCCAGCTCAAGGGTTCGCTGGTTATGTACGTCTGCGTCGGACCCGTGGCCGAGGAACCCGGGAGCCTCCGTCAGTCACCCGGGGAGTGTCCTGAAATCGTTCCCTGTCTCTCCCCCACGTGCAGGAGAGCGAGGATGAGTATGGGACCTGCTCCGGGCTTGTGCAGTACACCCCGGTCTACACCGCACACAACCACCAGGCGGGAAGCCGGGAGAGGCGCAGGCTCACCCAGGTACGGCTGCCCACCCTCGCGCCGCCAGTAGGGGGCGTGCAGGAGGCGGCAAGCCACGTTTCTTCTCTCTTTCCTTCTCCCTTCCTCTCTCTCTTAAAAAAAAAATTTAAAAATTATAAACTGTATTTAATTAACTAGTTAACAATGTTAAATAATAATGATGATGATGATGATGATGATGATGATGATGATGACTCCACCACGGTAGCTACCTGTTCTGGCTCCTGCCGTTAGCTGGGAAGCATTTACTCGCTCGTAAACGGCTGATGGGGTTTGAGATCGGCGTCTCGATGTGGCTCCCCTCCCCAGGATGTTCGATTCCTATCCGTCTCAGGCTTTCGCCTCTTAAAAAGTTAACCTTTGCAGATTGGCCGCCTCGATATGGGAGCACGTGGGTTATGTGTACGGTGGGGGAGGGGTCTTTGTGTGAAGAAAAGGGGTTCTCTTACCCCCGTCTCTCGGAGTGGAGTAACGTCGGGGTCTGAGCACGTTGAGATCCTCAGGGAGATAGGGGAGCATTTCCAGGGGCGGTTGGAGGTGGTGAAAGGGGGAATCTAGAATCAGCGGATCCGTCGGGAAGGAGGGGTCCCGGTGCCCTCGTGTCTGCAGGTGCTGAACAGAGCAGCAGGGGTGGGACGGGGGACGGACGGACGCTGGGACCCGGGTACCGAAGCCGCTGCCCGGCCTTGGCCTTGGGAGGCGGCGGGAGGGGCCGTCAGGGACCAGGGTGTGGGGTTCAGAGCCAGGCACACCTGACTGGTCCCAGCCTTTAGCATGGAGCAGCACACAGCGCCCCCGAGCCGAGCCGCGGGCCCTGGGGAAACGGGATGGCAACACCTGTCAGTCCCCGGGATGCCGCAGGCGGGAGAGGGAGCGTGCGAGGTGGCGGCCACGGAGACTCGCAGAGCAACGCACCTGCTCGCTGTCTTCGCTCTCGGTAGCCACTTCCCAGGGCCACACAGGAACCCTCCCATCACTGACGCCACGGGGACCCTCACGTTGTCTGTTTCCATTTAAGTAGGAATGACGTGAAGACCCCAGGTTATGATTGGAAAAGACATAGACAGCTCTCGCCCGGCCGGCGGGGCTCAGTGGTTGAGCGTCAACCTAGGAACCAGGAGGTCAGGGTTCGATTCCCGGTCAGGGCACAGGCCCGGGTTGGGGGCTCCATCCCGTGTGGGGCGTGCAGGAGGCAGCCGACCCATGATTTTCTCTCATCATGGATGTTTCTATCTCTTTCTCCCCCTCTCCCTTCCTCTCTGAAATCCATACAAATACATTTAGACCAAAATATGATCTCTGAACGCGTAATAATCTGGCCACTCAGAGTGTGTGTGTGTGTGTGTGTGTGTGTGTGTGTGTGTGTATTAGAGGCCCGGTGCATGAATTCGTGCATGGGTGGGGTCCAGCCAGCCTGGCCAGGAGGAGGGGACCTGGGCGGTTAGCCGGCCTGCCTGCTGGTCAAACTCCTGGTCGAGGGGACAATTTGCATATTAGCCTTTTATTATATAGGATAGACACTGAGTGGCCAGATTATTATGCGATCAGAGATCATCATAATCTGGCCACTCAGTGTGTGTGTGTGTGTGTGTGTGTGTGTGTGTATGTATGTGTGTGTGTGTGTGTGTGTGTGTGTGTATATATATATATATATATATATATATATATATATATATATACAGCTGTTGTATCAAGGAACATCTTGGTCTATCAGACCTTGAGGATGTCGTTTTGTTGTCAATGAAATTATCGAAATAAAGGATCTGGACTCTCCCGTTCGCTGTCTGCGAGCGCCCCGGGTCTCAGCTCCTGGAGAGCCTTCCACGCCCAGTTTCCGGGCGGACTTGTGTCTCTGAAACGCCCAGTTTTCATCTGTTCCGCCAAAGATGTGAACGAGAGGATGGTGATGACTGACATTCCGAGAGTGTGCTTAGCAGCGAAAAAAGGCAGGTTTCCCCACCGGGGTCCCGGGGACGAGACTACGCCGACCCCCGGATGGTCTGGGCTCCGCGCCCGTGTGCGTGACCTCGCGTGTGGCCGGCATCGATTGCGCATCTCCTACCCCCCGACCCGCGGGAGCCCGCGCGGGTGCGAGTGCCAATTAGCCCGGCCCTTTCCCGTTTCGCTGATGAGGCTCCAGGGCAGGTCAGGGGACGGCTCCCAATTAGGCTCTGCATCTGCCCAGCCCCGGCCGGGCCCCTGGGGGGCGGGGATGGCCGCGGCCCCAGCCTAACGGGGCCCCGGGGAGGGGGTCCCCCGTGGCATGGCAGGCACCGCCGGCGGGGTCTGGTGAGAATCCGAGCTGCGCGTCCGTCTTCATCTCGGCCGCACACGGGCCTTCTCTCACCCGTGCGACGTCAGAACGAGACCCCGCGGGCTTGGTGAGTGAGGTTAGACGCCGTCTCTCCTCCGTGATGCTGCCTGAGCATGCTGAGCTGGGGAAGCCGGGCGGCGTTTTCCAAGGATGGGAAATCCCTTGAAAGGACGCGTCGAATGTGTGTGCGCCGAAGAGACGGCCGTGTTTGTAATCGTAGTAGCCCGTCTTAGTCCAGTATTGGGATCAATTGTTTTCATTGAATGCTTACAAAGAAAATCTTTTGAGTTTTCATATATTGGATATGCCTAGTATTAGATTGCATTTGGTTTTGAAATGCCTTTCCCTACACAATCCGCAAACGGAAAAGCAAAACACAAACACGGATACTCAAGACTGTCGTTTGTTTTCGAAGCATTCCTGCTGACCCCGAGGCCTAAACATCTCCCACCAGGCTGGAGTTACTCAGTCACATTTAGGTTCAGGGGGCATTTTAACCTCCGAGCCAGAACCCAGCTCCCAGGTGGCTGAACCCAGGTTTGATCGGACCCCACCGGTGAGGCCAGACAGCTGGTGCTGTTCCCGCTGCCTGGTGTCTGTGTGCGTCTGCATCTCTCTCTCTCTCTCTCTCTCTCTCTCTCTCTCTCTCTCACACACACACACACACACACACACACACACAGCAGCGGGACGCGTGTGCTGTAGGCAGGAGCTTAGCTGTTCTGCACATCAACATTAGCAGATGGATGGCCCCGAGCACAAGCCAAACACCGCGTCCCCGGCCCCTGCCCGTGCAGGGCGTGCAGGGCGGGGCGCTTTGTGGGTGAGCCCTGGAAACCCTGGCAGGCCTCGCTCTTAACCCTTTCACGGCTGGGCCCCAAAGCCGTCCGCCCCCGGTTTCTTTCCAGCCCACCCAGTCCATTGTGTCGGACCCGCATGGACAGGGTGAGGGAAGCTTATTTCTCCGCGCGTACAACGACAGAAAAGGGGGCGGGGGGGCGGGGTCCCTGTGGGTGACCAGCCCCCTCCCCCCCGCTCCTTGGAATGCGGTCAAGACTCCCGCCCACACGCGGCGTGTACAAGCGGACGTGGGTTCCGTCGTCGTCGTTTCTATGAGGAACGCCAGGGCCTGTTCCACGTGTGTATTCTGTTTTTGAGGGTCTTCGCGTAGAGGCGCGTGGTTTGAGATGCGAGTCGTTTTCTCTCCGGTGGATACAGAGGGGCGGGGGCGCACGATCAGATATCATTAGGCGATGTTCCACGTTCTACCCGTCATGTAAGGTGTTATGCACACCTCAGAGGGAACGTGGCTGCCTTTTCGAGTCCATATGGATTTACTAGAAGCCTGCAGGGGGCGGGCGGGGGGGCGTCTCTCAGCCCGGCCTGCGCCCTCTCGCAGTCCGGGACCCCTCAGGGGATGGCCACCTGCCGGCTTAGGCCCCGATCCCTCAGGGGGCAGTCAGACATCCCTCTGGCAATCCGGGGCTCTTGTAGTCTGGGACCCCTCGCTCCTTAAAAAATATATATATGTTTCCATTGATTTCAGAGAGGAAAGGAGAGAGAGAGAGAGAGAGAGAGAGAGAGAGAGAGAGAGAGAGAAACATCAGTGATGAGAGAGAATCATGGATCGGCTGCCTCCTGCATGCCCCCCACTGGGGATTGAGCCTGCAACCCAGGCCTGTTCCCTGACCGGGAATCGAACCCTGACCTCCACAGCGGAGGTGGGAGAGGCTCAGCCGTGAGGCTTCTGGCTGAGCGACGCTCCCCCTGTGGGAGCGCACGGACCCCCAGGGGGCAGCTCCCACATTGAGCGTCTGCCCCCTGGTGGTCAGCATGCATCACAGTGATCGGTCGATTTGCATATGAGGGTTTTGTTATCTAGGACGAGAGGCCCGGTGCATGGATTCGTGCTCGGGTGGGGGGCAGTGGCCTGCGGGGATCGGCCCGCCATGGACCCATCCTCTGAGCGGCTATTCCCGCCGCGGGAGCAACTATTCATCCCGGTCAGCTGAGCCGCTCTCCCACTGCGGGAGTGCACTGACCACCGGGGTGGGGGGTGGGGGGCGGGGGTCAGCTCCTGTGTTGAGCGTCTGCCCCCTGGTGGTCAGTGCGTGTCATAGCGACTGGTCGGCTGGTCGTTCTGGTCCTTCTGCGGTTCGGTTGCTGGGCTTTTATATATATAGGTTGGTGGAGACATCCTCCAATGGGTGGGTGGGATCTGGCGCAAGCTCATTTGGTAATTGATGGGTCTCGCCGTTTCACGTGTAAGGAGTGTACGTGGAAGTCACGTGTGCCTGTTTGGCAAGGAAACACCTGCGAGTCGGGCATTTGAAAGCCGCCTCTTGGCGGGAGGGGGACCAGAAAGAAACCCCAGGATGGCGATTTCTATCGTTAAAAATAGGAGCAAGCAGGTGGCTGACGTGGTCCAGATAATGGATCTCGTTATTTTGAGATGCCACACCGAGGTCATTCGCTGTCTGTGGCGTTTTCCAGGGAAAGGCAGACACGGTCTCTGAGTTACCTAGCTCCCGAGCCTCGCCAGTGGAGGCCCACGCACGCCGCGTCGTCGGCTGCGGGCGACGGTATCGCACTGAGGACACACGTGTCTTCATTGGCACTCGGCGGACGCCGGGAATAAAACAAATGTCACTGGAGGTTGTGCCTCCCGCTCAGGGGACATGATGGACTCCAGAACACGGCACGCGCGGTCCATGGCATAGCTTCGCTTGATGGGTCAAGAAAGAGCCTTAGCCGGTCCGGCTCGGTGGGTAGAGCGTCGGCCTGCGGACTGAAGGATCCCGGGTTTGATTCCGGTCAAGGGTCCATGCCGGGGTTGTGGGCTCGATCCCCAGTTAGGGGGTGTGCAGGAGGCAGCCGATCCATGATTCTGTCTCATCATGGATGTTTCTCCCTCTCCTTTCCTCTCTGAAATCAATAAAAATATATTTATTAAAAAAAAAAAGAAAGAAAGAAAAGAAAGAAACGGCACGGTCATTGGGTTGGACGTAGCCAGTCAATCTCCAGGAGAAAGATCACCGTGACCTAGGGGCGGGACCTGTGTGTAGGAAGGAGGCGGCCCAGGCCACTGGAACCAACACTTCATATACATTTTGCAAAATTAAAAGGAAAAATGTTTAACCAAATCATGATAAGTAAAAAACAAACCTGTTGTTGTCGCTTTGTTTTTGTTTTTAATTTAAATGTTTAGCACTTTGTTTACTTCGGCTCGGTTGTGAGCATACTATTATGATGATCAAGCAGAAATGTTGAGTGAAGGTGATAAGGAAATCTATCAGAAAGTGATAGATGATAAAAAAAATATTTTTTGAAGTGTCTTATGTGAACATGTTCCCATTGAAAGACGCCCAAGAAAAACTGTCTAAATGAAAACACCTTTGAGCATCTCTGTCCCGAAGTCACTCTTTCCACGGCACATAGTATAATTTATACGAATGTCACTAATTTTTAAATTTGCCCTTTTAAGGCCAGTATTGAACAGTAGTGGTGCCACGTTGTTAATTTTAAAGAAAGCTATTTCCCCTGTGGTTTTTTAAAAAAAAATTGTTGAAATAATACTCATTTCCAGCACATCAACATACAATTCTAGTTCAACTGGTGCTCCGCGCACCTCCCTCCCCCAACCTTCAGTTATGGGTTACAAGGCTGCCCTCTAGTGGGCATGAGGCAATACTTTCCTTCCTTGAAAGATGATCTCGGCATGATACAAAATTCATGATAAAATTTACCTTTCAGGGTAGTCTTTTTAAAACACTTTTTACTTATTTTTTTAAAAATATTGATTTCAGAGAGGAAGGGAGAGGGAGAGAAATATAGAAACATCCACGATGAGAGAGAATTGCTGATCGGCCGCCTCCTGCACGCCCCACCCTTGGGATCGAGCCCGCCACCCGGGCCTGTGCCCTGACGGGGAATCGCACCGTGGCCTCCTGGTTCCTAGGTCGATGCTCACGCCACGCCAGCCGGGCGGACAGAATCTTATTATAATCCGAACGGGATTGAGGTCTCCTACACATGGCTGTAGTTCCCGCCAGCAAAAACGACGCCACGCATGCTTTTAATGCTCTTTTCCGATTCTGAACGGCGTGCATTTGTTAAGGTTGCTGCCACTATCATTCCGTGGAGTTCACGTTATCTCATGCAAGTCCTGGCACCCAACATGCATAAGCTCAGGGGTTTGCTGTGGAGTTTGGGTAAGCAAGGTGACACTTCTGAACCTCAGCCACTCCAACTCTAAAATGGGGGCAGTCGGCCTTCAGACACATCACATATCACAAGCATCTTAATGTTATAAAGTCTAAAAAAAACCATACTTGCCCATTCCTCTGCCTGTATCCCTTATCCCCCCCCCTCCCCCTCCACACACACACACTCCCTAACCCCCTCATGAATGAAACGGACCCGGCCCTTTGCCTGATTGGGGTCTGCCTGCCATCTAGCGGCAGAAATGGTAACTGCGGGAGGAGCAGGGGGTGGTCAGGACGGGAAGTTGGGTGGTTCTGTTGGGCCTGCTGCCTCCCAGAAACCATTGCACGCGAGTCCCGGGCCAGCGGAACCCGTAACGCAGACACCATCTGGGTTCCTTCACGTCGGAAGCCGGCGATGCTTGTGTTGAATAAGCTGCCGCTGTTCTCTATCTTGAGTGTTGATCGAATCGATTGTAAGCCAAGTGTTCCCAGAACAAGCAGGGACTGACCGACCGACCGACCGACCGACCGGGTGGGTGGGCTACGGATACACCTGTTCAGTCCTCTCATTTGTTCTCGGTTTGTGAGTGTGAGGTGGAGTAAGTGTGGAGATACATAACCCCTCACTCTCTCCTCCTTCCTGCCCAGCTCGTCAAATTGATTGGGTAACGTTGGAAACCCTGAATGCGTGTTGCTTTTAACAGTGTTCCTTCTCCCCCGGCCGGCGTGGCTCCGTGGTGGAGCGTCAACCTATGACCCAGGAGGTCACGGTTCGATTCCCGGTCAGGCCACCTGCCCGGGTCGCGGGCTCGATCCCCAGTGTGGGGCATGCAGGAGGCCGCCGATCCATGATTCTCTCTCCTCATGGATGTTTCTGTCTCTCCCTCGCTCTCCCTTCCTCTCTGAAATCGATTTTTTTAAAAATGTTCCTCGCCCTAACTGGTGTGGCTCAGTGGATAGAGTGTCGGCCTGTGGACTGAAGGGTCCCGGGTTCGATTCCGGTCAAGGGCATGTACCTTGGTTGCGGGCACATCTCCAGTGGGGGGTGTGCAGGAGGCAGCTGATCGATGCTTCTCTCTCATCGATGTTTCTAACTCTCTATCCCTCTCCCTTCCTCTCTGTAAAAAAAATCAATAAAATATATTAAAAATTTTATTTAAAAAAATGTTCCTTTGCAAATCGAATCCTTTCCTTGAAACGTGACGAGGAAGGAGACTTGCTGTCCTACTAACGCCATCTGTCCGTCCCCCCTCTCCCCCCAGGCACGCTTACACAGACCCCTCAAGAGCCTCGACGACGGCGCGCCGTGTGAGGACGAGGACGAGGACGTGGACCGCACCAGCAAGTCAGTAACGGGTTCTGAGGACTCCCCGGCCAGGGGCTTGAGGCAGAAGTTGTGGGTTACACAAGACAACTTCCGAGAGTGCGCACCCCCAGGCATCAGATTTTACCCCCTGGTGATGCTCTGAGCCCGACTCGGGGGCCGGGGTGGGGGGGGTGAATCTGGAGCCGGGAGAGCAGGGAGGGCCTGGGCTAGCTTGTTCTTGAGAAGCAAGCACGCCTGCAGGGATGTCGGGGACGCGGTGGGAGGGGAAGTAGGAAGCCACCCACGTTAGACCCTGGCCCGCCCAGGAAGGGGGCAGGTTCAGCCTCACAAGTCCGTGGAAACAGACTGGGCCGGGGGATCAGGGAGACGTACGTCCAGGGCCGTGGTCGGCAAACTCCTTAGTCCGCAGAGCCAAATATCAACAGCACAACGATTGAAATTTCTGTGGAGAGCCACATTTTTTAAACGTAAACTTCTCCTAACGCCACTTCTTCAACATAGACTTGCCCAGGCCGTGGTATTGTGTGGAAGAGCCACACTCAAGGGGCCAAAGAGCCGCATGTGGCTCGAGAGCCGCAAGTTTGCCGACCACGGGTCTAGGGTACAATCACAGTGGTGAAGACGAGTTTTACCACAAAATAAGGGAAATAATCATCATAGTGTATGTCTGATGTCTCCATGTTAACATACCGGGGCGCGACCAGTAAGCATTCCTTTTCTCTGTGAAATCTTGGTCTGTACAAGGGAATATGCATTCTTCTCCGAGACGGGCGGCTAAATAAACAAGGATAAACCATCTGAAAACATTGAATGTGAACTTGACCCCAGCACTTGGCGCGAGCGCTCGGTCTCCCATTTCGAAGGCGGAAGTCCCAAGTCCCACAGAACCAGACTGTGGCATCCCGGCTTTCCTGCCTCCTGGTGAAGGCGCCGTTGACTTTCCGGCTTTTTAAAAATATCTTTTTATTGACTTTTTTAGAGAAAGAGGATGGGAGAGGGATGGAGAGCTAGAAACATCCATGATGAGAGAGAATCATGGATCGACTGCCTCCTGCACGCCCCCTACTGGGGATCGAGTGTGGAAACCCGGGCATGTGCCCTGACCTCTTGGCTCCTGGGTGGACGCTCAACCACTGAGCCACACGGGCCCGGCCCTGCTGCATGTTCTTATTTAAAAAAAAAAAAAAATTTAATTGATTTGTTACAGAGAGGAAGGGAGAGGGATAGAGAGTTAGAAACATCGATGAGAGAGAAACATCGATCAGCTGCCTCCTGCACACCCCCTACTGGGGATGTGCCCGCAACCAAGGTACATGCCCTTGACCGGAATCGAACCCGGGACCCTTCAGTCCGCAGGCCGACGCTCTATCCACTGAGCCACACCGGTTAGGGCTCTTTTTTTTTTTTTTTAACATATTTTATTGATTTTAGAGAGGAAGGGAGAGGGAGAGAGAGAGACAGAGATATCAATGATGAGAGAGAATCATGGATCGGCTGCCTCCTGCATGCCCCCTCCTGGGGATCAAGCCCGCAACCCGGGCCTGTGCCCTTGGCCGGAATCGAACCTGAGACCCTTCAGTCCGCAGGCTGATGCTCTATCCACTGAGCCACACCAGCTAGGGCCCGGCTGCGTGTTCTTAATGCAGGTGCTCGGAATTGCCCGGATGTGAACCGGTCTAGACATCACCCCCCGGGGGTGAACTGGGCCAGGGACCAGCGCTCCGCCTTCTGGCTGTCCCCCCGCGCGGGCCCTGGAACGGAAGTGGTGAGCGGCTGGGCACCCGCAGCCCGCGTGGTCGCACGGCCGGCCCCCAGAGCGTGTCCCGTTCCCCCCCCCCCCCCCCAGGTTGTCCTCGGAGGACGGGGAGGAGGCCGCGGCCGATTTCTACGAAAGCGATGACTCGGTGGAGCCGCGGGGGAAGGCGCTGTACTCGGGGGAGATGGACCTGCTGGGCGAGATCCTGGACACGCTAAGCACGCACAGCTCGGACCCGGGCAAGCTGGCGGCCGCCAGGAGCCTGGACTTCTTCCGCTCCATGGACGACATCGACTACACGACCGCGGTGAGTGAGGGGCGCTCCGGGGACCGGGTCCGAGGCCCACGTGCCTCCCGTGGCCGCGACGGCCTGAGGCTGTCGTCTCAGTCCGTACATGTGTGGGACCTCAGGGGTACGTATCCTAACTTCAAAAATACGGTAACGTAGGATCGTGAAGAATTAATTGTAGTAAAAACACATTCAGTGTTTTCCCTTTTATTCAGCCAACCCTGGTAGTGGTGGTTAGGAATGGAAATTCTTTTGCCAAGCAGTAGAGCTTTCTGACCAGCTCAGTCTATAGTTGTCTTTTTGGGGGGGATTTTTTAAAACATGAAATGTCCCCACTGTATTTTCTAAATTTTCCTTGATCTTAAAATAGACTACATTTTTGTCATCGTGCCTCAGAAAGGAACTGTGGCTTTAAACAAATGGACCTGAATGCTTTTTAAAAACACTAGAGCTAGCCCGGCTGGCGTGGCTCCGTGGTTGAGCGTCGACCTATGAACCAGGAGGTCAGGGTTCGATTCCCGGCCCAGGGCACAGGCCCGGGTTGCAGGCTCCATCCCCAGTGTGGGACATGCAGGAGGCAGCCGGTCCATGATTCTCTCTCCTCATGGATGTTTCTCTCTCTCTCTCTCTCTCTTTCTCTCCCTCTCAAGTCAATGGAAATATATATATTTAATATGTATTTAATAACTAAATGAATCTAATATACTTAATAACTAAATATTATTTAACAACTGAATAAAATCATGACAGTTGCTAAAGCGATGATGCCCTCAATTGTATCCGAGACGTTCCTGAACGGGCTGTTTCCTCTTCCAGAATAAATCCAACGCCCCGAGCGAGGATAACCTGGCGGCCCTCTGTGGCGGGTCCGGGGACCAAGGCGACTGGCACCGCGGCCAGGACGACAGCGCCCTCCACGGCCGGCACCTGCCCCCGTCCCCCAGGAAGCGGGCCAGCTCCACCTGCGCCACGGGCTCGCTCTTCAGCCTGGAGGAGGAGAGCGCTGCCAGACCGCTGGACGGGGCCCCCGGGAGCGGCCCCCCTGGGGCGGCCCCGCCGGCCTCCCCCTCGGAGCGGGGTGTCCCGCGGGCTCCTCCGGACGCGGCCGCCCGGACTGAGGAAGGGAACGCAGACCAGGAGAAAACACCAACCCGGGCCCCCGACGACCTGCTGATCCCCAGCCTCGAACGCCGGCCGTCCTCCTCGGTCCCGTGGGAGAAGGACGGGAAAGGCGCCCGGGAGGCTCCGGGAGACGGCGGGCTGCTCCTCGAAGCCGTGGCGCCCGCCTGCCGGCCCGACGGGAACGTTGCGGGGGGGCGCACGCGTGGGAACCAGGCCTCCTCCTCCTCCGTCGAGAACTGAGAGCCAGCCTCGGGCGTCCACGCGTCTCCGGGGAGACACGGGAGGGTCCCACGGAACCCTGTGCGGTAAACAGTTGTTTGTAGGCATGGCAACGCTCGCTGTTGTCTAGACATTCTTGTTTCCGTTGGAGACATCGCCCGTGGATCGGGTGGGTCTGTGTCACCCATCGATCTCTCGGGGTGAGGCTACTACTTCTACTGTGCTCTTCAATCAGGTACTGGTGTGTGTGTGTGTGTGTGTGTGTGTGTGTGTGTGTGGAGAGTATATATATCGGACACGCGACTTCCCAGGATTGGTGCTTACCGCCGTGCATTTTATTTAAACTGAGGATGCGCACAGAAGCCTTGCACGGGACCCGCCCGTCGCTGACTCCACACGCGTGTCTGGCGGAGCGGGCCCCGATCCAGCTAGCAACACGTGTCCGCGCTCCCCTCCAACTGCTGGAACGCTTGACCCACCGCTGCCTTAATCTCCCGCCGCCCGTCAGCGAACGTAGCCACGTGTGGAACGGCCGGTACATCCTCCCGGAGACGCCGGGAGTGGCCTGCGGAGCAATAACGCCTTTCTCGCCGTCGAATCCAGGACAGAAACCTCTCTCTCTTTTTTGTTTTTTGTTTTTCGTGAAAAGCTCTTGTTGGACCCGGTAGCCACGCCTTCCGAAACACGGTCTCCAGGCCCACGCCTCTCACCCGGAGAGCTGCTGGCACGACAATGTGAAGTGAATGCCTCCTGTTTGCACGCGAGAACCTTTCCACGCCTCCCCCCCAGCCTCTCCGGGGCCTTTCCTTGCTAGCAGTTCTTCCTCCCCCCCATCCCCCCTCTACACAGAGCCAAAGGCCACCCACACTATCCCGATTTTTAAAAATAAATATATTTTATTGATTTTTTTACAGAGAGGAAGGAAGAGGGACAGAGAGTCAGAAACATCGATGAGAGAGAAACATCGATCAGCTGCCTCCTGCACACCCCCCACTGGGGATGTGCCCGCAACCAAGGTACATGCCCTTGACCGGAATCGAACCTGGGACCCTTCAGTCCGCAGGCCGACGCTCTATCCACTGAGCCACACCAGTCAGGGCTTTTTTTTTTTTAAGTTCTGATCTTTTTCTTTCCTTAACTAATAATTCTCTAAATTGTTTCTATCTTCATTCAGGCTGTGTCTTAAAGTCATGGACGTTGTGTGTGAGACGTTTTAGACATCTAGGAAAATGGTCAGGGAAGTCCTGAGCTCCCGTCCATCCCTAACCCACGGTTCCCCTGTGCTAATGTCCCAAGTCAGTGTGGATGGTCCGTGCATCACAATCAATGAATCAGTATTTTTTTTAAAATATATTTTTGTATTGATTTCATAGAGAGGAAGGGAGCGGGAGAGAGAGAGTGAGAGGGAAACATCGATGATGAGAGAGAATCCTGGATCGGCTGCCTCCTGCACGCCCCCTACCGGGGATCGAGCCTGCAACCCGGACATGTGCCCTTGACCGGAAATCAAACCGTGACCTCCCGGTTCAGAGGTCGAGGCTCAACCCCTGAGCCGCCCAGGCCGGGCTGAATGAATCAGTATTGCTGGTCCACGCCTCTTTCAGACTTCCTGAGTCTTCCCTGCCGTCCTACGCTCATTGGGTGGTCACGTCGTCTTAGATCCCCTCCCCCCCCTTGGCTGTGAGAGTTGCTCAGCCCCTCACGGGTACCATTTCCCTCAAGGTCTTTCCAGCCGGATCCGTGCCTTACCACGCAGAGTCGGCGTGGGAGTCCACGTTCGAAACAAAAGCAAAATCAAGCACCATCCGTGCTGTTCTGGGAAACCACCCCAAAGACTAGGAGCGAGCATCCCCCTTTCAACCCATTGAAACGCTGAGTCTTCGACGCCTGCTCTTCCCCTGGACTCTCCCTCGGCCTGCGGACTGAAGTCCCGGTGGACGTCGGGGGGACGGAGAGACAGGGACGTGAGGCCTGCAGTGTGCAGCCGTGTTCTTGTCTACTCGGCTCCTCCCCTCTGTCCCAGCGAAGCCAGCTGTTTGCCAACTCCCCCACTGCTGGAATTTTACGTGTTTGAAGACCTAACACCTGTTTGTCCGACTAAGAGACTTGTGTCAGCGACGGGGACAGGCTCTCCACAGAGCCCGGGTTCTCCCCGGAACTCCCCCCCGGCCCCCCGGCCCCACCCCCAGCCTGCATCCTTCGCCCTGAGCTGGGGTCCCCGGGGCATTGCGGGGGACAGAAGAGCAGAGTGTGAACTCCGCAGCGATTGCTTTACGTGAGAGTGTTATGAAGTAGCATGACGCGTGTTAGTGGTAGGACGGGGACCTCCTTTTCGCATGTTTTAGAAAAGCACCCCAATTAAGAGCATGATCATCGTTCTGGTTAAACACGAGTCACCCGTTCATTTAGGAAGTAGCCATTGACTCTTCGTCCTGGACATGTGCAGGGAGCAGTATCGGAGGATGGAGGGAAAGAAAATGATTGACATGGTCCCTGCGGGGAAGGAACCCGTGGAAAGGAATTGCGAATATCAATAATAGTAATAATAGTAATAATAATAATAATAATAATAAATTCTGCTTAGACGTTATTAACCCAAGATTCTAATACCAAAAAAAGCCTTTTAAAGCTGCTTTATCTGATCCTTGCTCTATTTCAGAACCACAGTGCCATTTCTAAGTTCATGAACTTTCTCTGTAATTATATGAAGAATTATATGAAGAATCTAGAATAATGCTGCTACCTGAGGTACCTACTTTTTATTTTTATTTTTTTAAAATATATTTTTATTGATTTTAGAGAGGAAGGGGGATGGAGAGAGAGAGAGAGAGACATCCATGATGAGAGAATCGTGGATCGGCTGCCTCCTGCACGCCCCACACTGGGGGTGGAGCCCGCAACCCGGGCATGTGACCGGAATCGAACCGTGACCTCCTGGTTCCTAGGTCAATGCTCAACCACTGAGCCAGGCCAGCCCGTCTCTCATCCCCTCCCTTTTCAATGAAGACTGTAGGTGAGAGTCCTGTCGCTAGCATTTAGTGCTAACTCCCTAATAGGATCCAGGGTTTGAGTGAATCAGTTGTGTCTTACACAGGTAGAGGAAGTGGCTTCTGTGCCAGAGGAGAAAACTGTGAATATTCTCAACATCAGTAGCTCTTCCTTCTTTTCTAGAAAATTTGGATTTTCAGGGGGGAAAAAAAACAAACTACTCGCATGAATACATTTTCGCATGCGAACGCCATTCAGTTTAGCATAAGAGACCTTGATTCTGGGCAGAGGTTTGTCCGTGGGAACACAAGTTTCCGAACGTGAGTCCCCAGATCTAATTTCTCCGAAGCGCTTCATGACCTAGGAAGGAGTTCTTTCAGAACGGGTCAATACTGGGCGTCTTTCTCACGGGGAGCCCGCCCTCTGCTCAGGGTCTGTGTCTTCAAGCCTGTTGGAGAGAGAGGATGGTTTTGGTCAAACCAGTTGGCACCTTCATCTGTTCTAGAGAATTCTGTGCGCTTAGAAAGAAGGATATTTCGTTTTGGGAACACGGTAGGATTTTGTGCAATATCATTTCTTGCATCATTTCGTCCAGATAACATATGCAAATCTGCTTCGGGGGCAGACGCCTTAAGACGGTGTTGTTCAGTGTTGGTGTAAAACTGTATGCAGCCACGCCCTAGGTGACTTTTTTTAGGGGAAGAAAAAAAATGTGTATTAGTGTTTCTGTGGTTGGCAGGAGACGTGTGTGTGTTTATTTAAAATAATGACGTTCAGTGCATCGTCGCGAACTGCCTCAGCAGCAACCGCTATGCAGGAAGAAGAATCCTCCACCTTAGGGTCGTGGTGGCCGCGCTGGGATTTTTAAAGGACACGGACACAGCGCTGCGTGTCGGTGCGACGTGTCCCTTGAGCAAACGCCCGGCCCGCGCCACGCCGATCGGAGGGGCGTTTGTCCGCGACACCCACAGCCTGGGACCGCCTGCGAATGAAGTTCATTTTGTGTGTGTGATGGACAGTGTGTTTCGCCTCCCAGCTTCTCGAGGTTTCTACCTTTATGATACTTGAATCCGGCAGAAAAGCACTGTGGGAATTCGGTAGCCCGGGATACAATATGCAAATCTACCAAAAGACAATAAAAAAACAAAGTGAAGGCAGGTACTGAGCGGTGGCGCCCGCCGGATGCTGTGGGATGAAGGCATCCTAAGCCGCATCATCGGTTACCTCTGATGTGAGACCCCCCCCTCAGGCTCTCGGTCCGTGTGACTCCCGTTCTGCATGGGGGGCAGCTGTCCATGTCCCTCAAGAAGGGACAACGAGGGACACAGACAGATCGGCCTCTGGTTGGTCCCCTGGCGCCGAGGACGGGACACGAGAGGCTGGGTGCATCCTCAAGGTACCACGCCCCTCCGCCGGCCTCCTTCAGGGAACAGCCCTCCCCCTCTTACACGCCGGACTTGCGACCCCTTTCACCATCGGATGCCAGACACGAGCTTTCTCGAATCTGCCGTGGTTTCGGTACTCACCCCGCAGGCAGACACGCCGTGGGTGAGACCCGCCCCCCCAACTTCCCATGCCCCCAGCTTTTTCTGCAGCCGCGGTCCGGTACGCGAGAGGTTCCGGACTTGAACTTGCCCGTCGCGCGTTCCTTTCGCTTTAGCGCGGTAGCTGTTGAGAAGGACGGAGCCCTTGGCTGGCCACGGGGACAGGTGTCTGTGGAAAAACACCTCGCGGGCACGGGGGCGGGCTCCACGGTGCTTGCATCCTGGAGGCTGCAGTGGAATTCATCTCAAAGGCTGACGACTCCTCCCGGGAGAACCTGGTGTAGAAAAGGACTGTGGGGGGAGTCTTTTAAACAAAATATGCAAATAGGAATATTGGATGGACTACGCATTACCATAAAGTGCCCGACAATGCAGTTAGGAAATAAAATCGGTTGTAATCCAACCTTCGCATGGTGGTGTGGCTCTTCTCTTATAACCAGGCAGGTATCCCCTTCGTGTCTCTCCAGGTGACCGATGGGAAGACCTACTGTCCTCACCTCATCATTGCAGACTCAAGCCTACATCATCCGGATGTGTGTGGCCACCTCAGTGTGCTAGGGTCTGTAATTGTAGGACAGGCACACAGAGTGTTACTAAGCGTCTCAGGCCCAACTGGCGTGGCTCTGGTTGAGCGTCGGCCTGTGAACCAGGAGGTCACGGTTCGATTCCCGGTCAGGGCACATGCCTGGGTTGTGGGCTCCATCCCCAGTGTGGAGCATGCAGGAGGCAGCCGATGCATGAGTCTCTCTCATCATAGATGTTTCTCTCTCCCTCTCCCTTCCTCTCTGAAATCAATAAAAATATCTTTTTTTAAAAAAAAAAAAAAAAGAAAAGAAACATCCACGATGAGGTAGAATCATGGATCGGCTGCCCCCCGCACGCCCCACACTGGGGATCGAGCCTGCAACCCGGGCATGACCAGGAATTGAACTGTGGCCTCCTGGTTCGTAGGTTGATGCTCAACCACGGAGCCACGCCGGCTGGGCGACGGCATGTTTTTTTTGTTTTTGTTTGTTTTAATATATTGATTTCAGAGAGGAAGGGAGAGGAAGAGAGAGAAACATCCATGATGAGAGAGAATCATGGATCGGCTGCCTCCTGCACGCCCCCTACTGGGGATGGAGCCCGCAACCCGGGCATGTGCCCTTGACCAGAACCAAACCTGGGACCCTTCAGTCCGCAGGCCGATGCTCTATCCACTGAACCACACCAGCTGGGACACGACTGCACGTGCTTAGCGTCCGCCCCGGGGACTGGGTTGGAAAGCAGCGGTCCTCGGTCAGGTGCTGCCGACAGCTTTATGGAGGCTGTTGCCAGGTTCCGGGAAGCAGGTGAGGCCAAGCCCAGGGACTGTGGTGAGCTGGCACGGCCATGGCATACTCAGCCCCAGGGCGCCTGCTGTGCCGGGCCAGCTCAGCCAGGTTCGGTGAGCCTGAGAGGGGGCGGTGAAGGATGGAGGAAAGACAGACGAGAGAATAAAGGCTGGGGCTGGGTGGGACACTGTCCTCTCTGATGGAGAGCTAGCGACAGTGCCACGGACTACAAGCCGTCTCTCTATTTTATAGCCAGATGCCTATGTGGGTTTCCATCCTACTCAACTACATGCACCTGAACTCTGTCAAGCCCACGTCACTCGGGCACGTGGGGCCACGTGTTCGGACCACAGGTTCACGCTGACAACCACAGCTCTTGGCTCTCATGGTGCTGGGAGGCTCTGCCCTCCACGCGGGGACTTGCACGTGGCTTTGCCATGAGAGGTCTGTGCCCTCTCCTCAGTCCGAGGCTTGAACCTGTCCGAACGCTGTGGCCACGCCCCACAGGGGACCGCATCGCAGGAGAACGGGCTCCGATGGGGAACAGGTATCTTTGTCGTCACCCGTCACCGGTCAGTGCAGGGAGCGTGGCTCGTTCGCGGCTGCGGGTTGAAGGTGAAAGGTCACATTCACTCGGGGACCTGGGGATGGTTTCCCGGTTGGAACCGCGCCCCTGGGCTGCGGGGAACCAGGTGAGCGTGGCTGGTGGGGCTCTTAGTTCGTCAAAGGGTGATTGAAGCCCAGGCCCGCGGGTCGGGTTTTCCTGCTGGTGAGGATCGCAGATGAGGGCGGGTCCCGGACCAAAGAAGTGGGAGGAGTAATCCTCAGAGCTGGGGGGGGGGGGTCATCTCCATAAAGAAAACTTATTTTATTTTATTTTTATTGATGTCAGAGAGGAAGGGAGAGGGAGAGAGAGATGACAGAAACATCCATGATGAGAGAGAATCATCGATCGGCCGCCTCCTGCACGCCCCACACTGGGGATCGAGCCCACAACCCGGGCATGTGCCCTTGACCGGAATCGAAGCCGGGACCCTTCAGTCCGCAGGCCGACGCTCTATCCACTGAGCCACACCAGCCAGGGCCAGGAAAAACGTTTCTAAAACTCTTATCGCCCGTTGTTTGGCCGACGGGGCGACCCGGGACCTTCCGGTTTAGCCCCTGACGGTTTTATGGAGAACAGACCAGGGGCCTGAACGTTCGTGCTGGTTCCCGACGAGGTGATTTCTTCGCTCGGGTGGGGCGGCCCTCCCGGGGCAGGCGATGGCGCGGTGTGAGGGGGGTGATGGGAAAGGACACGTGTTCTCTGAAGAAACACATCCTAAGGCACCGGAAACACGTTCACGGTATGGATGGGGGAAAAACCCGCCTGTGGGTGGGGGGGCACCCGGGAGCTCAGACGTGTGCTGTTTGTTCAGGGTCACGCCTGGGCACTTTCTGAGCCCCTGAAGGTGGAGGTCACGGCTGAGAGCGTCTTCCCCTTCCTACAATCATCCGAAACGCAGGGGATGTTTGTGTCCTAACCCCCCCAAAGAGACTTAGAGCCGAGCGCTCACACCGTAGACGGGGCCTCGTCGGTTTGGTGGCTCAGTCCAGCCCTTTCTCCCCACAGCCCAGGGTCACAGCGTCCCCCCTCCCCTCACACCATCTCCCCCGGGTCTGGACGGTCAGTCCGTTCCGTCACCATTCGATGGCTGGTCCTCAGGGTCAGGGCGGTGCTGAGCCCCGGGAAGGACACTGTGATGAGCACACACACACCCCCAACCCCTCCCCCGGTCCCCAGTCTGGGGGAACCCTCCCCAGTTCTGTGTGCGAGGACGGACGCCCAGTCTCCAGACATGGTTGGTGCTCGTAACACACAGCCCCGCTCCGTCCAGGGTGAGAGGGGGCGCACTGACATTCACTCCACGAACCCTCACCCGCTCCCTTCCTCTCTGATGCCAATAAAAATAGATTAAGAAATAAATAAAAGAGGAGTTAGGCATATTCCCTGTGAGTCTGTTTCTTTGTGTGTGTGTGTGGGAGGGGGTGTTGGTTATTATTCATTTCATTATTTTATTTTTATTGTTTAAAGAATGTCTTCTTTTTCCCTGATTGACCCCACCACCACCACCATCACCACCACGCCTGCCCTTTTTGTGTTTTTTTTTAAAATTTATTTATTTTTTAAAATATATTTTTATTGATTTCAGAGAGGAAGGGAGAGGGAGAGAGAGAAACATCAGTGATGAGAGAGAGTCGTTGATCGGCTGCCTCCTGTACGCCCCCTGCTGGGGGATGAGCCCACAACCCGGGCCTGTGCCCTGACCGGGAATCAAACCGTGACCTCCTGGCTCATAGGTCGATGCTCAACCCCTGAGCCACACCGGCCGGGCTCAGTCCTATGGTTTTAACACCACCCCCATGACCGTGGAGAAATAAAACAACTAATCCAGTGGTCGGCAAACTCATGAGTCCACAGAGCCAAACATCAACAGCACAACGATTGACATTTCTTTGGAGAGCCACATTTTTTCAACTTTAACTTCTTCTAACGCCACTTCTAACATAGACTCGCCCAGGCCGTGGTATTTTGTGGAAGAGCCACACTCAAGGGGCCAAAGAGCCGCATGTGGCTCGCAAGCCGCAGTTTGCCGACCGCGGAACTAAACGATGCAGCGGATCACACGGTTGCGTTTGCATGCCTGCGTTGGCCACGTGCTTCCCTGTGGATCTCACACCTCGGAGCAGGTGATGATCAGGAAGGAGCTGGTGCCCAGCCTCCGTGTCGGGAAACGAGGTATCGAGCCAACAGCTCCTTGTCCGGGTGCAGCAGTGACATCGCAGCCACGTGTCGCTTCCAACTGTCAGGATCCGCGACGACGAGGCGGGGAGAGCTCCCCGCTGGCAGCCGGCCGCCTGAGCTCAGCACATTCCTGGCGTGATTTGCTGAGACGCCGATAATTGTCCTTGTCGCTAACCAGTTGCCACGGATGCTTTTTCACTCCATCAGCAGGTTCTTGGAATCAATGCCTCGGCGTGGTTTGACTTCCATCAGCACAATCGGGCTGGGGTGGAACGTTTGAGACGGATGGGGAGCGAAGCACGTCGTGCACTTGCTAATTTCCAAGTGCGGGCGCGAATCCTCCCGGGAGGCACTGCCACGGCGCGCCTACCGCTTCCCAGAACACGCTGGGGCCTGAGCCCCTGGCGAGGCGAGGGTGTGCAAAAAGAATTTAGGCTTCAGAACCTTTATTCTTTTAAAAAATATATATTTCATTGATTTTTTACAGAGAGGAAGGGAGAGGGATAGAGTTAGAAACATCGATGAGAGAGAAACATCCATCAGCAGCCTCCTGCACACCCCCCACTGGGGATGTGCCCGCAACTAAGGTACATGCCCTTGACCGGAATCGAACCTGGGACCCTTCAGTCCGCGGGCCGACGCGCTATCCGCTGAGCCACACCGGTCAGGGCCGGAACCGTGTCTTATGGGAGCGCTGTGTTTATTCCTGAGCGCAAAGAAACTCGGTGGCGAGGGACGGTATCTCTCCAAATTGTACTTGGAGGAGACTGCCATCCGGGCGCCCCTTTCCTGAGGGCCACGTGGAGAGCACAGGGAGACTGCAGACAGAGGGAGACTCGGGGCCACTGTCCAGGGCTCTGTCCTTCCCAGAAGCCTTCAGGATGAAGCACAATTCTCAGACCATTTGGGACTCTGTGATTCACGAATGCCTCCAAGTCTTTGCCGAGGAGGGTGCGGGGGGCGAGGGGGAGGAAACGGGTTCTTTGTCAGAGTTCATTCCACTATGGAAACCTTAAGAACGATCATCAACCTCTGCTACATTGTCCATCGTGAGGTGTCTCTGGTGATAGTCAGAAAGCTGCCTTTTTACCTTTAAAGCTAGACTAGGTAAAGGGTTGATATACCTGTGATGTGCTTGAACTAGTCCTTGAATTTATTTTAAACTTGAAGAATGGTGGGTGGGTGTTTTTTTAATTTATTTTTTTTATTGATTTCAGAGAGGAAGGGAGAGAGATAGAAACATTAATGATGAGAGAGAATCATCGATTGGGCTGCCTCCTGCACGCCCCCTACTGGGGATCGAGCCCGCAACCTGGGCAGGTGGCCTTGCATGGAATCGAACCCAAGACCCTTCAGTCCGCAGGCCGACGCTCTATCTATCCACTGAGCCACACCGGCTAGGGCTAAAATTTGCCTCGTCTACCTGGAATGGTACAGTTTTATGTACCAACCCCCATACAATTCATACATGCTTAATCACGGGGGAAATAGCTCTCCACATTCCTTAGCGAATTTGGGGGGGTAATGGAAGTAATTTGTACACACACACACACACACACACATCAATTGGAATGGAAAACAGGTTAAATATTTAGAAACCAAGAGAAAACTGAGCCAGGAAGAAACTGATTTCTCCAAGAGTATTGGTCTCTTTGCCACCCAATAAAAGGTCCGTTTATAGGGGTGCCAAGAAGCCATGGGACTCAGGCTGTATTTTGCCAACCTGCAATGTGCCCTTAGGCGAAGGCAAACAAGAATTTAGCTGATGAGTTTGAATTCTTATTTTCCTTTGGACTCCCATTTAAAAATATATATATATATATATATATATATATATATATATATATATATATATTTTTATTGATTTCAGAGAGGAAGGAAGAGAGGGAGAGAGAGAGAAACATCAGCCCACAACCCGGACATGTGCCCTTGACCGGAATCGAACCCAGGACCTTTTAGTTCACCGGCCAACACTCTATCCACTGAGCCAAACTGGCTAGGGCTGGACTCCCAGGTTTTACCCCAAAGCAAAAGTAGATCATTGGAAGGTCTGTTGCTTAACACATAGGTGGTTCCCGGCTAAGCACAACTTTTGTTATTGATTTTTATTTTATTTTACAGAGAGTAAGGGAGAGGGATAGAGAGAAACATCGATGAGAGAGAAACATTGATCAGCTGCCTCCTGCACACCTCCTACTGGGGATGTGCCCGCAACCAAGGTACATGCCCTTGACCGGAATGGAACCTGGGACCCTTCAGTCTGCAGGCCCCGTGGTGGTCGGCAAACTGCGGCTCGCGAGCCACATGCGGCTCTCTGGCCCCTTGAGTGTGGCTCTTCCACAAAATACCACGGCCTGGATGAGTCTATTTTGAAGAAGTGGCGTTAGAAGACGTTTAAGTTTAAAAAATTTGGCTCTCGAAAGAAATTTCAATCGTTGTCCTGTTGATATTTGGCTCTGTGGACGAATGAGTTTGCCGACCCCTGTGCAGGCCGACGCTCTATCCACTGAGCCACACCGGCGAGGGCGAAGTCCAACTTCTGAATGCTCAGGCAGGATGACTTGCAAAAGCCAGATTTTCCAAAACAAGGGAAACCAACTCGGCGGTGATTTGAAAATTCCCTCTTCCCTCTACAGACCCGCGGGCCACCTTTGGCCCCTGATGTCAGCAGCGTTTCCTCCCGCACCTCCCAAAAGGTAACTAACGGTTGCGTGCAGGGGCCGCTGGCTGGTGGCTGGGCTCAGCCTGGAAGGGGACGGGTGGTGGGCGGGGCGGGGCCGAGATAAAGAGGGAAAAGGAGGTTTCTTCCCAGAAGAACAGCGTCTTCTCCCGCCGGATGCCGGATGCCGAGCATAGCTGAGCCGTTTCGTTTCCTTTTTTGGCTCGGGCTCCCGGGCCGGGAGGAGAGGGCTCTGATTAGATCCTCGCGGAGCCGGACGAGGGAGGGGGCCTGCCAAGCCCGCCCAGTCCTGGGTGGGCCGAGCGCTCAGCCCATCCATCATCCGGACGGCAGGGCTCACCCCCCGGGAGGGAGGCGACTTGCTCGGGGACAGCTGTTCAATAAGTTTGGATGTTATGGACTTTGGGGGATTGCCCAGTGTCTTCTCGTCTCCTCGAGCTAGTCTTTCTCAATGCCTTACTTTTGTCTCTCTTTTAAAAAAAAAAAAAAAAAATATATATATATATATATATATATATATATATATATATATATATATATGCCCTGGCTGGTTTGGCTCAATGGATAGAGCATCGGCCTGTGGACTGAAGGGTCCCGGGTTCGATTCCGGTCAAGGGCAAGTACCTTGGTTGCGGGCACATCCCCAGTAGGGGGTGTGCAGGAGGCGGCTGATCGATGTTTCTCTCTCATCATTGATGTTTCTATCCCTCTCTCCTTTCCTCTCTCAAGTCAATAAAAATATATTTTAAAAAAAATAAAAATAAATAAATAAATATTTGTATTGATGTCAGAGAGGAAGGGAGAGGGAGAGAGAGAGATAGAAACAGCAATGATGAGAGAGAATCATGGATCGGCTGCCTCCTGCACGCCCCCACACTGGGGATGGAGCCCGCAACCCGGGCCTGTGCCCTGACCGGGAATCGAACCCTGACCTCCTGGTTCATAGGTTGACGCTCAACCACTGAGCCACGCCGGGCGGGCTGGAAACAGTATTTTCTTTCTTTATTTTTGTTTTATTTGTTTTTGATTAATCCTCACTAGAGGATTATTTTTCCATTGGTTTTTAGAGAGAGTGGGAGAGAGAGGGAAAGGCAGAGAGAAACATGGATGTGAGAGAAACACATCAATTGGTTGCCTCCTGTATGAGCCCTGACCAGGGCCCGGGCCGGGGAGGTGCCTGCAACCGAGGTACGCGCCCTTGGCCGGAATTGAACCCGGGTCCATTTGGTCTGTAGGCCGACACTCTATCCACTGAGCCACACCAGCTAGGGTTGAAACCAGTATTTCCAATCCACGGTTAGGAAGCTGTGGATGTTGAGGGCCAGCTGTACTGATAGTCTTACTCTTGACTGGACTGTTTTGTGTGTTATAAACTGTATTCGTACACTAAGAAAATGTTGTTAAGAAAAATCATCAGGAAGAAAACAACACAATGACTGTATTTATTGAAAAAAATCTGCATCTAAGTGCCCGGTGCACTTCAGCCCATGTGGTTCGTAGGTCAGCTGTGTATGCTTTTAGGGTTCTAGGCCCGTGGTCGGCAAACTCATGAGTCCACAGAGCCAAATACCAACAGCACAACGATGGACATTTCTTTGGAGAGCCACATTTTTTCAACTTCAACGTCTTCTAACGCCACTTCTTCCACATAGACTCGCCCAGGCCGGGGTCTTTTGTGGAAGAGCCACCCTCCAGGGGCCCAAGAGCCGCCTGTGGCTCGTGAGCCGCCGTTTGCCGACCACGGTTCTGGGCAGTTCTGTGAGGCAAGCGTTTAGGTCTAATTCATTTTCCGTCGACGGCCGCCGTATCTGCATCGTGTACTCGAGTTGGTGGGAAAGGAGCGTGAAGCCAGAGGCAGCGATCAGCCAGAACAAGGTCCCGTTTGACATGTTTCAGAGCCGTGTTTCCCTGTGTGACGTCTTGGCTCACGAAGCGCTCTCTCCTTTGACCCCCACAGTCATGTTTCTTGGTTTTTTATGGGTGGACCCTCTCTGGACCTGCATTTCAGCAGGGAGTTTCCTGTGGGAACCGAGATAAGAAATGAGAGGAGAAGTACACTGTTCTTCAGCCCAGAATCCCCCTCCGCGATGTCCCAAGGACACTCACCCTTCCCCAGCGACCCCTCCAGGGAGCTGCGTGATGTCCGTCTTCTCGTTCCCACAGGCTGTCGAGGGTGATGGGGGGTGTCTGGAGGGAGAATGGAGACGGCCTTCCTGAAGAACAAGCTGTTCATCTCGTCCGTGGCGTTCAAGAACACTTTTGGGGGAGAAGCTCATGTACGGGGTCTAGGCCAAACTCATTAAACCCCCGGGGGCTGGCTGAAGGACAGAGGCTTCATGAAGACTCACTTTCTCGGGGAAGCACTAGGGGGCGCTGTGACTAGACAGCTTCACATCTTCCATCTCTACAGGGTCCAGGAGATGGAGATCGATGCCCTGGGCAGCAGGATGAGCCTCAGGGGTTGCTCCTTTGCTAATCAATCAGCCCGGGCCCCCCAGGAAACACGGCAGCTCGTACAGAGGCCGGGAGAGCAAGGCCCGCACGCTGCTGGCCAAGCGCTCACGTGACTTCTGCGGGCGTTCAGGGCTGACCTGCAGTTGCCCGGCCAGCTCTTGCTGCTCCCTAGCTCCTGTCATTCAGAGCTTGGCAGACAGCAAGCCGAGGTTCCTCTATAGGACTCCGGGGGTGGGGGGGTGGGGGGGTGGGGGAACAGAGCGAGGCTCTGGTCTAGCAAAGATGTCTGTATGAACGAGTCCTTGCAGAAGACAGAACACACGGTTAGCAGCTAAGCAGCACTTGATCGTGAGATGGAATCCGGTGGGACGAAGGGGATGGGTTTAAAAAACAGGCTGTGCCCTGGCCGGTGTGGCTCAGTGGATAGAGCCTCGGCCTGTAGACCGAAGGGTCCCAGATTCGATTCCGGTCAAGGGCACGTACCTCCGTTGCAGGCTCCTCCCCGGCCTGGGCCCTGGTCCGGGCGCGTGCAGGAGTCAACCCATCGATGTGTTTCTCTCACATCGATGTTTCTCTCTGTCTTTCCCTCTTTCTTCCACTCTCTCTAAAAATCAATGGGAACATATCCTGGGGTGAGGATAAAAAAAAAAAAAAGGCCCAAACTGGTTTGGCTCAGTGGATAGAGCATTGGCCTGTGGACTGAAAGGTACCAGGTTCGATTCCGGTCAAGGGCATGTACCTTGGTAGCGGGCACATCCCCAGTAGGGGGTGTGCAGGAGGCAGCTGATCGATGTTTCTCTTTCATTGATGTTGCTGGCTCTCTGTCCCTCTCCCTTCCTCTCTGTAAAAAAATCAATAAAATATTTTTTTTAATAAAAAGGGTTTTAAGGGCGCTGTTCAGATGGAATCTGATTCATAATTAATATTCAGGAAATACAAGAGGAATCGAACCCATTGTTGTGGGCCCGGCAGAGGATGTGGCAGAACTAACTGGGCGCTGGCCAAGTGTGTCTCTTCCCAGAAGGCAAATCAATTCTGCTTTCCCACAGACCCATCAGGATCAGTTTTCCAAAGAGCCAACAATGTCAACCGGCTTTGAATGAGGCCGGTTAGCAATGCAAATGGGAGGCTCTGTGTACGCCTGACGTTTAACAGACAATGTTTGCATCTCATTAGAAAGTGCTTCAGGGGAACGTTCATCTTGGACACCTTACACCTTGACTTGGAGGCATCAGGCAGGAGAAAACAGCACCGGAGCTCGTGACTGGGGCGTGTGTGTTCACTGAGCTCCTCGCCAGGGGCCTGGCAGCCCTCCTCGTTAGGATCCTGAAGGCCTTTGGCTTTTTAAAGAACTTGGAACAGCCCTCCCCGGTGTGGCTCAGCGGATAGAGCGTCGGCCTGCGGACTGAAGGGTCCCAGGTTCGATTCCGGTCGAGGGCATGGACCTGGGTTGTGGGCACATCCCCAGTAGGGCGTGTGCAGGAGGCAGCTGATTGATGTTTCTCTCTCATCGATGTTTCTAACTCTCTATCTCTCTCTGTAAAAAGTCAGTAAAATCTATTTTTAAAAAAATGTTAAACATGTTTTTATTCATTTCAGGGAAGAAAGGAGAAGGAGAGAAAAGAAAAACAGCAATACATCCGGGAACTATGCTTTGAGAAACGTGATGATGGGCCGATCAGCTTGAAAAGAGAGCAAGACCACGTGTCTTCCCGGTCTACTCAGCCGACGGCATTCTCCGTCCGTCTGCTTGTGAACTGCAGTGGGTACCATGACTGGGGAGCATGGAGCCAAGATCATGATGTGAGGGGGCGGGGGAAGAAGGGGGTTTGCCTTTGCCCTCTTTAGTCTGCCTCCTCCCTCTTGGATGGACATGGACCAGGCCAGAAAGACGCCATTTTCTCCTTTCGGCTCATAACTATCTATCTATCTATCTATCATCTATCTATCTATCTATCTATCTATCTATCTATCTATCATCTATCGATCATCTATCTATATACACTAATAAAAGGGTAATATGCTAATTAGACTGAGAGACCTTCCAGACGTCCTTTTGGACAAAGCCATGGTGGCGGGGCTGAAGCAGAGGTGGTTAGGGGCTATCATGCCAGGAGGGGAGGGCAGTTGGGGGGTGATCAGGCCAGCGAGGGGGGGGCAGTTGGGGGTAAGCAGGCTGGCAGGGGGGGCCAGTGGGGGCGATCAGGCCATCAAGGGGAGACAGTTAGGGGCAGAAGGCCAGCAGAGGGCGGGGGGCAGTTTGGGGGCAAACAGGCTGGCAGGCAGAGTGGTTAGGGGCGATCAGGCAGGCAGGCAGGCAGGTGAGCGGTTAGGAGCCAGCAGTCCTGGATTGCAAGAGGGATGTCCAACTGCTGGTGTGGGGTCGGGCCTAAACCGGCAGTCAGACATCCCCCGAGGGGGTCCAAGATTGGTGAGGGTGCAGGCTGGGCTGAGGGACACCCCGCTCCTGTGCACGAATTTCATGCACCAGGCCACTAGTGTGTGTGTGTGTGTGTGTGTGTGTGTGTGTATTTTTCATTGATTTCAGAGAGGAAGGAAGAGGGAGGGAGAGAGAGAGAGAGAGAGAGAGAGAGAGAAACATCAATGGTGAGAGAGAATCATGGATCTGCTGTCTCCTATTGGGGATCGTGAGCCTGCAACCTGGGCATGTGCCCTGAGTGGGAATCTAACCGTGTCCTCCTGGTTCATAGGTCGACGCTCAACCGAGGAGCCACGCCGGCCGGACAGCATCTTTTTATAATGGGAATAACCCCCCTCCCCCGCCCCCAGCAACCATTCCTCCTAGATAACAGCAAATGCAGAATGTTTTCATTTGATGACGAAGAGGGGGTACACAAAATAGAATTTCCCTTGAACTTGAACCTCGGATTTCCAGAAAGAGACGATCTTGCAGGTATCTTGTGAAGGATGTTTCATGAGGGTTAACCCTTTGCACTCGCTTGCTTTTTTCTCGATTCCTTTATTCTACTCGGGATTTAATTTTTTAAATACCCCAGATTTTACAAAGTGCGGCAGTAGAATAAAAAACTAGAGTTTCTTTTCATACAAACGAATTTATTTGGATTTTTTTTATATTTCAAATTATTGTTACATTCAAAGAGTAATTTTAATCTCGACATCCGAGTGCAAAAGGTTTAACAGTCTCTAGTCGTGTGGGGAATAAGGAAAGGAGGGGGGTGTGGGGGTTTGGGGAGAAGTGGGGGTGGGTCACCGATTCAGGAAACTTGGTGTAAAAACTTCATGAACTTCCAAGTTGGGGGGGGAAAATAAAAAGAAGCGAAAGGAAAGCAGAGGCCGCTGGAGTGGCATCTCTTGACTCTAATGAGCAGGGCGGCTGGCATCACCGTGGTCCGTACGAACCGCACGGGTCGCTGCCTCGGGGAGCCCCTCAAAACGAGTCAACATCTGTTTGTTATTCTGACTCTGTAGCCCGCGTATTGCCTCGGGTCAGTTACAATTTCCCTTCAAAAAGCGCGGGCGGCCTCGCCAGCCTTTCCCCGGTCCTCCCTGAAAGAGAAATCACCCCGCGGCTCGCCGTTCCGAGTGAAATATGACATGGAGGCAGCGGTGTCAGGGCTCAGTGTCGCCCGGGCCCGCGATCGGTAATGAGCGCTGTCGGTTAGCCCGGAGGCCCGGGAATCGTTCCCAGTCCTTCCCAGCCATCCGGCCGTGGCGTCGGGGACGGGCGAAGACTGGTTCCAATTTCACTTTCATCGGAAACAGAGGAGGCTCGTTACCAGATGCTGGTCTCACGTCGGTCAGGTTCCTCGAACATCTCGGGGTGAGTTACAGCGAGACGTCAAAGGATCGGCTGCAATCCCCTCGCCGTGACCATCACCATAAAGAGCGGCAGGTACGTGTCCTGTCGATCGCTATCGACAGAGATCTCGGGAACCGTGTTGGAAGTGAGGGATTGTGAGAGACAAGTCAAGCTGTGGTCGGCAAACTGCGGCTCCCGAGCCACATGCGACTCTTTGGCCCCTGGAGTGTGGCTCTTCCACAAAATACCACGGCCTGGGCGAGTCTATGTTGAAGAAGTGGCGTTAGAAGAAGTTTACGTTTAAAAAATGTGGCTCTCCAAAGACATTTCAATCGTCGTGCTGTTGATATTTGGCTCTGTGGACGAATGAGTTTGCCCACCACTGGGCTAGAGAAATGGGATCAATTCGTTTACGGCATCTACCAAGTTTCACTGTTGTTACTTTTCCTCCCTTCCTCCCTCCCTCCCTTCCTTCCTTCCTTCCTTCCTCTTCCTTTCTCCTTCCTTCCTCCCTCCCTCCCTCCCTCCTTCTTTCCTTCCTTCCTTCCTCCCTCCCTCCCTCCCTCCCTCCCTCCCTCCTCCCTCCCTCCCTCCCTCCCTCTTTCTTTCTTTCTTTCTTTCTTTCTCTTTCTTTCTTTCTTTCTTTCTTTCTTTCTTTCTTTCTTTCTTTCTTTCTTTCTTCTTCCTTTCTTCTTTCTTTCTCTTTCTCTCTTTCTTTCCCTCTTGATTTTTCTTTTGAGTGACGGCAGGGATGGGGGGATGCACCCTCCAGGGTGATGGGAGTGCAGACAGTCTGAACATCGCAGAGACAGCCTACGAAGGAAGGGCGGAGGGGAGACCAGAGATGTCCAGAGGAGCATCTCCGTTGCTGGTCGCATCCACGGGGAAACCCCCCAAGGAGTTTGGGGACGTCCCCACCGATGGATGGGTGTCTGTGGCCACGCGGGGCTCCGGGCACGCGCCGTCCCGTGGAGCCAGGGTCCCCTCTCTGCTAGCTTTGTGCTTCGGTTCTATGTTCCCACCTGGTGTTTGTGCTTCGAAACTCACCCTCGGAAGCTCCGTGGACCCAGGTCAGCGGTCTGGGGTTGTTTGACGGGCGATCGAGGAGAAACTACAGCATCGGGTAGGCGCGCCCTTGCGTTTGCTTTGGAAAGTGATTTCGGAGAAACGCCATCCAGTTCAAACGGAGCGACGGTAATTGGCTTTGATCCGTAAATCATCGGGAGGCGTTCTGCTCTTGCTTAGCTCTCCCCCCCGCTCCGGCCCCCCTTCTTGTCAAGAGTGAGTGATTGCACGCCGGAGCGGGGAGGGTGAGGAGAACCCGCGTGGTCTTATTGAGTGGGACGGGTTGCTATTCTCTGTCCTGTTTGCTCTCTCTGCCCAGGTGGGCGGTGGCTTCCCACGCGGTAGGAGGGCTGCCGGGCGTTTCTCACCGATCAATTCGTATTTCTGTTCGAATCCATAATCTCCAAGTAAATGCCTGGCCTGGTCAGAGCTGACATTCCACAGTCTGGCTTTTATTTCTCCCCTCCCCCTTGCCCCCAGTGACTTCCGCGGCCCACAACATACATGATCGGTGCAGAACATTTCAGGAGGGTAACAGCGAAAGCCTCCTCCAAGCTCTCGCCCTCTCTCCCCGCTTATTCAAAACCCAGAGGAGACCTGGGAAGTCTCTAAAGATGAAAAGAAAAAGGGGGTTTTAGAATCACAACCTAACTTTTTTTTTCAGGGGGGTGGGGAGGAGGGTTTAATCCTCACCCGAGGATATTTTCCCGTTGATTCTTAGAGAGAGGGGAAGAGAGAGGGGAAGACAGACAGAAACATGGATGTGAGAGAAACACATTGATTGGTTGCCTCCTGCACGAGCCCTGACCAGAGCCCAGGCCGGGGAGGAGCCTGCAACGGAGGTCCGTGCCCTTGACCGGAATCGAACCGGGGACCCTTCAGGTAGAGCAGGCCAACACTCTATCCGCTGAGCCACACCGGATAGGACACAACCTAACATTTTTATACAGTATTTCCCTCGTGTTCCAACGTGGGGCTCTATTTCCAGGTAGTCTTCTCTGTTAACTTTTGTAGATTTTCAGTGAATATAATGTCATCGTCTAAGCAACTCCCCAAAGCCACGCCCCGAGGCGGGGAGTATGGTTCTGGCCTCTGAATAATTGGTTGCAGACCAGTTCAGAGGTTCAAGTGGTTTCAGATATAACGGACTTTACTTGGCCGTCAGAAGACACCTGCTCTCAAAAGCTCTTTCATTCAACCATCCCTTCGAACAATGTCAGAATATATCTCATTCATTGGGCCCGTGGTTGGCAAACTGCGGCTCGCGAGCCACATGCGGCTCTTTGGCCCCTTGAGTGTGGCTCTTCCACAAAATACCACGGCCTGGGCGAGTCTATGTTGAAGAAGTGGCGTTGGAAGAAGTTTATGTTTAAAAAATGTGGCTCTCCGAAGAAATGTCAGTCGTTGTGCTGTTGATGTTTGGCTCTGCTGACTGATGAGTTTGCCGACCACTGCCTTAGGCTGTTCTCATGGAGGGAGCTGGACTCGGAATGGTCTCTAGCTTTTCTGCTGCCCGTGGTCTGGAGACAACTGGTCGGGTCCCATCCTAGCTTTCCGTGGGCACCGTCATGTCAGGCAAGTTTCTCAACCTCTGAGGCCCAACCTCCCTTCTCTCTGCGAGGTGGGTAGTAATGACTATACCCCGGGGTTGAGAGGGAAAGCAAGGGGTGAGAACAAGGCCCCTCGATGGCTGCCTCCGAGTTGTTTATTCCTCTAGTTGCCTTAGGAACTGGCCGAGGCACAGAACACAGGGCCAGGACCCCTGCGTGCCCCCTCCCTGTTGCTCCCCCGGCAGAAAGCGGGATCTCTGTGAGGGGCCCCGCCTCCCTCTCGGATAGAAATGCGGCCAGCACGTCTGGAGAAGTGGAATCGGACAGCTTGTCCCGCCACACACAGCAAGGGCGTCCCTGCATGGGAAGGGGCTGGACTAAGACAGGAGTCAGGAGAGTCCTTGGACCATAATAGCAAAGTGCAAATTAACCATTGAGTTTCTTCACACGTTTAATAAAGTAAGTTATAACCTATACGAGAGGCCGGGTGCACGAATTCGTGCGCAGGTGGGGTCCAGTCAGCCCGCCAGATCAGGTGGGGCTGGCTGGGGGGTGGGGCCGCAGGCCACCGGCTGTTGGCTGGCCGGCCCCGCCCCCTGGTCCAACTCCTGGTCGAGGGGACAATTTGCATATTAGCCTTTTATTGTATAGGATGAATTGTAAATGTAATTATAACATATATAATTATGGAAGTATAGAATTATTGTTTGTGTTATTCATTGGTGCAAACTAAGTACTTTTATACTATCTATAATGCGTTATCCTATCTGATAAAGAGGGAATGTGCTAATTGACCGTCACTCTGTCACAAAGATGGCTGCACCCACAGCTGAGGCCAAGTTCCCATAAGGAGCCTTAATGAGCAATCAGCAGGGACCTGAGGCTACGCCCTCCCCCACCCCCATGGGGCTTGACGGGGGACCTCAAGGTGCGCTTCCCCTCCTGGTGCTGGGCTAGGGGACCTCAGGTTGCTCCCCCCGCCCCAGCACCGGGCCAGGGGACCTGAGGCTGCGCCCCCCTGCCTGGCAGGGCTTGACAGGGGACCTCAGGCCATGCTCCCCACCCAGCGGGGCTTGATGGGGGACCTCAGGCTGCACCCCCAGTGCTGGGTCGGGGGACCTCAGGCCACGCCCCCCGCCCAGCGGGGCTTGACGGGGGACCTGAGGCTGCATCCCCTGCCTGGCGGGGTTTGACGGGGGACCCCAAACTTTATAAATTTTATGGGAATTTTCAGGAAGGATGCCTAAACACTTTCTATAAAGGAAGATTTTTGAAATTGGTCTTGAGACCGTTTTCTTGTAGTTTTGAAAGAAAAATATTTCAACAGGAGTGTCCTTGATTGCTATGTAGTCACCTGACTTTATTCTATTTTTCCAATGCTTACTGAAGTGCATTTTGTAGAGTTAAGCAGTTTGGGGAAAATGAAGTAAAAGAACAGACTGACGTGACTTAGTCTTCACAAGAATTCCATTCCTGCGAATGGAAGTAGGGTTTTCAGAGCGCTCTGATTGGAATAACATGTCATACCCCAAACACTTCAAATTCCACCGGGCGAAACGTGATCTGTGGCCATGCTTTGTGCTCCTCGGGCAACACTTTTTTGGTAAGAGCTTGGTTCCTTAACTCCTCTAAATCCTTCGACCTTTTCTAGTAAAATAAGAGTATTCCCCGCCCCCCCCATTTGCTTTCACCTCTTCAATAATGAATTGTTATCCTCCGGTAACAAATGACCCCTCTTAAAGCGACTGGTGCTGCTGAGGGTACCTGGTGCGTGTGTCTAAGGTTGTCCGAGGAAAATTGAAAACAGCCCAGCTTTTCACTGCAAATATTCGCTCCTAAGCCGCCATGGCCACCCTTCTCTCGCAGGGGTGTTGCTGGGCTCTTGTTCCTGCCGGTTCTTTTTATTTTTTATTTTATTTTTATTTTTTAAAATACATTTTTATTGATTTCAGAGAGGAAGGGGGAGAGAGAGACAGAGAGAGAGACAGAAACATCAATGATGAGAGAGAATCATTGATTGGCTGTCTCCAGCACACCCCCCACTGGGGATTGAGCCCGCAACCCGGGCCTGTGCCCTTAGCTGGAATCGAACCCAGGACCCTTCAGTCCGCAGGCCGACGCTCTATCCACTGAGGCAAATCAGGGCTCCTGCCGGTTCTTGACCAGCGCATCCTACAGGTTGGGATTCCAACACTATATTTTTTAAAGATAGTGTTTTTATTGATGTCAGAGAGGAAGGGGAAGGGAGAGAGAGACAGAAACATCCATGCTGAGAGAGAATCATGGATCGGCTGCCTCCTGCACGCCCCACACTGGGGATCGAGCTCGCACCCCGGGCCTGTGCCCTTGACCGGGAATTGAACCGTGACCTCCTGGTTCCTAGGTGGACTCTCAACCACGGAGCCACGCCACCGGTCGAGCAGGATCCTGAGGCTATTAACGTGGCAGCAGGAAACCCAGCGGAAGAAACAATAGCTTGGTAGTTCTCATGGCTCCTCCTAAACAGGATGAGAATACATGGAACATGTGCTATTTTGTCTTGTGTCCGGGCCTAGACCTCTTCCGCGCGGGCCCTGCATGTTAGTCTACACCCGTGGTTGGCAAACTCATTAGTCCACAGAGCCAAATATCAACAGCACCACGACTGACATTTCTTTGGAGAGCCACATTTTTTAAACTTCTTCTAACGCCACTTCTTCAACATAGACTCGCCCAGGCCGTGGTATTTTGTGGAAGAGCCACACTCAAGGGGCCAGAGAGCCGCATGTGGCTCGCGAGCCGCTGTTTGCCGACCGCTGGACTCGACACCAGCTCGAGCTCCCTCCCCTGGCTTCCTCCCTCCGTCCTCAGAGCTTCTTTGGACACATTCCTCTGAATCCAATGTGTCTTTGCCCCCCAGGGCGCCCACCTTTCAGCTGCAAACTCTAAGCAGATCCCCGCGACACGCAGACCCTGACCCTCTGAGCCCCCGACTCCATCCAAGACTTGAACTTGACTTGTGACCCCGGGGTACATCCCTGTGGGAGGGTCTGCTGCTTCCTGCCTGCCATTCTTCTTGATTCTCATTTGTTCCACCCACACACACGCCCCCCCACCCATCCGACTCCCCAACACACTCCTGGGAGTGGTTACGTCGGCCTGCAATCTACAAAGAGCCGGCCGCGTGGATGTGCGAGACCCAGGAGTGGGATTTGTTAGGAAGGTGCGGGACGCAGCTCTCGGAAGCCGAGACGCCTGCCCGTGCGCGGGGTTATCGATGATGCTCGCCCGGCTTGTTAGCGGGGAATCGGCCAGGCGCCCACACTCATTCGTTTCCCCTCGAACTTCTCTGGAGGCAATCATCTTCCATTACAGTGACAGAGCCTGGCGTTGCTGGTCCACACGCCCCGCAATGACGCCGTTAACCCCCCCTTCGGAAGGGATCCGGGGCAACCGCGAGAAATTTATGAGACTCTGGCCAGCTCTAGACCCCGTGGCCTCCCATCAGAGGTGGGCGAAACGAGCCAGTGGGATCAATAGTTGTTATTAGAGGTGGACGGGCCAACCAAGGCGGATGGTTCTAGAAGGTTTCTTTCCCCGAGCAGGCCACACTAAAAACAAATCCGTTTTCACGCCAATGACCTGGGCAGGGGATTTCAGACGGCGAGCGGTGTGATGAATCCCACTTCGGAGAGCAATCGGGCTGCCCCCCTGGTGCCGTAAAAGGAATTGTGTTTCTGGTCTCCGGGTGACTGCTCTCGCTCGTTCTAATTGCATTTGGCAGGTGGATGCCGGTGCTGGCCGCTAGGAAACCACCTCTGCCTGCAGCTCTTGCCCGGGGAAGCATTTGGACAATTCCCCGGAATTCCAGACAAAGACTGCGCTCTGAATATATATACATCTGCGATGCGTCAGTGACTACGTGAGCATGGCCTTGCTGTTCAGTCCTATCCCTGCATATGCTTAAACAGGCGTCCTCAAACTACGGCCCGCGGGCCACAGGCGGGTGTTTTTGCCGTTTTGTTTTTTCACTTCAAAATAAGGTATGTGCAGTGTGCATAGGAATTTGTTCATAGTTTTTTTTAAGCTATAGTCCGGCCCTCCAATGGTCTGAGGGACAGTGAACTGGCCCCCTGTTTAAAAAGGTTGAGGACCCCTGTTAAAGGCCTCGGCTAGAGAAGGATAGTTTTAAAGGAGATGTGTTTCTAGAAAAAGAGATTGGGTCACTGAGAGTGAAGGAGAGACTCCGTTGAGCTGTCTTTTTTCATGAGAAAGAAAGGGGAGAGGGGATGACATATTTTAATTAGCCCATTTTCTCTCCCCCCGCCCCAGCTTTATGGAGATACAAATGACACATAACCTTGTATAAGTTTAAGGTATACACGTGTTGATGTGATACGCATACACATTGTGAAATGATGACAAAAACGAAAGTTGAGCCCTAGCCGGTGTGGCTCACTGGATAGAGCGTCGGCCTGCGGACTGAAGGGTCCCAGGTTCGATTCCGGTCAAGGGCATGTACCTTGGTTGCGGGCACATCCCCAGTGGGGGGCGTGCAGGAGGCAGCTGATCGATGTTTCTCTCTCATCGATGTTTCTAACTCTCTCTCCCTCTCCCTTCCTGTCTGTAAAAAATCAATAGAATATATGAAAAACAAAACAAAAAACAACAAAAGTTGAGTTCACACACCCATCACCTCTCATACTTACTTTTGAATGTGGCGAGAACTTTTCAGATCTATCTCCTCTCTTAGCAACATTCAAGTGTACAGTACAGTATGGTTACCTATAGTCACCATGAAGTCCATTACAGCCCAAGGACTTACTCATCTTATAACTGAAAGTTTGTACCTTTTGACCACCTTCACGCAATCCAGGAGTAAAGGTCGCCTAAACATGTATAATGGCAAAATAGAATACTAGTAATCGCAATGGTATGTTTATGACAGCATAGAATGTTATAGATATTAATAGAACATGGAAATTTTAATATCAACATATTGGTACACTGTATGAATATTAATGCTATTCCTATTATATATAGCCTATTCTAATATATTATTATTATTATTATTATTATTACTATTATAAATAACCTATTGAACTTGAAGAGTTGGGGTGGTTTGGGGACAAAGACTAAAGAAAGAAGAGAAGCCTGAAAAATCTGCTTCCTCCTTCACAATTATTACGACCTACGACAGTGGTCGGCAAACTCATTAGTCAACAGAGCCAAATATCAACAGCACAACGATTGACATTTCTTTGGAGAGCCACATTTTTCAAACTTAAACTTCTTCTAACGCCACTTCTTCCACATAGACTCGCCCAGGCCGTGGTGTTTTGTGGAAGAGCCACACTCGAGGGGCCAAAGAGCCGCATGTGGCTCGCGAGCCGCGGTTTGCCGACCACTGACCTATGACATAGACATATGCTTTCATGGTGGAATAACTAAGAAAATAACAAAGAGCAGCTTCAAAAATTGCCTCCTGGATCTATTTACCTTTTAAAAAACAACAACACCACCATTGCTTTGGGAAAAACAATCCCTGATTGCCGTTTTAAACTTTAAATGACAAGTTAGGACTCCGTACCAATTTTAACAGACCGCGGTGTAGCATTACAACTCATTCGACTCATTCACAAAAGCGCTGTGTCCCTGTGATATTGGAAATAAAAAGAGAGACCCCCCGGCCCCAGATCTGCCCCAGCAGCATTTCCCAGGAAAAATTCCCCCTTTAGAAACAAGTTACTGAATGAATGAGCTTAGCCGGGGCCCTGGCCAAATCAGACCCTTCCCGCCCCCAAGATCCTCGGATGAGAAAATCCTTCAAAGGCCCTGCTGATCCCCCGAAGTTCAGAGCGAGCCCCGTTTCATTAAAAGTCTCTCCGCCTTTCATGAAGATTAGTTTTACTTTGATTTTTTTTTTGTTTTTTGGCAAAGGAGCAGAAGCAGGCACGGGCGATCCTTCCGGTCCTTAGCGTCCCCAAAATGCTAAGCCATGGAGTGTGAGATGCTTTGGGGGACCCTCGAGGGGAGACTGCTGGTGGGTGTTTGGTTATCTGTCCCCCTGATTGCCAACACAGAGGGCTGACCAGGCCTGTGGGACTCGTGGGTGTGAATGAGCTGCAAAAGCAAATGCAGAAAACTGATGGAGGGTGCCCTCCTGGACCCCTGTAACCCCTCTGCAAACGAGGCTGCTGTCAGGGCCCCTGTTTTGTAAGTGAGGAAACAGAGGGACACAGAATCCTGTGCCTTCACACCCAGGACCTCTGGCCCCATGGCCCACCCTTCACTCCCCATCACGCTTTCAGTCCTTCGGCTGGAAAGGGGCGCCCAGCGCCACCCAGGCACACCGTGTGGGCCTGCGAACTACATGGGGGGGGGGTGTCAGGCCTCCCTCTCCTCACCGAGTGGGGAACGTGGGAGGGTCAGCTATCTCGCTGGTTGGCACGTTGTCTGCGTTGTTGCCGATCGGCGTGGAAGTGTCTGAGATTTCTCCTGTGAGCTCAGGGGCCGTGGAAAGTCCTTCTCATGGGAGACGGGAACATCGTTCATGATGACTATGGCGATGAGTTATGCTGGGTGCCTACGCTCCACCTTTAATCACTTTGTTTTTAAATATATTTTTACTAGAGGCCCAGTGCACGAAATTCATGCACTTGGGGGGGGGGGTGCCCCTCAGCCCAGTCTGCACCCTCTCAGCCCAATCTGGGACCCCTCAGGGGATGTCCAACTTTCGGCAGTCGGAATCCGGAACAGCTGGCTCCTAACCACTTGCCTGCCTGCCTGCCTGATTGCCCCTAACCCCTCTGCCTGCCGGCCTGATCGCCCCTACCTTGCCCCGCTGCCAGCCTGATCACCCCCAACTGCCCTCCCCTATCGGCCTAATCACCCCAAACTGCCTGTGCCTTGGCCCCCAGTCTGGCCTCCCTCTGGGGGCACCGCCCCCATTATCCCACTGCTGCTGCCACTGCTGGCCTGAGCCTCAGCCCTTGCAGCCGCTGCGGCTTTGTCTGGAAGGATGTCCAGAAGACAACCACTCTAATTAGCATATTACCCTTTTATTGATTTCAGAGAGGAAGGGAGAGGAGAGAGAGACAGAAACATCCATGATGAGAGAGAACCATGGATCCGCTGCCTCCTGCACGCCCCCTACTGGGGATGGGACCCCCAACCCAGGTATGTGCCCTGACCGGGAATCGAAGCCGGGACCTCCTGGTTCATGGGTTGATGCTCAAGCACTGAGCCACGCCAGCCGGGCTTGAGTCATTTCCTACAGGTGCTCAGTGTGAGCAAATCAATTTTCTACATTACAGCTACAGGATTTATTTACAAAGGACACAAGAAAATAATTGTTGGTGAGGAAGCGCTTTTAGGTACAAATAGACAAATTAAATTGATGTATGATCTCCCCGGAGAAAACCTTTGTAAGACATCCCCGTGAGGCCCCACAGAAAATTAATTACCGATTCTGTGCAACTGAATGTGGAGCGCTCCATTGCTTTATTTCCTCGGCGTGTTTGCCAGCATCGGAAGTTGCCTGTGAAACGGGGGGTCAATGGGTTGTAGGCAGACAATCTGAGTGACTCAAACATAGTCATAATGGCCCGGCCGGCGTGGCTCAGCGGTTGAGCATCGACCTAGGAACCAGGAGGTCAGGGTTCAATTCCCCGTCAGGGCACAGGCCCGGGGTTGCGGGCTCCATCCCCAGTGGGGGGCGTGCAGGAGGCAGCCGATCCATGATGCTCTCTCATCATGGATGTTTCTATCTCTCTCACCCTTCCTCTCTGAAATCAATATAAAATATATATGTATATGAAAAAATATATACATAGTCATAATGTCTTGTTTCTCTATTATAATATATTCCTTGCACCCAGTGAAAAATTTCTCCTATTTCTCCAATATGCATTGCCTAAATAGGCTAAAATATTAAGGGGGGGGGTGCGGAGAATGAGAGAAAACCAGAATGGGGGACCCACTGGACGGAAGTCCACTGCAGGTCCTAGTGAGGTGTTGCTCCCGTGAAGAGCTGATATGAACTGATGATCTTCCAGGACCCAGGAGCAGTGATTCCAACGGGAATGGGACATCCTGGGGCCGTGAAGGGAAATGTATCTTTCACTAGAAACAGGGAGGACCTGAGGGACCCCTCCCCTTTTCCTGCTGCCTTTAGGGGCCTGGTCTGCGTCCTACAATCCCTCCCCACCAGGACAGTCCAGTGAGGACAGACGCCAGACACACCCCGGCGCTGGCTCCTGGGCCCTGGGGGTCCCGCTGGGCTGCTCTGTGGAATCTGATGTGGGGATGTGATCAGGATGGATCAAAGCGAGGATTCAAAGGCCCAGAAGGCTGCAGGTGACCTGGAAAAGCTCTCCGTGTCGCGCTGGCCTGCGTTTTAATTTCTCCCAGCGTTTCTACCTTGGGGTGCAGGGGGGGGGGTGGTGGCAGTGAAGTGCTCGGCCGGGTGCCCCCTTCTATCATTTCTGTCTTCCTAATGAAGGCACCCTCTGGAATTGGATTATCATCGTCCTTGAATGCTCCTACCTATCTGTCTTAAGCCGCTCAAAGCTTTTCAGTGGAACGAATTCACCCAGCTTCCTCCTGCCTCTGTGGGGCACACGGGAGATGCTGGGGTGCCCTTCGCCGCGCGATAAGGCTGGCTCCTTACGTGAGAGACCGCAGCTGGACGGGCTGCCCCCAGCGGTCTTAGGAAAGTGGGTTAAGACAAGAAATACGGGGCCTTATTAAAATTCCAAGGGCGATGGAGGCAGGCCGGCTGTAATGAATGGTGTTGGAGAGGGGCCAGGCCCAGGGTGTTAAACCTCATTTCAAAGGGACTAGATAAAGCCGAGGCCCTGGCCTCTGTGGGGCCTCCCATCCAAGAAGGGACGCGTCCTGGCCCCCACTTTTGATGCCGTTCCAGAAAGGCTGTTTCAGAGGGGACCCCGAAGGAAGGCTGTCTTCGTTTTAATCACCCCGGGCTCGGCGAAACCCAGGTGCCGAGTAGCAAAAACAGACAGTGCTTATCTTTATTTGCCTTTTTTTTTTTTTTACATTTATATTAAATCATCGAAGCAGGTTGTATTTGGAGACGTGTAAATCACAAAGATGAAATGGCCGCGTGTGGAAGAACATTCATTCCTCATTACGAAATCGGGCAAAATAATGAAATCTTAGTTTCTGATGTTGAACGTGGGGTGCATAGTGGCCAAAGAATTTTATTGTCCTCAGCTAGGCAACACCTAATGGGTGAACATAAATAAAATTATGTTAGCTTTAATAAGAAGAGATGTAAAATTTCACTATTTGACAAAATTCACCCATGAATCTTTGATCCTATGCAGCTTACTCCAACTTTCCACCCCAGACTTAATTGAAGGTATTCTTCCCGTAGAATAAAATATTCTATGAACATGGAAAATGGAAACCCCACCCCATCCTTCTTTTAATGTACAGACTGGATGAAGTTGGAAAACAATTTTTAAAGGATCTTCTCAATATCATCTTCACTGACAAATTAGAAAATAAAATTTCTTTGCGCACACTTGTAATTGCCTGGCTGCTACCACTAGGACATTAATCTTCAGTTGGTTTTTGTATATTTTCTTGGAATTGAAAAGAAGCAAAGACATCATCCCATTCAACCTACCTCTCGATTCAGGATCTTCTCTTTCCTGTCCATGAACCATATAGAACCTCTATTCGTCACAAGGATGATGGCCCCATTGGTAGATGCTTTAATTATTTAAAGTCACTCCTTTTAAAAAAAAAATAGATTTTATTGATTTTTTACAGAGAGGAAGGGAGAGGGATAGAGAGTCAGAAACATTGATAAGAGAGAAACATCGATCAGCTGCCTCCTGCACACCCCCGACTGGGGATGTGCCCGCAACCAAGGTATATGCCCTTGACCGGAATCGAACCTGGGAACGTTCAGTCCGCAGGCCGACGCTCTAGCCACTTTTAGATTTTCGCCCCGGACACAAACTGGGGGACTGTGCTGTTAGCATTGCTGAGCTGGGAAAGAGAAATAGGTCTGTCGTTAGCATTGTTTTGGGGTTGTTCATTTTGTCTTTGTTTCTTTGTTCGCTTTGGTTTGATTTTGGAATGCCCCGGGGGTAGAGAATGCACAGAGGTGGAGGTAAAGATTTTCTTTTTGGAGGTATGCTATGTCAGAAAATCGTTTTAGTCGTCTAAATGGAAAAGTCCAGGGAAGCTCGGGAGCTGGAGATAAAAATGTTGATGACATAAACATGTCTGTGCATCTCTAGGAGAGTCCATGAGATGCAGGTGGAGTTAGAGACGAGGAAATAGAACGAGTTGTATGTGTGTCTCTAATATCCGTTCAGGTTACTTAGGCTCTAGACTCTCTAACTTGACATCGTAATTAAAGGGGGAAAAATGCATCTCGAAGAACAATGAGCCTGAAGCATACAGTCAGCAGGTGCACACATTCTACGGAGAGCGTCTCTTCGGCCGCCGCTATCGACTGTCCCACATGCCCGGTGGCTTCATTAATATGTGACACGCCCCACGCCTCCTGCGTGGCCCTCTGTGGCTCTGCTAGTTGGATTTTAGGTAAAGTGGCGGGACTTAATGGTTAAGGATAAGTGAACCTTTTCAGAACCTTCAGAACGTTGTGCTGGAAACACGTGAAGAACTCCAGACTAGGAGTTCCATGCGCAGTCCCCTCGCCAGGTGGCTCTCACTGGGGTATTTGTCGCTAGGAATCTGCCATTTCTTTTATTTTTAAAAAATATATATATTTTATTGATTTTTTTTACAGAGAGGAAGGGAGAGGGATAGAGAGTTAGAAACATCGATGAGAGAGAAACATCCATCAGCTGCCTCCTGCACACCCCCTACTGGGGATGTGCCTGCAACCAAGGTACATGCCCTTGACCGGAATCGAACCTGGGAACGTTCAGTCCGCAGGCCGACACTCTATCCACTGAGCCACACCGGTTAGGGCGAACCCGCCATTTCTGCCCGAGGTTGGGAGGCAGGACTTCACGGGATCCCCGCAGATGGGGAAGCAGACCAAGATGCGGCCTCCGAGGCGACCACGGAGCGGTCCAGAGCCCCCCGCGGGTGCTGCTCTCCGCGGGAGCCCGTGCTACTTGGGGTTGGTGAGTGAACGTGGGAACCGAACATTGGACTTGGCCGAGGAGGCAGCTGGGAAAGGTGGGCGAGGTTTTCTCACGCCCATGTGTTGATAAGCAGAAACAAACTGTGAGCATTACAGAGCCTGAGCCGGTTTCCAATTCAGCTCGCTTGGTTAGCGCAGGCTGCTGCCGGCAGGAGCCCACGGGTCATGAGATCCTGCCTTAGGTTTTAGGAGAAACATGGTCATTTGTGTTAAAAAAAACAACAACAGCAGCAACACCCCCATAGTTAACTTATCAAGTTGTCGGGATTCTTATGATTCCTACTAAATTCCACTTGGCATGAACAGCACAGACAGGTCCTCTCTGGGAACGGGGCTGGCTGGACCTTTTTCTGGCTTCACTGTGGCCAGGACCGTATTTTTAGGCGTCTCCCCCCCGCCCCCCCACCCCCATGGTCTTTCAGTTTCCTTTGGGCAGGGACCCTGTATTTTCACCGTCTCTCCCCAGAACTGAGTGCACGGGACAGCTAGGGCACAATAGCAAGAAGCGGCCAACATTCCTTCCTCTAGCGGTCAAGGATGGTCGTGCAAAATAAAGATAATTTACTGATTCTGGAGTGAACCGGACAGTGTTAGCCAACGCCAGGCCTTCTCCAATTACAGAGCTGTTGAGCTTCCCCTTATGGTTATGTGAATATGTGAGCTTCAGGGGATACAGAGGCCTTTAAATCAAGTGCTTATGCACTGTTCTTTCCTAATGAATGCACCTTCTACCTCCTTGCAGCTGTGAGCAGAGGATTGTCAGGTCAGTGTGTGAGGACATTTTGCTAAAGAAAAAATGGTCATGAGTTTGGGGACTTAGCCAACAGTAACCATTATTGCCCTAGACCCGTGGTCGGCAAACTCATTAGTCAACAGAGCCAAATATCAACAGGACAACGATGAAATTTCTCTGGAGAGCCACATTTTTTCAACTTAAACTTCTTCTAACGCCACTTCTTCAAAGTAGACTCGCCCAGGCCATGGTATTTTGTGGAAGAGCCACGCTCAAGGGGCCAAAGAGCCGCATGTGGCTCGCGAGCCGCAGTTTGCCGACCACGGGGCTAGACACACGCATTTCCCAAGTGTCAGTTCTAATAATTACAATACCCCAGTGGAGTCCAGCTGGTGTGGCTGAAGGGTTGAGCATCGACCTATGAACCAAGAGGTCCCTAGTTCGATTCCCCGTCAGGGCACATGCCCAGGTTGCAGGCTCGATTCTCAGTAGGGGGAGTGCAGGAGGCAGCAGATCAATGATTCTCTCTCATCATGGATGCTTCTATCTCTCTCTCCGTCTCCCTTCCTCTGTGAAATAGACTATATATATATATATATATATATATATATATATATATATATATATATTTAAATACCCCAGTGGATCTTCAGGTTTTCTCACTGATCTCACTGACGGAGATATGGTTTCTCTGGGCCATGAGAACTTGCTTCACCTGCCGGAAATCCCAGGAGAAACCGGGATGAACCTGGAGTTCTTCCGGGGAACCTGGTTCCTCTCCCCAGGAAGTCCCGCCTCCTCAGGCCCAGGTTCTCACCATTTTTTCCTTTCCCGGCCTCAGGCTCTTTAATTCTGTTTTCGCGGGCATTGTCTCCTGATGCTCAGTTAATGCTTGTGCTGGACAATTTCACTTTTAAGTACACAACGTTAGAAAAGTGAAGCCGCATCTGCGGCCATTCTCAATATGGGAAGGAACTATACACGCGAAGAGTCATACACACATTCTTAGTTACAATAAAACCCGAATCATTTGCAGCTATATGTACCAACTCCAATGCTTTCTTTGAATGGAGCTCATAGAATGCATTATATCTCTTTTATCGTGATGTAAATTTTATTTACTCTGACAAGTGATAGAAATACACATATGTATAGCATGTAAAAAAGTAAAATGGATCATTTCTATCATCAGCGGAGACCAGTGAGAGCCCCCATGGCCCTAGAGAGACCAAGCAAACAAAAAATAACACTGTAGCCCTAACCAGTTTGGCTCAGTGGATAGAGCTTCGGCCTGCGGACTGAAGGGTCCCGGGTTTGAATCCGGTCAAGGGCATGTACCTTGGTTGCGGGCACATCCCCAGTAGGGGGTGTGCAGGAGGCAGCTGGTTGATGTTTCTCTCTCATCGATGTTTCTAACTTTCTATCCCTCTCCCTTCCTCTCTATAAAAAATCAATAAAATATATATTTTAAAAAAATAACACCATAAACACTTGTAAAATTAACTGATTATTGGACCTGTAGCCCACAAAAGTGAGCCGGGACTCATTTGCCAAACCTACGTACGTGGCTGCCTGGTAAAATGTAAACAATAATCAAGGAGAATTCTGAGTTTCTTAGCATGATATAGAAAATGTCCAGGATATAATGGAAAATCACCTGTAAGCCCAAGAACCAGGAAAACGACAACTTGAATGAGAAAAGGAAATGCATTGATGCCAACATTGAATTGAATCAGCGGCTGGATTTATCTAACAAAGATTTTTGAAGTCAGCATCATAAAAGTGATTTCACGAGCAATGACAAATTCTGTTGACATGAAAGGAAAAAATGGAAAATATCAGCAAAGAAATAGATGTTACCACAAAAAAAAATCATACAAGTGACAAATACAACAGGAGAAATAACAGTTACCTGGATGGGCTCAATCATAGAGATGAGGTGAAAGGGGATAAAAATCAGTGAATTTGAAGTCAGATTAATGAAATTTACCCAAAAATAATAGCAAAAGGCCCATAATTTGTATTGCCAGAGTCTCAGAAGTAGAGAACAAGAAGGCAGGGGTGAAAGAGCATTCGAGAAAAATTGGGTGAAGACTTCCCAGATTTGGCAAAGGTTATTAATCCACAGATATGAAAAGCTGAATGAAGCCCAAACAGGAAAAAAAAAAAAAAACCAACCAAGTAAATTGACACCAAGACACATCATAAATTCATAAATAAACTTCTGAAAACTTAACGACCAAGTGGAAATCATTACCTGCACGGGAACACCAGCACGGTGACAGCAGATTTCTCACGTGAAACCATGGGGGGCAGAAGGAAGTGGTGTTGAACTTTGTAGATGCTGAAGGAATAGATCATGGATTCTATAGTCAGTGAAACCATCCTTTAGGGAGAACGGGCAATAAAGACGTTCTCAGAAATGATAGAACCATGCTGCCACGCTGACTCCTAGCCTCCAAAACTATGGGAAATAAATTAATTTTGTCGAAAGAGAGAGAGAGAGAGAGAGAGAGAGAGAGAGAGAGAGAGAGATTTTCACTACTTTCACGACTTGGCCCATAAAAACCTAGATGCCACGCTGCATTCTCATTCCTCCTCCCTCGGCTTGCTGCAGAAAAACTTGGGAAACTTGAAAGCCACATTTTGGAAAGGGGGTAAAAAGGAAAAAGTGGGCCTGTGACCCTGAATCACCATTTTGAGGACAGTTGATCATGATAACCCAACTCTGGAATTCACGTGAGTGAAAACTAAACTATTTCATTATGCCATGAAGATATGGGGCAGCCTGGCTGGTGTGGCTCAGCGGTTGAGCATTATGAACCAGGAGGTCACAGTTCGATTCTTGGTCAGGGCCCATGCCTGGGTTGCAGGCTCGATCCCCAGTGTGGGGCGTGCGGGAGGCAGCCGATCCATGATTCTCTCTCATCATGGATGTTTCTATCTCTCTCTCCCTCTCCCTTCCTCTCTAAAATTAATAAAAATATATTTTTTAAAAAAAGATTTGGGGCAGCTAGGACTTCCTAACTCACATGGTCATTCTTGGCGGCTCTTTAGAAGTCAAATCTAACTCACTTTTCTAGAATGTTCCACTGCTTCTCCTCTTAGGATTCGCAGATGCATTGGTCAACCCCATCCTTTTAGCTGATGAGGCACTATTAGCAATGGCCTCTGATTTTGGTAGAATCTCCTCTTTATGACGCTAAAACCAATACTTAAAATATTTATAATCCCCCTACCTTGGAGCCGACAAAAATGCATACAAAAAAAAAAAGTGCATACACCAAGATCTAATAATCTTAGAAAGAAATTAAAAAAAAAAAAAGACAACCATAAGAAACAGAAACAGGAAATTTAAATAATCCCAGGGGTGAGGTCAATGCATAAATATGCTGCAGAAAAAGCTCTGAGCTCAGAGAAACCCAGCTTACCTGTGAGATTTCTAGCGGCCGACAAGCTTGGGAAACAGCTCCCATCCCAAGATTTATTTCATGCCTTTTTTTCATTTATCAAGATTTATTTGCACGCATTTTATGAAGGGGGAAATAAAAGCATGCAAGCGCCCTCGCGTCTTTGGCTCCATGGACACAGCATCGGCCTGGGGACTAAAAGGTCCTGGGTTCGATTCCGGTCAAGGGCCCATGCAGGGGTGGCGGGCTCGATCTCCAGGAGGGGGCGTGCAGGAGGCAGCCGATCCATGATTCTCTCTCATCATGGATGTTTCTATCCCTCTCTCTCCCTCTCCCCTTCCTCTCTGAAGTCAATAAAAACATATGGAAATTCAATAAATCATGTTTTTAAAAAAAATAAAAATAAAAAAAATAAAAGCCTGCAAGCTAGTCGTTGTTCAGGAAAAATACTACTTATCCTGATGTTGACCCTGATGTTGACCTTGGAGAGGCCTCACTCTGTGTTCTCATAGAGGGGACAGTGAATGAGGGAATAGTATCTTCTAACAGCAACCTTACAACACTGTTGTGATTTGAGGCATGATGACATGTGATTCGTGGTATAGTTCATGCCCACAAGGGGGACTGCCTGCACCCCGGGTTTTGGGCTCCGTCCACCGCCCCCCTCCCCCCAGTAGGGGGTGTGCGGGAGGCAGCCAGTTGGTGATTCTCTCTCATCGTCGATGTTTCTGTCTCTCTCCCTTCTTCTCTGAAATCCATAAAAAGAAATATATTTAAAGAGAGGAAAAAAAAAGATCTGATGGCTAGGACTGGATGGAAAATGGGCTTAGCCACACATTTTAACTCAAGCCCCCGCATCCTCAAATATTTCAATGGCTTGAATTTTCAGCAAGAAAAATAGGAGCTGTTTTTCCAGAAAGTAGCTGAAGAGCCGGCAGTATCCACATGGCGGACCCTGGATTCTTCTCCTAAAACTCCAAGGAAAGGTCGCTGTGGGCCTCCTCCCACTTCCTGAGGCCCAGCGAGACACCATTTTGTATTGGAGCCGATTTAGCTGGGTAGTTTGATGAGGGACAAGACGAGAAATACAACAGGAGTGATTTAGTACTTTATAAAAACGTTACATATTAAATATAAAAGAAAGTACCTACCAGAACGAGCTTTTTAAAAAATTTTTATTTTAGCAACATGGGCACCTGAAAAAAATATACTATGTAAAATAAATGAAAGATGTATACTACATGTTTACATATGATACATCATTTATAGATAGTATACTATATACATGGCGGAGCAAAAGTAGGTTTGCAGTTGTGAGTATGGGAAACACGGAGTTCATTCTTGTATTATTATTTATCATTGTGTTATTTTGTATACGGACAACTGTAAACCTACTTTTGCCCATGCTGTATTCATATATATATACTAGTATATGTGTGTGTGTGTGTGTGTGTGTGTGTGTGTGTGTGTATTAGAGGCCCAGTGCATAAATTCATGCATGGGTGGGGGTTCGGCCAGCCTGGCCGGGGGGAGGGGACATGGGTGGTTGGCCAGCCTGCCTGCTGGACGAACTCCTGGTTGAGGGGACAATTTGCATATTAGCCTTTTATTCTATAGGATATACACTGAGTGGCCAGATTATTATGCGTTCAGAGATCATAATAATCTGGCCACTCAGTGTGTGTGTGTGACAAACACACTTCAAAATCATTCAATGACTCCTTTTATTTTAGAATGAAATTCACAATCATTCACCTAAAATGCCCTTTTGTATCCTGGCCCCACTCCCATCGCGACATCCCTATCCTAGAACATCTTCTGTTCCAGGGCCTGATAACGCTGTTCCCGCTCCCAGAACCCGTGCCCGCCCCCCAAAACTGTCATTGGCTGCTGTTAGCTCCCACACTTGACCTTCTGTTCCGTTCTCACAACGACTTTCCCTTGAGGAGAGCTTGGAATTAGATCCTCTCATTGACCCTCATAGTACCTGGTTCTTCTCTGTCTTTGCCCTTTGCATAATTCTTATCATGTATTTATTCTTTTTAAAATATATATATTTTATTGATTTTTTACAGAGAGGAAGGGAGAGGGAGAGAGAGTTAGAAACATCGATGAGAGAGAAACATCGATCAGCCGCCTCCTGCACACCCCCTACTGGGGATGTGCCCGCAACTAAGGTCCATGCCCTTGACCGGAATCGAACCTGGGACCCTTCAGTCCGTAGGCCGATGCTCTATCCACTGAGCCACACTGGTCAGGGCTCACGTATTTATTCTTACGTAGAGTTGCCTCTCCCGACAGACGGAAAGCTGCCCCAAAGCAGGGACTTTGTTTCTGTCTCCACCACTTCAGTCCTGAGCAAATGGAAGGAGATGGCCTTCCATTAAGGACGGAGTGGCATTCGAGAAGGTATTAATCAACCCTTTACAATATAATCCTAACTTAGCCAAAAAAAACCCAGAACCAAACCTGGAGAATGGACTATTAATAAGCCAATAATGAGAATGTGATTGCATCGCTAATTTGGAGTTTTAATAAAAACCCGAGAAGGATCACATGTCCCCGTGGAACCGCAACATAAATCTGCTGCTCGCCAGTAATAATGCATTTGTGACGCGTGACCCTTGGGGTCCTCCTCCAACCATCGGAAGAAGAAACGTCTAGTTGAAGACGGAAACGAAAAGCACCTGTGAGATCAAGATCCCACCGTCGTGCAGGGGGACCCTCCCGCCGAGGACCCTCAGTCCCTTAAGCTGGAACATGTCCTTGTTAAATGCTTCGCCTTCCCACGGAGGGATGGACCCGTCGTCGCTCAATAACGGCTTCCACGGGTTTTTATAACCCGGGGCTGGGTGTGCGCCAGCGGACTTAGGGCAGAAAGCTCCAACTATTTCCAATTTCCTTCTCCCCCTAAGTCTCAAGACTCCCCCATCGGCCGGGCCGGGGAGCCGCTCGGAGCCGTCATAAATCCTCTCCTGCTCTCCGGCTCCTGCATTCTCTCCTTCCGGCGGGGAGCGCTGGGAAGCTTCTGATTTATAGTCTGGCCAGCCCTGTCCCCGCCGCCGGGACCCTGTGGGGAGGTTGGCCTGCACTTCCCTGTAACCATGTGTATGAATAGATCCCCCCACCCCCACCCCGTCCCCACCACAGTCAATGGTTTTAACAAGGTTTGCTGCAGAAACTCTGTGAGGTGGAATCCAGTCCCCAGGGTGTTAGGGTTCTTTCTTTCTTTCTTCTTCTTCTTTTTTTAAAATATATTTTATTGATTTTTTACAGAGAGGAAGGGAGAGGGATAGAGAGTTAGAAACATCGATGAGAGAGAAACATCCATCAGCTGCCTCCAGCACACTCCCTACTGGGGATGTGCCCGCAACCAAGGTACATGCCCTTGACCGGAATCGAACCTGGGACCCTTGAGTCCGCAGACCGATGCTCTATCCACTGAGCCACACCGGTTAGGGCTCCTCCTTTCTTTTCTTTCTTTCTTTCTTTCTTTTTTTTTTTTTTAAAAAAACAGATCCAATTGGCCTAGTCGGTTTGGCTCAGTGGATAGAGCGTCGGCCTGCGGACTGAAAGGTCCCAGGTTCGATTCCGGTCAAGGGCACATGCCCGGGTTGTGAGCTCGATCCCCCGTGTGGGGCGTGCAGGAGGCAGCCGATCCATGATTCTCTCTCATCATGGATGTTCCTATCTCTTTCTCACTCTTCCTTCCTCTCTGAAATCAATAAAAGTATATTTAAGGAAAACACACAGATCCTGTCTTATCTGGGGAACAGGAAAATCTGTAAGAGAAGCATTCCAGGTGCCTGGTGCTTCTTGTGATTAATTACTTTGGAGATGAGGCCCCGGCACAGTTATCACCATGGAGTCTCGCCACTGAGCTCCGTGACAGTGGTCTTGTGACCCAATGGTGTGATCTCTTTTTCTTTTAAAATATATTTTTATTGATTTCAGAGAGGAAGAGAGAGGGGGAGAGAGAGAGAGAAACATCAATGCTGAGAGAGAATCATGGATCGGCTGCCTCCTGCATGTCCCCCTACTGGGGATCGAGCCCACAACCCAGGCATGTGCCCTGACCGGAATCGAACCTGGGACCCTTTAGTCCGAAGGCCGACGCTCTATCCACTGAGCCACACCGGTTAGGGCTGATCTCTTTTTCTTACATGGAGAGGAGCTTGTAGCATTAAATCTTCTCTTGATTTAGTTTTTAAATATGTTTTTATTGATTTCAGAGAGGAGGAACTAGATTTTAAAATAATCATATGTTTATCTTCCCCTACCCTCCCACCCCTCCCCCACACACACACCCAGTGGGCCAAGACAGAAGAGAGGTGAAATGCTCTTCCATTTCTATCAATCGCGATCCTAGTGAGAATTGGGCCAAAATTAGGTCAGGCGGGTTGCGTGCCCAAATTCACATCGATGTTTATCGGTGGCCCGATGACAAGGGTTACAGAGAGTTTTCTACGGCTTCTACCATCCCCTCTTCAACACGCGGCTGACTCCCCTGTCCGCATAGTTTTCCGTTACCGTGTGTGTGTATAGCTTGCGTTCTCATTTACATTGCAAATGCTTAGGAGACGACGCCAATTCTGGAATATCGTTCTACACCCTCTTGGGGGACCGCCGCCGTCCTGTCGGCTGACTCTGTGAATTGTAACGCAAGATCCTCGAATTTCAATGTCGTGTCGTGGGCTTTCCTGTGTGGTAGGCGTCCAAACACACACGGCGGAGGGAAAGGAAGCATCTGCTAGTGAAATTTTCTCCCATGAATGGCTGAAATGGAGCCTTCTGTTGATTCCAACCCTCACGACCGCCCCCCCCCCCCCCATTTCTTCTAGAATGTTCTGTTGCTTGGGCACCCTGGTAACCTACTTGAGACAATGCACGGTGTCGCAGTAGATATGGGTGAGCACTGAAGAATACAATTAAATTAGCCCAGTGGTCGGCAAACTCATGAGTCCACAGAGCCAAATATCAATAGTTACAACGATGGACATTTCTTTGGAGAGCCACATTTTTTAAACTTAAACTTCTTCTAACGCCACTTCTTCAACATAGACTCGCCCAGGCCGTGGTCTTTTGTGGGAGAGCCACACTCAAGGGGCCAAAGAGCCGCATGGGGCTCGCGAGCCGCAGTTTGCCGACCACTGAACTAGACGCTGATAACGCAAAGGTTTGGTGTTAAGCCTTGAACCATAAGGCACTGTTACCTTCTCTTTGCTATAAGCAATTTGATTGTACTCTAAGGAAAAAGAAAAAGGTGGGAGATATTTGGTCACTTACCAGGCCAGCAGTGACAAGTGTCACTGTCAGCGCTGTCCTCACAGGTAGGGTTACTGTGACAGGGCTTGGGCCAGCGTGGAGGCTACGGGGCTCACGGTAGGTCCCTGTGAAGCCACTTCCTGTGCAGGTGCTGCTGAAGCTGAAGAGTCCCATGGAATTATCCCATCAGCTCGTGGTCACATTGACATCAAACCTCTTGATTCCATCTCTTCAGTGGCCCATTGACCCAAGACCTATAGCAGGTTTTTAATATTTACCTCAAAAACCCTGGGGAGCCTGCCAGTGTGGCTCAGTGGTTGAGCATCAAACTATGAACCAGGAGGTCATGGTTTGATTCCTGGTTGGGGCACGTGCCCTGGTTGTGGGCTCCATCCCCAGTAGGGGGCGTACAGGAGGCAGCCGATTCATGATTCTCTCTCACCATTGATATTTCTAGCTCTCTCTCCCTCTCCCTGCCTCTCTGAAATCAATAAAAATATTTTAAAAATATATATGTTTTTAAAAAACTAAACAGACAAACAAAACCCCTGGGGAATTATCTCTATAAGCCTAAAGACATTGTGAGTTTCCATATTAACATCCCATGATCTTTGAACTACAGCTTCAGTATTTTCCTTTTCCCTGCCACGCTATTAGGAAACCATGATTGCTCACTTCAGTTTCCTCGTCCATAAATTGAAGATAATGGTGCCTGTGGCATGGAGTTGTTGTGAGAATTAAATGCGCACATAAAGAACCGGCACAGACACGCACGAGAAACACGAATGAATTACGGCCGCGCGGCGCTAACCGGAGCTGTTGCTGTTGGTGAAGGCGGGAGAGGATGAACGACTCACATCCCCGGGTCCCTCTCTTATATGAAGAGCCTATTAACAAGGCCCCTAACGGAAAACGAAACAATAAATTATGCAAAAGGCAGAAGGAGCCCTCATTATGGGAGCGGAGACTTATGTTCTCCTATTTTTAGATTACAGGAATCATTTGGTCTTGCTATTTCTAATCACTCGGGGATTGAGTGGGATTATCTGACAGAGCCCAACACAGATCCCCTGAGGAGGCCTTGTATTTAGACGGGCTTTCCTCAAGGACTTAGCATTGTGGACACATGGATTTGCACTCAGCTTAGACAAAAGGAGGGTCTGGGTGGGGGTAAGGGCACCTAGCTACACTAATAAAAGAGAAAGATGCAAATTGACTGTACCTTCGCAACGCCCACCAGGCAATCAGGAGTGAGTATGCAAATTAACCCAACAAAGATGGTGGGTTAATTTGCATACACAGGCGCCGAGTATGGCGACGACGCAGGCGTTCCGCACCGCCCCAGCCGCTCCGGGCCTCTGGGCAGCGCGGGAAGGCGGAAAGGCGGCTCTGGCCAGAGAGAAGGCGGTTCCGGCAGCCAGGGGAAGGAAGACCCATTCCTGCACGAATCTTTGTACATCGGGCCTCTAGTGAGTTCATAAAGAGCTAGACTCCTGTTCGCCACGGCTGTGCGTATGTTTGTCACCAAACACAGGTATTAAGCTTTCACTAAGGCCCAGCCGGTGTGACTCAGTGGTTGAGCATCAACCTCTGAACCAGAAAGTCAAGGTTGGATTCCCGGTCAGGGCACATGCCCAGGTTACAGGCTCGATCCCCAGTAGGGGGCGTGCAGGAGGCAGCTGATCCATGATTCTCTCTCATCATTGATGTTTCTGTCCCTCCCTCTCTCTTCCTGTCTAAAAATCAATAAGAACATTATTTTTTTTAAGAAAAGGAATCTACAAAAATGTAAAAATATCGATGAAGCTTACACATCACTGGTTGAGGATAAAGTAAAAGAACTCTCCTCCTTGTGCCATCCCAAGCTGGCCGACGGGACTCAACACCATCGGCATCCTAAGGATACAGACTGTAGGCCTCAAACCGATGGGTTTGGTTATGGAGGAGGATGTGTACAAATATCTCCGATGGAAGTCTCTCTGGCAGCCGACCCTTCTCCTCCAGCGCCTACCCCTGGGAAGTTAATAGGGGCTCCCACATTATCAGGAGGGTTGCCCCGGGAGCAAAGCTCTTATGTTCCGCACAGGAAATCTCCGCTCATCGTCCCCTGCTTTAGATATTCCCCCCTCCAGGTTCTGGGTTTCTGACCACATCTTGGAATGTCTAACCGGCTCCTCAATGTTCGTGTCTTCCCTCCAGGATCCCTTCCTGGAAATAAAACTACGCCTGGACTCTTTTCCTCAGTTCTTATTGCTCTATTTTCTATGATGTACCTACTATAGATTGTTTTATTCTTGATGACCTGTATAGCATGTATTTTGATACACACTGAGTGGCCAGATGATGATGATGATCTCTGAACACATAATAATCTGGCCACTCAGTGTCTATCCTATATAATAAAAGGCTAATATGCAAATTGTCCCCTCGACCAGGAGTTCGACCAGCAGGCAGGCCGGCCAACCGCCCATGTCCCCTCCCCCTGGCCAGGCTGGCCAGACCCCACCCATGCACAAATTCATGCACTGGGCCTCTAGTATATTATTATGCATTCAGAGATCATAATAATCTGGCCACTCAGTGTATATATATATATATATATATATATATATATATATATATACAGGGTGTCCCCCAAAAATGTATACTCACTTTAACAGCAGATAGGTCAATTTTGAAAAGGAAATGTATTTTAATAAACACTGCCTTGGTGTGCTCTCCTAAGTAATGAATTTAATTAAGTAAATACATTTAAAAATAAACACTGCCTTTATAATAATTCAAAGTGTGTGTATACATTTTTTGGGGGGACACCACACACACACACACACACACACACACACACACACACACACACACACTATACATGTAAAGTAGAATTGATATTTCCAGACCAATTTCTATAGTCTGCCAAATTGTTTCCTCAAAGTCAAGTTCGCCACCTACTGGATCTTATTAGAAGTTCTAGAAGAGTGGGTTTGAGGCCTTTTCTTTCAGAGTTCTTTCCAGGCCAAGGCCATGAGTAATCCCAATACACAAAATCGGGGTGTGGACCAGTTCAGGGGTGGGAGAGGGCGGAGAGCGGAGGTCGGAGGGGAGGAGACCCTGTAGCCCAGTCACTGGACTCCGGCCCTTTCCAGAAACATACCCAACGAAGGGTTGACGATAGCAACTCGGAAATCTCTGTCCAAAGAGAATACTTTATGTAGTTACTGTAAGCAGTTCTGTTTGTGTGTGCTACTCTGGTATTGCCGTTGCTAAAAAAAATATATATGTGCCACTTTTTAATACAAATATACATGAACTATACCTATATATTTTTGCTGAGACGCAAACACTGATTTGACCGTTTTTTAAAGGAAAGGAGCACCCAAACATTGAACGTTTTGTTTTGTGAGTGTCTGTGTGTAGATGCAGGGTGTCCTCAAAAGGTGTCCGCACACTTTACCAGCGGATAGCCCCATTTTGAACACGAAATGTGTTGTAATAAACACTGCCTTTATTATTATTCAAAGCCTCTGTATACATTTGGGGGCGGGGGGACACTCCCTGTATTTTCTAACAATTCGATTTACTGGGAAAACAGTGATGTTGGTCATTTAGCTCAGTTATAAGGTGGAGTAGAGTCCCTCAGAGCTGTGGTTGGCAAACTGCGGCTCGTGAGCCACATGCGGCTCTTTGGCCCCTTGAGTGTGGCTCTTCCACAAAATACCACGGCCTGGGCGAGTCTATGTTGAAGAAGTGGCGTTAGGAGAAGTTTACGTTTAAAAAATGTGGCTCTCCAAAGAAATTTCAATCGTTGGACTGTTGATATTTGGCTCTGTGGACTAATGAGTTTGCCAACCACTGGCCTAGGTCACTTGCTGACTGTGCTAACACCTAATCAACTCAGAGAACTTCAACCAGCTTTCCCGTCTGATCCCTGTGAGATGAGCCGTCGAACAGGGGCCATGCCCGGTGGAAGGAGCGCAGTCAAGGTGGAGTACTCTGGCTCCATGTGTTGGAGCAGGAAGGTCACCTCCATCAGGGGGTGTACGGGGTCTCCCTAGAGCAGCTTCAGGGGACCTGGGAGAGAATTGGTCATGGGGGATAGTTACTGCTTTCCCCATTGGAGGGGCAATGTGGAGAGCGGCCACAGTGTTTGGACAGGTTCAAGCCTCATGCTAATGAGAGGGCACAGTCCCCTCATGGCCACGTGCAAGTCCCAGCGTGGAGGGCAGAGCCTCCCAGCACCATGATAGCCAAGAGCTGTGGATGTCAGCTTGAACCTATGGTCCGAACACGTGGCCCCACGTGCCTGAGTGACGTGGGCTTGATAGAGTTCAGGTGCATGTAGTTGAGTAGAATGGAAACCCACAAGAAAGTTGTCAACAGCTTGACCATGCCCTCACTTTGCCTCGTGGCATCTTCTATAAAATAAAGACACGGCTCATAGTCCGTGGCGCTGTCGCTAGCTCTCCATCAGAGAGGACAGTGTCCCACCCAGCCCCAGCTTCATTCTCTTGTCTGTCTTTTCTCAATCCTTCACCGCCCCCACTCAGGCTCCCCCTTGGCCGTGCTGGCGAGGCACAGGGCGACATAACGAGAGAAGTCACTTTAAGACTACTTTGGCCCTGACTGGTTTGGCTCAGTGGATAGAGCATCGGTCTGCGGACTGAAGGGTCCCAGGTTCGATTCCGGTCAAGGGCATGTACCCTGGTTGCGGGCACATCCCCAGCAGGGGGTTTGGAGGCAGCTGATCGATGTTTCTCTCTCATTGATGTTTCTAACTCTATCCCTTTCCCTTCCTCTCTGTAAAAAATCAATAAAGTATATATTTTTTAAAAAAAAGACTACTTTGATGTCAGGATGGAGACATCCATTGTTTTCCAAAAGGAAGAAGTCCTAAGATCCTATCAGCGAATGCCAGGTCTTGATAGGACAATCGAATGTGCTAATCTGCACGAAATAAAAGCAATCTGTTTAAGGCTGCCATCATATAAGCCAACGAAGACCTACCCTCTGCAAGGATGCTAATCCCGTGGTCTACCCGGGGTTGGGAGACCCCTGAGGCATCTCTTCGCTCAGGTCTATTTCTAAAGCCCCCTCTCATGTTGTTATAGAAACCACGTTCGGCTGGAAAAAATCTCCCATCACGATGATTGCTATAGTAACCACCGGAAGACAAGAAGCTGGCTTTTCATCCATTTGCCATCATTCCCCCGACTCCCCGCTCCATTCCCAAGATAGTTTTGCTTCTAAAGGTTTCTATGTTGCTGGAAACAAAGGGAGAAAATAAGAAGAATAAATAAATTTAGTGGGAAAGAAAGAGACAGAGACAGACAGACACACACACACACACACATAGAGAGAGAGAAAGAGAGAAAGAGAGAGAGAGAGAGAGAGAGAGAGAGAGAGAGAGAAACATCGATTTGTTGTTCTGCGTATTGATGCATTCATTGGTTGATTCTTGTATGTGCCCTGACCTGGGATCCAACTCGAAACCCTGGTGCATCAGGAGGGTGTTCTAACCATCTGAGCTACCTGGCCAGGGCCACTCATGGGGGGTCCTTGCGACCCTCAGCACTTTGGGCTCCCCATCTGTTCATTTTCACTTTGGCGCTGAGGAAGGAACTTCCCTGGAGGACGAGGCCTCTCTCCACGCTGACCAATCTCTCCCCCGTCCTCCATTTCTCTCCACCTTCTCTCCTTGGACTCCCCAACTCCCCCCTGACCCACCACACTTCACGGTCATTTATTATGAAAAGTGGGACTGTCTGGGTAATAGGAATTGGGGTCTTCGGGGCAGGAGGAGGGGGCGGGGACAGACTGTAGGCCTCAAACCAGCATATGAGGAGGGCATACTAGGACCTCGGTGAAAATTCTGACCTTTGGAAAAAGCGCCATTAAACACACATTTTATAATCATACTGTGAAAATATCCTGCTGGGCATAAAATATGTGGTTTTGATGGATATTCATAGAGTACCCTTGTAACACTGAAATAAGAGTTTGTCACACAATTACTACGAAGTTAATAGCTGAGTACCCCCCGAACCCCCCCCCCCCCCTTATAGAGTTGGTATTGACCAAAGGAGCCACTCAGGATTGGTTCAATTATTTTTTTTTTGGGGGGGGGTGGTTAATCCTCACCTGAGGATATTTTTCCCATTGATTTTTAGAGAGAGTGGAAGGGAGGGAGAGAGAGACACACAGAGAGAAACATGCATGTGAGAGAGATTAGTTGCCTCCCACACGCACCCCAACCCGGGACCAGGGATCGAGCCTGTAACCAGGTACGTGCCCTTGACCGGAATCAAACCGGTGACCCTTAAGTCCGAGGGCCGGCGCTCTAACCCCTGAGCAACACCGGCCAGGCCCAATTTGATGATTTAAGGCGCAGAGTCATGATTTCGCCAGAGCTCGGGGTTTCAGCTGCTCTGCGGTAACAGGCAAACGCCCCCTGAGCTTTTTGCAGAGCAAGCAAACCCCGACGTCGGGGAAGAGCTGGCTGCTCTCGGGGGACTCCCCAGAAGCAGTGGCATGTGATGGGGGCCTTCTCCCATTTGCTACATTCCTCCACGGGGAACACGTGTTCCCCGCCGGGCCCGTGGTCGCAGCTCCACTGTCATTGATGAGTGCCCACTGGGTCAGGCCTTGTCAGCGCGCATGAACGTCTTGCGATTAGTATTCTGTGCCTTCTCCCTAATGAACCTCCTAATCGGGAAGCCTGTCTGTGCCAATAACTGTCTCCTCGCTGCGAAGGGTCCTGGGAAGGTTAGATGAGGGGGAAGTGATACAATGGCTCGTTTGTTTGTTTTCTTTTTCTGGCGTCACGCCTTCCACATGGAGTGTTGGACTCGCTATGCAGGGCTCTGAGGATGAAGAGGGGGTCAGCGTTCTGACAGTGACAGCCTCGGTTGTAGGGCTCCCAGGTGCCAGTACCAACTACAGGTACACACACGCATGTGGGACCGTAAGCAGGAATATTTCTTGGGAAGCATTCAAGCTTCTTAGGGGACGTTTTGGTGAGTAGGAAAAAAAATATATGTAACGGTGTTTGGATCAGACCCTGCTAGCAATTCTTTTAATTGGAAAAAGGATTTGCGCTACCAAGAATTTTAAAAGAGTGACTTTGAGGTCAATGTTTAAACAAGTTGTCCAATCTAACCTGAGGAGCTAAAAAAATGTACATATTTTAATTGCAAAGGATTTATTTGGTTTTTTAAAAATATATATTTTATTGATTTTTGTTTTATTTTATTGATTTTTTACAGAGAGGAAGGGAGAGGGATAGAGAGTTAGAAACATCGATGAGAGGGAAACATCGATCAGCTGCCTCCTGCAATACCGCCTACTGGGGATGTGCCCGCAACCAAGGTACATGCCCTTGACCGGAATCGAACCCTGTGTTCTTATGCCTTTAGTCCGAAGGCTGACGCTCTATCCACTGAGCCACACCGGTTAGGGCTAAAGGATTTATTTGTGATTACTCCAGACCAGTGTCATGTTTCACTGAGTCTAAGACACCATCGTTTGTAAGGTGCATCATCATTTTATGTATCACAAAGGAAGAAAAAAAAATGCTGCCAATTAAGCGATAACAAGTCACATCAGAGATGTTAAAACGTGAAGGAAGTACTAATAGGAAGACAAAAAAAAAATCTTCTGTAGTAGCATCATTTTTCCTGACCAACATTGCAACCTAGCCTATATTCCCCAGGGTCTACAACTGGGTAGCGGCTACCAGAATTTCCATTCTCTTCCTTTTAGTCTTGATTGAGGAGGTGCTCTTTTCAGCTCTGTTCATAAAAGGCTAGTAATTCATCCCGTTTTTCCCAGGGGTCCGCCGATTGCTGTAAAGAATCTGCTAGTAAATATTTTAGGGTGTGTCGAGCAGACAGTCTCGGATGCCACTCCTCAACCTCAAGAGCAGCCATGGGCACTTGGAACTTTATGGACAGACGCTGAATTTTGCATTTCATCGAATCCTCGCGTGCCATGGAATTTTAGTTTTCTTCTGTGCTTTCTCTTCCCACCGCTTAAAAAAAAAATCTGAACATATTCTTGGGACCTCTTCTAGGAAAAGTGGAGTGGGCGTCTCTTTCCCACTTCCTTTCGCTAATGAAAAACCCTGGACGCGATGTATGAAGCAAATGTAAGGAGACGGAACGCTAGAGAGAAGTAGCCTGGCCCATAGACCCAGGGCTCAAAAAAGAACATTGTAGTATGCTCTTTAGGCCTCCCCTGCTCTTTCTCTCTCTTTCCCTCCCTCCCTTCCTTCCTTCCTTCCTTCCTTCCTTCCTTCCTTCCTTCCTTCCTTCCTTCCTTTCTTTCCCCTCCTTTCTTTCCTTTCTTTCTGCTCAACATTCTACAGTGTCTTGGAAATAATCACCTCTTTGTTATCTACACTAATAAAAGAGAAAAATGCAAATTGACTGCACCTTCCCAACGCCCACCAGCCAATCAGGAGTGAGTATGCAAATTAACCCAACAAAGATGGTGTGTTAATTTGCATATTCAGGCACCCAGCGGCTGGGGATGGGAAGCTTGCGTTGTCACCATGGTGATGACGCAGGCCTTCTGCACCGTCCCACCCGCTCAGGGCCTCTGGGCAGCGTGGGAAGGCAGAAAGATGGCTCCGGGCTGGAGCAAAGGCAGAAAGGCTGCTCTGGCCAGAGTGAAGGCGGTGTCAGCAGCCAGGGGAAGGAAGGCCCATTCTTGCACGAATCTTCGTACATCAGGCCTCTAGTTATTTATAAAGTACACTCACTAAAGGAGCTGTGGAAATCTTGATACACTGACAAACTGCACCCCCCAGTGGAAAAAAAAAAAGTTTATCCATAAACATTTAGGCTGTTGCTGCACTGCAGGCTTGCTATATTCAAATGGGCTTTTATCTAAAAAATTTCAATGTAACAATGTTTTATGACCTGCACTGATGTATGTCTGTCGCTGTTCATTTCTTCTGGGCCCCCAGAAAGTTGCTCTGAGTTTGAATCTATTATGTAAATACGACTTTCAAATGTTGGGAAAGTAAAAGAGCTTCAAAGCTCTTTACATTTTTTAAAATTGAAAGATACAGTCAGGTCACATGCACATGCACCTATTGAATATTTTCTGAAAGACTATGATTGACTGTGTGCTTAATAGAGAAATATTTTAGAGACATCACATCATTTTTCTTTTGTTTTGGCTCCCTTGCCTGCCCTACTTGGCCTGCATGTTATTTATATGTGCATTTCCCCATGTCTTCTGTGCACAGCGAGACATCAAAGAATAATTTCAGGAGCAACCGCGTTAGCTCTTTGACTCAAGAAAAAGAAGGAAACGCAGTCCACGTGGGTTCCTCCCATGCAGAGTTTGGGGACCGGCCCCGTGGGTGGCTGCGTGGCCGATTCCAAAGCTGCACCCAGGGAGGTGCGATCCTTGGTGCTAAGGCGCCCCTGCTCATTGCTCCCCAGTTCCCATCCGTCCGGCCCGCTTCCTTTCCCAGGGCTTCAATCCCTGCAAGCCGCCAAATCACCCCGAAAACCCAGAGTCACGGATTTGGGGTGTTGCTAGGTTCCCAGGGCGGGGCGGGGAGGGCTGACGGAGCATGCGCACTGCTGGACTCCCCAGGGCGAGCGGGGAGGGCTTACGGAGCATGCGCACTGCTGGACTTCCCCAGGCGGGCGGGGCGGGCTGACGGAGCATGCGCACTGCTGGACTCCCCAGAGCGGGCGGGGCGGGCTTACGGAGACTGCGCGCAGCGGGGCGCGCGCACATGCGCAGTGGCCGGCGCGGGGCGGCTTGGGCGGCGGCGCGCGCGGTGACGTGTTCGGTGGGGCCGACGCCGAGGGAGGGGTGGGGGGGGGCGAACCCGGAAGTGGGTCGGCGCTGGAGCGAGCGCGCCGGGGAGTGGAGCGCGGCGGCCGGCAGCCAGCGGGGCAGCCCCGGGTTCCCGGTAATGCATCTGCGGGGGCGCTCGCCCGAGGACCCCCGGGGCGTGGGGAGGGGAGCGGGGTGGCCGCCGGCGGGCGCCGTCACCGCCGGGGGCTGGGCCTGCGAGGGCGCCGCTGCGGACGGGGTCGCCCCGGGAGGTTGACCCCGCTCGCCCTGCGCGGCGCGCTCCTGGGGTGGCGTCTCGGCCGCGGGGCGCTCCGTGTCTCCCCAAAGTCGGGAGCCTGGCGCGCCCCGGAAAAGCGTGTGAACGGGGAGACCTTGGACGTCGCGGCGGCGAAGGCCTCATTGTCACCGGCCCGGCGCCCCGGAGCCGCCCGCGGACGCAGCCCTCGCCCACCTGCGCCCTCGGGGGTCGCGGGCGCCCCTCCTGCCCCCCGCGCCCCGCGCTCAGGGCCCCCCGGGTGCGCTCGGGCTGCCCCCGCGAGTCCTTTGTGGGTTGTCTCTCCCAACGCGGCCCTCCGTGCTCCCCGCCCCGAAATCTCAGCCCCGGGGGAGCGGACGCGGAGACTTGGCCATCCTGTCGCCGTGATGTCCGAAGGGCTGATGGGCGCGTGGGGTGGGGTTTTTGGGGGGGTTTGGGGTGCCTTTGCCATGGAGCTATCTGACGCCGCCGTTCTTCTTACTGTTTTGCAGCTCACGAAACCTCGGGCACGCCCCTCCAGCAGCCTATCTCCAAGACAATCTATTTTTTTTAAATATATATATTTTATTGATTTTTTACAGAGAGGAAGGGAGAGGGATAGAGAGCTAGGAACATCGATCTGCTGCCTCCTGCACACCCCCCCCACTGGGGATGTGCCCACAACCAAGGTACATGCCCTTGACCGGAATCGAACCCGGGATCCTTCGGTCCGCAGGCCGACGCTCTATCCACTGAGCCAAACCGGCCAGGGCAAGACAATCTATTTGTATTTTTATTTTATTTTTTTCCTTGAGACATCCCTTCCGACGCTTATGAAGTTTCTTGTTCCGGAACTGTCGCCCTGCAATGAAGAAGAGGAGAAAGGTGACTTTCAGTCTTGACGAGAAAATCCACCTGGGCCACCGGCACGATTCCCCCGACGGACACGGACATGTCGCCGCCGCCGCCGCCTCCTCCGGGGCGTGTGACCCGCTGACCTACGCTCCCTGCACCCCGAGACCGGCCCCGGAGGCCCTCCGCCGCTGCCAGGACCTGCCCCCGGCTCCCCCCGAGCCCAGGAAGCTCCTGAGCTCCTGGCAGTACCACAGGAATTTGCTCAGGTACCTCAATGCCGACCGGCAGAAGCAGCCGTCCTTCTGCGACCTGCTCATCGTGGTGGAAGGGAAGGAGTTCAGCGCCCACAAGGTGGTCGTGGCCGTGGGCAGCAGCTACTTCCACGCGTGCCTGAGCAAGAACCCCGGCACGGATGTGGTCACGCTGGACCACGTCACGCACTCCGTCTTCCGGCACCTGCTCGAGTTCCTCTACACGTCCGAGTTCTTCGTGTCCAAGTACGAGATCCCCCTCGTGCTGGAGGCCGCCAAGTTCCTGGACATCATCGACGCGGTCAAGTTGCTCAACGATGAGAGCGGCGCCCCGTTCCCGTCCCAGCTCCTGGAGGAGTCCTCCCCGGAGGAGACGCTCAGCGAGTTAACTGGAAGGCTCTCCGATAACCATCAGTGCAAATTCTGCAGTCGGCATTTTTGCTACAAGAAGTCCCTGGAGAAGCACCTGGCCAAGACGCACAGGTCCCCTTTCCTGGGGAAGAAACATGGGTTAAAAATGCTGGAGAGAGGGTTTTCCGCCAGGAGGAGGTCCAAGAGGAACCACAAGTTCCCTGTGAAGTTGGACGACACCAGCGATGACGAGCAGGAGAGTGGCGATGGGTCGGACCATTTGATGCAGGACCGTTTGGATAAGGAGAAGTCCGATAGAAATGATTCCGAGGACCCGGGAAGCGAATGCAACGCCGAAGAAAATGTGCTAGAGGAGGAGATGTCCAATGAGTTCTTTGACCTTGAAGAGCAGAGTGACAAGGAGCAGAGTGATGCCGAGGAGGAGGAGGAGGAGGAGGAGGAGGAGGAGGAGCCTGAGACGGGCGATTCTGTAGGAAGTATTCACGTGGGGTTGTCTCCCGTGATCATTCAAATAAATAACAAAAAAATCCTGCAGTGTCCTATATGTGATAAAACCTTTGACCGGATAGGTAAGGAAAGAGAGCGTGCCTTCCGTCTCTAACAACTTAAGTTTGCAGGGGTGTTTTGGAGGCCATGATTGAAAACGAAACTTGGAAAGTCAGTTTTAAAAAGAAGACTTCACCAGCGTGGGTGTTTGATTTTCAGCTCAGATTTCATCCTGTTAGTTTAAATTTGCTGTGATTCAGGAAATAATTTAAGTATTTACAAGGCTTTATTTTCTCTTCCTCGTGCCCTGGCAGTAGGTGACAGGTGATTGGTTCGTGTGTTTGGTTTGAGAAACTCCAGAGCATCAGTTATGAATGTAGAGATTTGATTTATATGCTAATTTAATTTCATAGATAAGTGCTATTTTTGAGTCATTATAGAAAATTGAATTACGTTATATTAGATTTAATTTCGTCATGTGTATGCCATTTCCTCGTGAACTTGGTAATATGTTAGTTAGAAATACAGTCAGTTTTCCAGTGTCTGGCATTGTTTAGAACTGGGAGGTTTCAGATTAGACTCTTCTATAGTTGAGAATAAAACTGTACTGATTGTGATTTGTAGGAAGAGTCTTTAAGAAGTGTCCTCATTAGTAGATTCTTTGGTGGTTGTAATAATGAGTAAATCAACTTTTCCCTTATTAGAAAAGTATATGTAGGAAATGTCTAACAGCTTAAGTTAAAAATATGTCAGTGAATATTTAAGATATCTAATATTTGCTAGTAAAATAATATTTGAAGGTCTCATTTTATGAACTTTTCTAATGTGAACTTCTAAATTGCAACCATTTATAGTTTCCATATAAATCAAAGTTATGATGAAATTGTGAGATGTATTCTACCACATAAAATGATAAAAGGAACGTGTGAGTGCAACCTGACTTTGTAAAATTACTCAGTTTAATCCATCCCCGTGTGTCTGGCAGGGTTGACTTCCTCATGTAACTGGTATAGGTGGAAGTTGGTTTTATAAGGTACTAGGGGCCCGGTGCACGAAATTCATGCACTGGGGGGTGGGGGTGGGGTCCCTCAGCCCGGCCTGAGCCCTCTCGGAGTCTGGGAGCCCTCAGGGGATGTCCAACTGATGGCTTAGTGTTGCCACTGGGCTCCCTAGCCATGAGCCGGCTTCTGGCTGAGCGGTGCTACCCCTGTGGGAGCACACTGACCACCAGGGGGCAGCTCCTGCATTGAGCGTCTGCTCCCTGGTGGCCAGTGCGCATCAGCATCATAGCGACTGGTCGTTCTGTTATTCTGTTGATTGGCATATTAGCCTTTTATTATATAGGATTGGTAATCATTTCCTCTCAAAATATGCGACAGCATACTGATGGCACAGCAGTGCTAACATCTGTGTTAGCTGTCAAAGTCTGGGTGAAGAAACCTGTTCATTTTATATAACCTGGCATTTCCTGAAATAATTCCATCACCAGACACTTTTGGGATACTTCTTTTACGGCTCCAAGAAATGAAAGTTCTTTGCGCATAATTTGGGAAAATACTGTTGAAGATGAAGGTCCTGATATTTTAGCTTTTTGCAGCTTTTTTAAACCAAGGGCAGTGCAGGTAATTGTGGGAATAACTTGGTCACCTTGCAGGCTTATTTCCAGCCTACCTTTCTGAGTGTATTTTACATTACCCCTCCCTTTTATTCCACCCCTTACCCCCTTTAGCCTCATTGGGGCTGTGTTCTTCCCCCCAGTACTTAGAGATTGCAATTGGTATTAGAACATACGGGTTAAAAAAGCATGGGCTGTGGGGATGTCCCACTGCCTGCATTTTTGAGTCCAGATCTTGGGCAGGTTCTTTAACCTTCTGTCCTTTGTCAGTAGAGTGGGGTAGATGCTAACGGCACCTTCTCCTGGGGTTATTGTGAGGATCGAATTGCTTACAACGAATGAAACGTAGAAGGTGTTTGAGGAATGCTGGCTGCTCTTGTTATTCATGAATCTAGTGTGGTTGCGTGTCTCTGACGTGCCAACTGGTGTGAGTGCACTTTGATGTTTTGTACTGTATTCTGTCCCTCCCCTCCGCCCCCAGCGCTGCTCACAACCCGAGGAATTGTGGGACACTGATCTGAAGCGCAATGTAGCTTCATTCTTTAATTTATAAAGCCTACTCGTTATTTGTGATGTCGGAGAAAAGTCATTCCGCGTTTTACCGTGGGACACCCAAGCACAGCTGTCTCCCGATCAAGGCCTGCGTTCATTCTCATCCCTTGAACACAGGGCAAGTGGTGACCCAGGTTTTCGGGGGAACGTGTCTTTTGAGCAGTCAGCTCAAAACAATAAGTCATTGAGGTTTATCAGAGTTACAAGTTTAGGTAAACTTCCTTTAGGTGTGGGTGTGGGTCTGTGTATTAACTAGGCTAATAATCATGAGGTCTTCCCCCCCCCCCCCCCCCGCACTGTCAAATTTCAGTCACTGTGGCGAAGGTACCGAATTTAATTTGGCTCTCTCTCTCTTCCCAGGGAAATATGAGAGCCACACACGTGTTCACACGGGTGAGAAGCCCTTTGAGTGTGACATCTGTCACCAGCGCTATTCGACCAAGTCTAACCTGACCGTCCACCGACGGAAGCACAGCAGTGGGACGGACTTCCATCCGAAGGAGCACAAGTGCCCTTATTGTAACAAACTGCACGCCAGCAAGAAGACGCTGGCCAAGCACGTGAAGAGGCGAGTACCACCTCGCTCCCGTCACACGCTGTGTCCTGCCTTCCGATTTAAATACACAGGACACCGCGCGGTGGAGGACTTGTCTCCAGTGCTGTCGCTGCTTAACGTTTTGCAGACTATACATTTATGAAGCCCCGGCCGGTGTGGCTCAGTGGATAGAGCGTCGGCCTGCGGACCGAAGGGTCCCAGGTTCGATTCCGGTCAAGGGCATGTACCTTGGTTGCGGGCACATCCCCAGTAGGGGGTGTGCAGGAGGCAGCTGATTGATGTTTCTCTCTCATCGATGTTTCTAGCTCTCTACCCCTCTCCCTTCCTCTCTGTTAAAAAAAAAATCAATATAAATTTATTAAGAGCGGCAAATGTTAGTTTGTTGACATTTTTTATTCATGCTGTTGAGACGAAGGCTTTTGAAGTTGAAATGCGCTCCTTAGTCTAGACTGTAGAAATTTCAGATACAGCAGTTTAGTTATCTTGTTTTCTGTCTTGGGTTTTGGCAAGTTTGTTTTCAAAATAATATAGTTTTAGAAGTCTAGGAAGCTTATTCCTCATGCTCAACTGTGTCTTTAGTTGATAAAATAAAAATTTGTGAGAGACACTGTTTAACTCTAAGACATTAAATTTACTGAAATCTGGCCAAAAAAAAAAAAACAAACCCAAAAATTAAGTGAATCACCTTGAATATTATCTCTGAGTAGCTAGTTCCCTGAATGTATTTAAAGTCTGTCTAGACATTTTGACGATTTCTGCATAAATTTAGGCATATGCATTCACTTCTTAACATACTCATGTGTGTCTGTCTGGGTAAGGAAGGAATTCTGTGGGATTCTTGTAATCACTGTCCACAGATTCTATGGAATGTTGATTTAACTAATATAATCTTTTCTTGATCATCTTTTTCTCTTTCTCTTCCAGATTTCATCCTGAAAATGCACAAGAATTTATTTCCATTAAGAAGACTAAGAGTGAAAGTTGGAAATGTGAGGTAATAGCTTTTAATTTGTATTAGAAACTAAATGTAATGGCGCCTTTTGGGAAAGTAATTGGACTTGCACGCAACACAAATGTAGCGCAGCTGCCTTTTAGATCTGCCTTTCATGCAATGACATCCTACGCTGGGTAAATTAAGGCTGGTGATGAACCCGACAAATATAGTCTTGGCTTTATTTTGATGTGATCATCATGCCTTGAACTTGAGCTTGCGTATGTTAACTGTGACACCCCTATGGCCCTTGAGTATCAAACGTTAGAACTTCCCCTCCGTTCCTGATCATCTGTTGCTACATAACAAGCCACCTCACGACCTCGTGGCCTTCAACAGTCATTTTATTGTCGCTCACCATTTCCTTGGTCATTCGTCTGAATTTGGGGCAGGACTTTGCAAGGTGATTCTTCTGTCCCACGTGGTTTTAGCTGACGTCACTCAGTCCTTTGCAGCCAGCGGGTGGTCTGATCTGGTCTGGTCTGGGGCACTTCCAGAGTGGCTCACTCAGCGCTGCCACCTGGTGTTGGCCGACAGCTGGGAGTTGGGTCAGGACAGCTGGTTGGAGCCCTTGCGTCTTCTCTGCTTTGGTCTCTTGGTGGGGCTACTTGAGCTTCCTTCTGGCATGGCGGCTGGGATCCAAGAAGCCTCAGCCAGAACTAGAGGGCTTTTTAGGCCCCAGAGCAGCCCTTTCAGCACTTTTTTAAATTTATTTTTTTATTGATTTCAGAGAGGAAGGGAGAGGGAGGGAGAGAGAGAAACATCAATGATGAGAGAGAATCATTGATCGGCTGCCTCTTGCACGCCCCCTACTGGGGATCAAGCCTGCAACCCAGGCATGTACCCTTGACCAGAATCGAACTCAGGACCCTTCAGTTTGCAGGCCGACGCTCTATCCACTGAGCCAAACAGGCCAGGGCACTTTTTTTTTTTTTAATCTACTTGAATTTATGGGTTTATTCCTCATCACGAGGTTTGTATTTTAATTTTTAATTCGGGTTCCCTTACATTTCGTGTGCGTGTTTCTTTTAGATTTGCAAGAAATATTTTACGCGGAAACCTCACCTGGAGGAACACATGATTCTGCACTCTCAAGACAAGCCTTTCAAGTGCACCTACTGCGAAGAGCATTTCAAGTCACGGTTTGCCCGGTTAAAGCATCAAGAAAAGTTCCATCTGGGTAAGCAGATTCCTTTTTCCAGAAGCAGGGGCAGCAGGTGGGGGTCACAGGGTGCTGGGGAGCCTGCTGCTGTCACACCACCGAGGAGGAGGAGGAGGAGGAGGACGAGGAGGAGGAGGAGGAAGACGAGGCGGACAATCGGGAGGGGTACGGCATGTCCTGCAGTTCCTGGAGACGAGGACATACGTCTGTTTGTTTATTGTTTCGGTGGCAGATGTGTCCGTGGTTCTGAACTGCATTGACTCACCGTTGATACCAGTAGTCGGATAGTTTTGGGAGTGGTTGGGATATGGCTTCTTTGTGTTGGAAAATTTTTTCAGGGAGTGCAATAGACTTTGTCTGTTTGGAACTCAGGATCGCATTGTGCCGGGAACCAATTCCAGAATGTAATAATTACAAGAGTTCCGTCAAAAGGTAGATGGGACTTAGTGGGCCCAACAAGGGTGAGCCACATATGTAGTTTACCTGTTGGAATGGCAAAACGGCACTTCCCCCAAACCTGAATAGGATTGTTAGCTGCCAGACAGCTCAGGGCATTTTATTGCCTCCTGTTGGCCAAATGCCTACCTGAACAGCTGTAGGCTATTCCCCAAACTGACAACGCTTCTGTATTCTACCCTTTGAAACCTTACCCTTTGAAGTGTATTATCTCCACCTTGCCTTAGGATACATTGTGTTAATAAAAGCAGGGTCCTGAGTCAAGGAGGGGAGTCTTCAGTTCCTTTAGCTGAAGCTCCTCTGACCCCCAATGCATTTCAAAATTATCTTTCGTCTCCGGACTCTTTAATCATCTACGCATCAGCCCCTTTCTCCAGAATGCTGAACCCTTTGTAAGGCCGGGACACAAGAACCCCGGCAGTATTGGATGAATTCTCTCCCCGTGCTTGTGGGCACAGTGGAGACTTGTGGTCCTGCAGGTCGTGGGTGAGGTGCAATCACCGTAGTTAATCCCAGCGATGAGTTATCGTCATGCCAGGTGGAGGTCTTTTCCCGCCCTGTCCAGCCTTCCCATTGACAACTCGGATACAGCCACGTGCCTCGCGCTTATAAAATCTGTAGCTAATGTTAAGCTGGTAGGGGTGATAAATACAGCAGAAGATAAAAATGTAAAAAGAAAACTGGACAAAAGGTTAAAACAAAGTAAGTTAAATTTATTTAAGAATAAATGCGGAGTCGTCGGCATGGGGACGATCTGACTTTTGGTCATGGGGGACACTGGAATAATCCTCCAGAATCCAAACTCTGTGTTATAGATGGGATTTATAGCAGAGACTTTCAAGGCACAATCGGAACCCGTGTCACATGACGTGACAGACACCAGTGTAGCTTTGAACTATATTAATAACAATATATTGTTCAAAATTAGGAGGTAGTCGTTGCACCGATTTTAACTTCATCTGGAGCATGGCATTTCTAGATACCACATTCAAGGTGGAAATTGACAAATATATATTCTAGAGGTGGGCGACTCTGGTGACCGAGGGCCGTACAGTTATGTCACGGAATAAAACGTTTGAAGGACTTAAAACGCTTTGTCTGGGAAATAGGGAGAGGTTTTGTCTGGGAAGAGAGATTGACCATCTTTCTCCAAATACTTTGAAGCCTCCATTGTGTGGTGAGGAATACTTCAGCTTTGCCGTTCTAGTATATAGCACTAGCGTCCGCTGGAGGCTTATTTATTTATTTTTGCTTAGACCTCTCTGCGTTTAGTAAGTTGTTCTAGCACAGTGTTTCATCTCAGCATGTCTAAGAAGCCGTCGTATGGAAACAGGTTTTGTAGTGACTGTGGCCCGGGTTACATACTATTGTGATATGTGTAATGCAAGAACCGTGGTTGAAGGAACATTCATGACTGCATGTTGCATGCGAGAAATTTCTTTAGACATGAGTTCCAGGAAAATCACTTCCGTTGGGAATTGATGGGTCTTCAATTCCAGAAATACAGACATGATTATAAATCTGCCTTTCTAGGAAGAGGAGATAACTTGTAAATAAGTGATTTCATGGTGTCATGACATTGTGGGCATCCACTTACTACATACTGTAAAGGAGAAAACCCGGTCAGTCCCCTGAGGAGGGAGAAACCCAGTTCGTACCACCCACGTCTCCCTCCTTCCCCGCGAGTCTCCTTCGCTGTTCACACAGAACGCTTCCTTTCGGAAACGTCTGGTCACCAACGCGTGTGGGTTCTCCCCACGGCGACAGGCAGGTCTCCGACACTGGCTGGCCGTCCCGCAGGTTCACTCGGTTCTGACCCTCTGGCTGGAGACAGGGTCCGATCAGATCCCGCAGGGGAAGGGCTCAGCCCCTCAGCACTGCCCCGCCCCCCGCAGATGCCAGTCACAAGCGGTGGGTTCCCAGGTTGCCCACAGCCTCTCGCCGCACACACACCGGGGAAGTCGACCGTGGCATCTCCTCCTTACGCTTGGCTTGCACTGTTCTGCCCTTCCAGGCCCTTTCCCCTGTGACATCTGCGGCCGCCAGTTCAACGACACGGGGAACTTGAAGCGCCACATAGAGTGCACGCACGGCGGGAAGAGGAAGTGGACGTGCTTCATCTGCGGGAAGTCCGTGCGGGAGAGGTGAGGCGTCCCCACGCACGCAGGAGATCCAGGGGCTGGCGCGTAGAAATGAGAAGTGTCGCGGGTGAGGATCAGAGTGACGCAAGACACGGCGTGCTTGAGCCGTGCTTTAATTTCAGGCATAAAGGGGAAAAGAGCATAACTTAAGTAAAATGCTGTAGACGACGATATAAAGTCAGGATGGGTGAGTTTAGATGGTGAATGTGATGTAGGTGTCGTTTTGTCTTTTTCTGGAACACCCCCCCCCCCCCCCCCCCGTAGAAATACATTGAAGTTGATTCACTTACTTATTTATCTTAAAGACAGTAAGCTACAGAGACCGAGGAGAAAGGTAACGAGAACAACGCAGGCTTATAGCTAGAAAGCCAGGGGGTCAGGGGGACCTGACTTGGGTCTCCGAATGAGGGAGGCAGTGGAGGGACGGAGAGCCTAGTTGACGTCACAGAACCCACAGAAGGACAAGGACCAGCAGCCTGGGGTCCCCCTGGAGTAAAGGTGCTTGAGAAGTGAGGTCATTGGATTCTTCCACCCCCCACTCAGGCCAGGGCTGCTGGGCACCTGCCCTCCCCCAGCGTTCTGACTCCTGCAGGCAGCGAGCCCCGGGCCTGATCCTGGCCAACACCCTGGCTTACAGATTCGGTCTTCCAGGCAGATGAGAAAACAGCTCCCTAATTCAGCAGTATCCATTACGTATCTCCTCTTTATTCTGCTCCAAGTTTTGTGTAAGATAGATAGTTAAATCATGGGCAAAGGAGGCCAAAGTTCAGTTTTTGTACTTTTTGGTTTCTTAAGAGGAGAGAGAACAACAAGCGTGTGTGTGTGTGTGTGTGTGTGTGTGTGTGTGTGTGCCGGTGAGACTGATCCTAGAAGAAGAGCATTCGCTTGAACACGTTTCTAGTGAGCCTGCTGGGCTCTGTTTCGTGTACACACTGGCATTAAGTAAATCTTTTGTTTCAATGTGTATTTTTTAACGTAGAACCACGCTGAAGGAACACATGAGGATCCACAGTGGAGAAAAGCCCCATCTTTGCAGCATCTGTGGGCAGCGTTTCCGCCACGGTAGCTCCTACAGGTGCGTCAGCCCTTTTTCTTCCTAGGACGGAAGCGAAAATGACGACTTTATTTATTTTTTAAAATATATTTTATTGATTTTTTTACAGAGAGGAAGGGAGAGGGATAGAGAGTTAGAAACATCGGTGAGAGAGAAACATCCATCAGCTGCCTCCTGCACACCCCCTGCTGGGGATGTGCCCACAACCAAGGTACATGCCCTTGACCGGAATCGAACCCGGGACCCTTCAGTCCGCAGGCCGACACTCTATCCACAGCCAAACTGATTAGGGCTACGTCTTCATTTTAGTTCTATTTTCTTACCAGTGGCTTAGTTGTGTGTTGAATTAAAACATTCCTTAGCACTTGTAACAAGCAAAGTTGTGCAAAAGCACTTGTAGACTCCCCCCTACAACGTTGAATATCGTCTTCATTCTGTGCTATAAAATATTTTTAAACATTTCCTCATCACCAAGTCTGCTGGATGCTTTCCTGTCTGAATTGTCATCATTTAAAGATTTATTTCATTACTTTTCTTTGAATCACAATTTAGTATAACTCTGCTGTTGTAAACTTAGTGTATTTCTTCACTCTCGATTGTCGAAGAATCGTTTGGTATGAAAATATGGCAAAATGGAAAACTCCGGAATTCTCAGTTTTTGAAAGTCTTCCTTATTTGAAATTCATGTAATTATTTCTGCAACTGAACCCTTGACCACAGTTGCAGTTTCTGAAAAGTTGCTTTTTTCCCCCTGAATGAATAGGTGACTGTGTCCTGGGAGATACGTGTACAATTTTACTTTTAATTAATGCTCTGAAGAAGGTTAACCTTAAGGCTTTGCTATTTACCTCTCTAAGTTTAAGCAGAATGCTTCCCTTTCCATGTAATTCAGTCCGTTTACAGTCTTAGTGACAGTGGAATCAGCATGTGTGGGCAACTTCAATGAGCAAGCGATTCACTTCTCTGGGACATACATGGTTGGAGGACGGTCAGGATAAAAATAATTCCAGTTAAGTCAGTTTTAAGAATGTAAACCTTTTATAATCTGTCCTTGGGTCACTACGAAATGAGCCATATTTTGTTTGGTTAAATGTGAAGAACAGTAGTAAGATGTAATCGTCAGACAGTTGATTACTTGTACATTCACTCAGTCCTCGACTGTCGCTTTATCCGCGCTGCCAGTTCTCCGAAAGGGTTCCTCTAATTACCGGCTGTCACTTGCCCCCAGCCGTGTGTGTCCCTCGGGCACCCACCCGTTTGTCTGCGTCCAGTCCTTCTGGGTTCTCTCCCACTTCGGCTGCTCTGAGATACGAGCCTAGCCGTTTGCTAGGTTTAGTGAAGTAGACGGAGGATCTGAAAGGCCAGGAAGCAGTGTCGTCCGGAAGTGGTGCGAGCCTGGGCAGAGCTGAGTGCTTGTTCGAAGAGGTGAGGAGAGCAGGGAGCCCGGCGTCAGGTGGTCCGAGCAGGAAGGGCTCAGGGTCCTGGAAAGGGGGCCGGAAAGGGATGAGCTGGGAGCAGACCGCCCGCCCTCCCCGCGGGGAGTGAGCCCGTGGTTCCTCCCGAGTCCCCGTCTCCAGTGCTCTTCAACTCCTCTTCCCCGTAGACTTCACTTACGAGTGCATCACGACGATAAGAGGTACGAGTGCGACGAGTGTGGGAAAACCTTCATTCGCCACGACCACCTGACCAAGCACAAGAAGATCCATTCAGGTGAGGGGTGCTCGGGAAGGCTGTCCCCAGGCCTTTGTAGTAAGCACCTGAACAGTCCATGCTATCTAATGCTAATTAATGCTCACTGTTCGTCTAGTAATTGGGTATATGTAGGCCACTCCTTTGAACGCTGGTTCTAACTACCTTTTTTTAACCTGGCCTGCAGGGGAGGGCAGTTAGGGATGACCAGGCCTGCAGGGGAGGACAGTTAGGGGCAAACAGGCTGGCAGGGGAGCAGTTAGGCATCAATCAGGCTGGCAGGGGAGTGGTTAGGGGGTGATCAGGCTGGCAGGCAGAAGTGGTTAGGGGCAATCAGGAATGCAGGCAGGCGAGCATTTGGGAGCCAACAGTCCTGGATTGTGAGAGGGATGTCCGACTGCCCAGTGGGATCGGGCCTAAACGGGCAGTCGGACATCCCCCGAGGGGTCCCAGATTGGAGAGGGTGCAGGCTGGGCTGAGGGACCTCCCCTCCCCCATGCACGAATTTCATGCACTGGGCCTCTAGTTAGTCTAATAATTGGGTATATGTAGGCCACTCCTTTGAACGCTGGTTCTAACTACCTTTTTTAACCCTTTGCACTTGCTTGCTTTTTTCTTGATTCCTTTATTCTAATGCTAACAGTGTCGAGTCACACTCGCCATCCGAGTGCAAAAGGTTAAAAAGCATTTGAAAGGGACATACTTTTATGACCTATTTTTTTTTTCACTGTCATTTTAATCACGTGGTTGTCTTTAATGACTACAAACTATATTTTAAAATCGTTTTAATCAAATGCTCAACATTTGCATCGTGCACGTTATGTGGATACATGCAGCCGTTGCTGCCATTGGCTCCCTAAAGGGAGACACCAAGATAATAGTTAGCATTTTGATTGGAGTTGACGGAAGTTAGCGGAACATGGACGCTTGAAGAGACATGATTGTAGCTGCGTGTCGCAGTGAATTTTTGAAACCCCTTTTTTTTTTTAAAAAAAAAAGAGTACCTTAATCATGCTGATTGATTTCAGATCTTTATACCGTGTCTGTAATTTTTTATATTCTGGGGATTTCTTCTGTATTTTCCTCTCAGATTGATGTTCAGGAAGTGTTCCAGGAGCCCCCTCTGAGCACAGTGTGGGAAAGGGCCACATCTGTGTGCTCAGTAGGGCAGGTGACTGTTATTTGTGAACACATTTTTAAACATTTATTTCTTTATTGATTTCAGAGAGGAAGGGAGAGGGAGAGAGAGAGAGGGAAAAACATCAATGATGAGAGAGAATCATTGATCAGCTGCCTCCTACACGCCCCCCACTGGGGATCAAGCTTGCAACCCGGGCATGTGCCCTTGGCCGGAATCGAACCTGGGACCCTTCAGTCTGCGGGCCAATGCTCTATCCACTGAGCCAAACCAGCCAGGGCGGGCAGGTGGCTATTATTATCGTCGCTGTACACTCGGCTAAGTATCAGGAATACAGCCGGTGGGCCATCATGTGCTGAGGTGATCCCAGTGCGGGCGGTTGAGTAGCCGTTACCATTTCAAAAGCGTGTTAAAGTCTTACGAAGTTCCCACTGGAATTGTACATTTTCATTTTTAGGCGGAGAATTCTAAATTCATAATCCTGGGGTCATGTAGTTTAACTGTACACTGGTATTGAGAAAGTGATTTTTAATGGTCAAGCCTTTGTAACTGAACATAAGAATAGAGATGAGAAATCGAACTCATCTAGAATTTCCCTTTATAGTTGTCCTAGAGGCCCGGTGCACGAAATTTGTGCACTGGTAGGGTCCCTAGGCCTGGCCGGTGATCAGGGCCGATCGGGGCCTGCGGGCTGCTGGCCGGGGCCTTCCTTGGTTCCATGCCACCCCTGGTGGTCAGCGCGCTCATCATAGCGAGCAATCAAGTTCCTGGTCTCCTGGTCGAACTCCCAGTCTCCCGGTTGGACTCCCAAGGGGACACTTTGCATATTAGCCTTTTATATATAGACTTTGGCCCTTTTGTAAATGTGAGAAAACCCCACAGAGGTCAGTCTTTTTAAAGTAGAGTACAAAGATCTGAAAATGTTCAGGTCCTTTCTCAGATAGTAAGACAGCCTTGTCTTGATTCAATGTATGTTCACTTAAGATGTCCCCTCCCCTGCACCCCTGGGTTTTGAAGTAATTTCATTCATCTTGCTCTGTTACATCGAAAGGTGAGATTTGGAGTCTGCAGCAAAAGGCTGCTGACATAGGGGATAGAGTTCACGTCCATGAAAATAAGCGTAGATTCATTGACAAAAGGTATTTGAGGAAGGAATGTGAAGCAAATATATTGCCCAGAATTAAGGGTGCCTTTACTTTCCCCATGTCATTTTCCTGTTTGGTAATTTATTTCTGGGGGGGAGAAACTGAAGTGCGTATTATAATCAAGTACTTGGGTCTTTAAGGTGAAAAGGCTCATCAGTGTGAGGAATGCGGGAAATGTTTTGGCCGCCGGGACCACCTCACTGTCCATTACAAGAGCGTGCACCTGGGAGAGAAAGTGTGGCAGAAGTAAGTGAAAAGGCAGCTTCTCATCAGGGCCGCATCGGATCAGCCTGGGGTGGAGGAGCGTTACGAGGCGTCTCCGTTTATGCTGTTTCATTGGGGACAGGTGGGCTAACCAGCTCTCTCTTACTGCCGTAGCTTCTCTGCAGACCTATGGGAATTGAGCAAGGCATACCTTGGTACTGGTTCTCGGTTGTTCAGAAGCTAGGAGGTGGGGGACATTGAACTTAATGACGAATGTAAACGCTCGGCACTCTTTGGGGATTCGTGTGTTTGGCTGCCATGGCTCTTGGCGTGTATAACACTGCCTGTGTATTATACTTAACTAGAGGCCCAGTGCATGAAATTCATGCCCTCCAGCGGGGGCGTCCCTCAGCCCGGCCTGCGCCCTCTTGCATTCAAGGAGCCCTCGGGGGATGTCCAGCTGCCGCCACCACTGCTGCGCTCGCCAGCGTGAGCCCGGCTTCTGGCTGAGTGGTAATGCCCCTGTGGTAGCGCACTGACCGCCAGGAGGCAGCTCCTGTGTTGAGCGTCTGCCCCCAGGTGGTCAGTGCGTGTCATAGCGACCGGTTGTTCCTAGTTGTTCCGCCATTAGGGTCAATTTGCATATTACCCTTTTATTATATAGGATGAGACAGCAGTTACTGGGAATGTTTGTAGTCAGAACTTAAATCGTTTTAACCACACGAAGCACTTAACATGGCATTTTATTTGAAGGAGGCATGCATGGTCCTGATGATCCACTTTTTAATACGATTTAGAGATCCAAGCTTAACTGAGTTGTCGAGTGTAACATGTTGAACACTTTTATGCTCTTTGATGAGGTATTAGGAGCAAGTGCTGAGTAGTAGACGTGGTCTGAGGTGCCAGGACACTCAGTTGCTAGACTGAGCGTGCTCCACAGCATCTGTAGAGGCAGAAGCTGCAGACTGGCCGGAGGACCACGAGGCAGGCGGCTTGCATCCTTGGCTCATTTTCTTTTCTTTCTTTTTTTTTTTTTTATATATATTTTTTATTGATTTTTTTACAGAGAGGAAGGGAGAGGGATAGAGAGTTAGAAACATCAGCGAGAGAGAACCATTGATCAGCTGCCTCCTGCATACCCCCTACTGGGGATGTGCCCTCAACCAAGGTACATGCCCTTGACCGAAATCGAACCTGGGACCCTTCAGTCCGCAGGTCAACGCTCTATCCACTGAGCCAAACCGGTTAGGGCCCTTTGCTCATTTTCATGCATTGGTGTGGTGCTCCCTTCGCTGACCTTGTTCAGGGATCCACTCATTGAATCAGTGTGTTCAGAGGGGTCATTGTACTCTGGGCTCCCAAGATGCCAGCAGGCTCTGAAGGGCTGGGCCGTGAAAATACCCACGATGCCACGCAGAGAAGGAAGTAAGAGCCTCAGCATCCTGTGCGAGTGGGCGGAAGATGGGCCCGCACGCCCACTGCTCCAGAGTCACAACCCCTTATGCCCTTAAAGATGGTTCAGGACCTCGGGAGCTTTAGTTTATGTACTTAGAACATAGATGCTCTATTATATATAGTTTAGATAAATTATATGAATCCTTAGAAATTAGAATGAGAAAAATGTAAGTTCTTATTGATTAATTTATTTAGTAATGATATGGCCATCACATGCTCACGCAAATAGCAATTATGTGAAAAATAAGTCCTTCACAAAACAAAACTATCAAAAGAGTGGTATTGTTTTACATTCTTGTAAATCTCTTCCACGGGCTAAGAGCTGGATTGTCCTATCTGCTGACACGTGTGTTATTTTGGTTGAAGGAAATGAAGGAAATCTAGCCTCCCTCAGATACACAGCTGGTAAAAGGAGGGGTCTTATCATAGCCCTTTTCTTAGATAATTGTGGATGTTATTCGTGACAGCCACACTAAAACTCAGCAAGTGGTAGCTTCGTAAGGGCAGGAGCAAGCTGGGACCTGAACAAGATGCATGAAGTTCTATCCCCGTATGCCTGTCACCTCTTGGTCGGTCTGGCACTTTGAATGGGTGTGTTACCTACACGATACTGTCGTACCCCGCATTCGTTGTTCGGAAAATAGGGGCTCCCTGAGCTACAGGCTTTCCAGTGTGAGTACATTTCACAGGACGGGGTCAACAAGTCACGTTTGCTAATACTTCCTCCAGCGTTCCAGAGTGCAAGGACCCTGCCAAGATCAAGGGCAAATGCAGATTTCCCCGAAGTCTTACGTTAGCTCGAACGCTCCAATTTTATCAGCAACAAGTATTGTCAGTGTCTTCCCCTGGAAGGGACAGGCTCACCTCATGTAACTGTTGAGAAAGTACCTGCCAACACACTCACGTCTGTAACTGCAGGTTGTCTTTCGTTCTTTCGAGTCACGTGGTCTTTATTCCACGAAGACAGTGGCCACGTCAGCGCCCAGCTCGGTCTCACAGGTGCTTGTCTGACCCCATTGTACCTCGATTTGTGGTGTATTGTTTATTGAAATGACGCTGAGAAAACTCAACCCTTTTTATTTTCTTAGATATAAAGCCACCTTTCATCAGTGTGATGTCTGTAAGAAATTTTTTAAAGGCAAATCAAGTCTCGAAATGCATTTTCGGACGCATTCAGGTAAAACTTAATGGGTAATTTATATATATAATGTATATGTATACATATATATATATGTTTGTGTATTATTCAGGAGTAAAATAGAGGCATTTAAACTTTGTTGTTCTCAGTTAAGTTGTTTTGTTTTTTCCCCCATTAAGATTTTTACTCCTTATATAAAGTTTGATGTTATCAATGAGCAATATTCTGGTCTTCCATTCTCTATGATACTAGAGGCCCGATGCACGAAATTCGTGCAAGAGTAGGCCTTCCTTCCCCCAGCTGCCGGCACCGGCTTCCCTCTGGCACCCGGGACCCGGGCTTCCCTCGCAGCCCCGGCTTCGTCCGGAAGGTTGTCTGGAAGGATGTCCGGTATAATTAGCATACTACACTTTTATTATCATAGATAAGCGTTAATGCTGTGAATATCATTCTGTACAATTAGGGGAAAACTTTCCTCATCGGGAATTTACTCAACGCTTGGCTCTCCTTCCCCTCTTTTCTGCTTGTTTTTTGTTCCTCTGTATCTGTGAACTCTCTAAAGACATTTATTTTCTTGCCTTTGAAAAAAGTAATTCCAATATGGCCTCATTGCCTCGCCTACCAGTGCCCGCGTGTCCTTCTCCTCTGCCCGGTCAGCTGTCACTCGCGGGCCGGCCGAGGAGAATGGCTTGCTTCCGCTGCCGCCCTACTGTGCAATACAGACTCGCATGGTGGAATCTTCCCTGTGTGCCCTTGTTTGACGTCTCATGTAAATTAAGAGTTTTTCGTGCTCTTCCTCTTTCTTTTTGAGAAAGAGGCTCATTTATGTGTTTTCAGCTGCTTTGTTTTATATTTAGTCTGAGTGTTGTCCGGCGGCTGTTCCGGAAAAGAAAAATAATTGCGCTCATAAATACCAGAATGGGGGAAATAACGGGATTTGGGTAATTCCAACAGCCAAGAATTACAGGAAAGAATTTATGAAAAGCAAAATCACACCTCCCTCCAAATGAAGAAGCCCTAATCTGGGGGTACACAGAGGCCACTGTGAGAATAAAGGAGAGTGAAAGCAAGCTATGATGATGACGGCCGAGGCTAACTGCTCATAATTGGGAAGCTTGCTTAAGGTTTGTCCAGTAAGTGGCACAGCCAGAATTCAAACCCACATCTTTCAACGTTTGAGCCCCTTCTCTTGACCAGCTCACTGTTTTGTGATAGCACGTAACATTACTGCTTTGATCAAGTTCTTGTAAGAATCCGCATGGGAAATTGGCTACTTAAAACCATTGTCTTCCCAAGCCAGTGCCTTTTGACACGTCACTTCATTTTTGTTCCTGCAGGTGAAAAGCCATACAAGTGCCAGATCTGCAATCAATCTTTCAGAATTAAGAAAACCTTGACCAAGCACCTGGTCATTCATTCCGACGCCCGGCCTTTCTACTGTCAGTACTGTAACGCGACGTTCAAGCGGAAAGACAAGCTGAAGTACCACACCGACCACGTGCATGGCATCAAGTCCCCCGACGACCCCCCGAGCGCTTCCGAGGAAAAGCTCGTGGCCTTGCCCGTGCAGTACGCGTCCGACGACAAGATCTTTCAGGCAGACACGAAGCAGTACATGGACCAGGCCAAAGCCTATCCGACGGAAGACAAGACGATGTTGCAGGATGTGTCCGCCGAGGTGTGTGTGCCCGTCACGCTGGTTCCCGTGCAGATGCCCGACGCCCCGAGCGATCTGGGGCGGCACAGCGCCCCCCTCCCACCGCCCTCGCACGACATCCTGTCGCCACAGCCGCCGCCCGCCGACTACCCCCGGGCAGCTGACTTAGCTTTTCTGGAGAAATACACTCTGACTCCTCAGCCTGCAAATATCGTTCACCCCGTCCGCGCTGAGCAGATGCTGGACCCCCGGGAACAGTCTTACCTCGGGACGCTGCTGGGCCTCGACGGCGCCGCGGCCGTGCAGGGCATCTCGGATGCTGAGCATCACTCGTGAGGAAGGCCAGACGTTCCGCAGGCTGGTTGGATGCTCACGAGCTGGCTGCCGGGCGAGGATGGCTTTTCACTGAGTAGGCTGCTGTTTCCTTCCTTTTCAAGTACTCAGAGCCGTCGCAAATCAAGAAAAAATAGGTATCTCTGTTTACTGAACATGTGACTATTTGGACACATTTCGAGGTATTTGAAGTGAACATTTTTGTGATTTTTAAAAGATTATTTAGCGCTAATTTTAACGGAATCTCAAACTTTTCAAAACGATTAGCTGTTGACATGATGCTGTTTTGTTTTTTTGAATCATCAGTGGAAATTTTATTCTTCTCTAGTCTCATTCCTCTTGTCTCCCTTCCCCATCTTCCAAACGAGTTTAAGGACCACGTAGGCTTGAAGAAAGAATTTATGAGAGTTTACCGATAATCGCAGCCCTTCCTTATCCGAACTAAGATTCGTTATTATTTCCTCCAGGTTTCTGCAAGTGGGCATCAGGAATTTGAATTTATAAGGAAGTCTTGGGTATTTCTGTGTTGCTTCTTAATCTGGTTATCTGGTCATTTTAGGTTGTCATTATCCTTCGGTCTTTTGACAAACTCCAAGCCAGAAAGCTAACTGGTGTCAGAGGAGCGTGTTCAGTGAAATGCAGAATGGAAATAATTACCCAAATTACTGGTTTTTGCCTATGCTATGCTTCAGTTAATATGAATAAGAAATGCAAATGTAGATCTAGGCATTAAATGACACAATTGCTAATGTGTAGAAAGCAAAACGTGATGGTATCGTTCAAGGTACGTTCACCTTCCGTATTTGCCATTTATTTCACATTAACGTATCACAGCATATATTTTCATCTCACTAATTAATGAAAGGTAATGAACAGGTGATTTGTGGTCTCGTTGACCTGGGCTAACTGACACTCTAGGAAACAGAACCGAGATATTCCACACGTAGTTGTTAGAAAAGGTGCCAAATTATACCCTTGTGTGTCTATCTAAACTCACTGTTGTTTAATCACAGGGAACCACTGTGCGTACACAAATGGACATGGAGTCCAGATTTACCTCTGCTTTTCACAGAAGCCTAGAGTCTAATTATCCTTGACTTTTATTGCTGTCTGAGACACAAGTTGAGTACTTGGTGAAAGGAAATGGCGGTTACAGGGACTCCTCACTGATTAAAATTAATTGAGGAAAAAGTCAGTGAAATACTTTAAAGATGTGCACTTTGCCTATCTCCAAGTCAATTTAAACGTCAGCTAGGATACTGTTTCCTGGTAGAGCTGCTGGGAGGATCAGAACAGGCAGGGTTGATCTTCCTTAGCTTGTCATTTTTTGTAAACTAGTGGAAAATAGCAATGTTAAGCGTTTGCTATTTCCGTTCCGTTTACACTCCCTAATTGCTTTAAGCACTTTTTTTTTTAAATGTAAACTGTAATGTCTGGCCCAGCCCTTGTGAAAAAAAAAATCACAAATAAAATGACGTTTTAATAAAATTTAGCCACTTAATGGGGACATGTGTTGCTGAAGCACTTAAGAAAGGAAGGTACTTGACAGTTTGTCGTACTCGTGGGAATAGGAGAAAAAGTGTTGAGAATTGAGGCACTTGACCCAAGTAGCTCTTGTAAATAAGAAAACCAACCTGAGTTTTTGCCTCAGCTGTGAAGATTTGGTTATAATCATTCTAGGACCAGTAGATATAATTAATGCATTATTTCTCCTTTTCGACACATTCTTTTGTGTGGAAATGATAATCTATCTGGGTACTTACATGACTGAACTTGACAAGATGAGGTACTGTTAGTCGGTTAGTCTTTCAGATCGACTTTGAGAAATACGTATCCTTATGATCTACACTAATAAAAGAGAAAGATGCAAATTGACCGTACCTTCGTGCCGCCCACCAGCCAATCAGGAGTGAGTATGCAAATTAACCCAACAAAGATGGAGGGCTAATTTGCATACGCAAGCGTCGAGCGGCCGGGGGCGGGGCGGGATGCTTGCGTCGTCGCCATGTGCTGCCCCAGCCGCTCCAGGCCTCTGGGCAGCGTGGGAAGGTGGAAAGGCGGCTCCGGGCCAGAGTGAAGGCGGTGCCGGCGGCCAGGGGAAGGAAGGCCCATTCTTGCATGAATCTTCGTGCATCGGGCCTCTAGTTTTTAACATAAAGCACAACACGGCTTTGAACTAAAAAAGTTCCTCTTTTGAAAAGAAATCATACCTAGCAGTGTACCCTGCCTCGCCTAATAGCCACATGGAAGACTTGGGGCTTGCATAAAGGCAGATGGTCTAGACGTGTGTGTGTATACGGTGTATTCTGTTTGGTAGCAGGACAAAAGGGTGTTGCATTTTCACATTGAAAAGAATACTTTGTTTTTCGAAGGTATTCACTTTAGGGTCCTTTTAATAATCTCCTCATGCTTTTAAATACATGCTTCGCTGGTAGGAATTGGTGTACAGTAGGCAGCTTTTCTGGAACGCATCTTTTCTGTAAAATGAAATGCAAATCTATTTAGTTATCGTAGGTCACTACCCTTGAATAGAGGTTTATAAATTGCTTTCGCAAGTTATCTCATGTCTCAACTTCAGAGCGAGCTCTGAGGGAGAGTTGGACGTGCTGTCTTCCCAGTTTGGGGAGAGAGAGTCCAAGGTGGAGGATGCAGTTAAGCCCTCATCATTGATGAGTGGCAGGTACCGGTTTCTAGAGAAGGACACATGGCATCCGTCGTGCCTCCCAGGTGCCAGGCACTGCGTCTTCTCGCGTCATCTTCAACAGGCTGGGCGGGGAAGGGTGACTCTGATGGAGAGAGAGCGTCTCAGCGGAGGAACAAGCAATCAATCACAATCTGCTGCCTCTAATTTCCAGATTAGAGTCTCAGCAACGTTCAATTGGTGAAAACCTCATAGATTTGGGCAAACTGAATGTATATAGTTCTTAAAGTTGGCACAAGAAATATGAAATGAGGCCCACTCTTTTCATTTTAACCTTTTGTACTTATTTGGGAGTTTTGGGGACAAATGCCCCATGAACTCTAAAATACCTTACTTCTGTACCTGTACTTAAATTCTGAATTTTGCAACTAAGCTTAGCCTCATTCAGAATTTTTTTTTATTTTATGAGCATAATTTATTGTTTTAAATTAATGTTTTAGCTGATAGCAGTTAGCACTTAATATGTAAGTGGAATAATTTATTAAAGGGTAGAGATTTGTTAACCTGATCGGTTTTTACTTAAATGCACCAAAGATTTTAGTAGCTATTACAGTAGTTCAAAAGAATTTAAATTCTTTGTTGTTCGAATAAATATTTGTCCAAAGAAGCACAGTTGAAGTCCTAGGCTTATGGATTTAAAAAAAAATGGTTAGTTTGAATACTAAGATTAAGTGTTTGTGTTTATATGTGTAAAAATAAGAACAGAAGAAAGTGCTCTGGGAATATTCAGACTGACAAATGAATTACAAGTAAGAACGCTGTTTTCCTCGGTTTAGTTCATAGAATGTTATCTTAAGTGAATCACTATTAAATGCATAACAATAAGCTTATTTTTTACACTACACTATTGAAATCATTTGCCTTAGATTTTTTTCTTTTTAAGACAAGTTGAAGTTATTTTTGTATGAAACACTCCACCTATTTTTTTTTGCAGTCTAAAATACCGTTTAAGGTTAGGGTTTGTTCTTCATCCAGCAAGATTTAACCAACTCCGAAGGTAGTGATCTTGGCATCCTTTTTAGTAATTTAGTCATTTATTGCCAGGAGAAGGCGGAGTAGCCAAGGTAGGGTTTAAACTGGTGCTTGACCGAGTAACTTCCTCTTGAGTCACGTTAGGTACACTAACAATGTTCTGTCGACCTTTTTCAAGTGTCACAACATCCTAGCGGAGTAACTGTAAACGGTTAGTTAAGGGCTAGTAAAACAATCACGCATTGCTTGTCATTCTACAGTTGCAAACAGATTCAAGACACAGCTAGACTGCTAATGTTGGCAGGTTTGCGTTTTCCTCCTTCCGGATCATTCGACCGGGCCCTGGGGGACAAGTCAGACTCGGGGCACTAGCTCTTTGACCGTCTGGTCTGGATTGAATGCTGCGTTGTAGTTGCTTCGCGTTGCTTCCGCCGATGAAGGGTTTTCATTTGGTTGTTGCTCTGGGTCTTACGTTTGTGTGGCCTGCTGGTCAGGCAGCACTTCATGGTATTTTTTTTTTTAGGATGCTTTATGTTTATGTAAGGAACTAGGCACTAGCGTACTTGTGTGAATGTTTGATTTTTTTTTTTTTTTATGTCTATTTTGGCCTTCATAGTCACTGCAAAGACACTCCCAGGCCTGGCTCTATATGCTTCTTAGAGGAATCGAACAAATAAAATAAAATGAGTTGTGTCTGTCTGTCTGTCTCCTCCTCCGCGCCCCCCCCCCCCCCCCCCCCAGTTTTTTAACAAGAATCAGTCACCATAACCACACAGCTCTATACTGAACAGCTTCTGATTTCAGTTTGCCTGAAACTGGACAGGAAGAGGGGATGGCTTGAGATGAGTCTCCCCTTAGGAGCAGGAACAACCCAACCAACATACAACTCGAGTGTATCCACTCGGGAAGAGTGAGGACTTTGAGAGTCGCGTTTGGATTCCTGGAAGATTCAGTGCCAAATTGAACATGGTGAGAATGTGCAAGAAGCAAGTGGCATCTCTAAAACTTTAAATAGGGTAATGGGCAAGTGTTACTTGCTGTTAGAGCGAATGATGGGTCAGGTGAGAATAGTTTCCTAACCAGTTTAGAAAATTAGACAGTTCTTTCTTAGATCCTTCAATTGCTTTTGCGTAGTCTCTTGGTAAAGTCTGCAGCGGTTTCTTGAGGGGGATCGGCCTCTTTATTTCCTTCCAAACTATTTCTACATAACGGTCCTTTTATGGTGGAATTTTAGCATGCTCTCTGCACTTCGGAAGTAGCCTTAAGAAGACGGAAGTAATAGGATTAGCTTGTAGGGTAGATGCGAGATTTTGGGAGAGACAAAGCCTATGATTTGTTTACTCTTCATACATCAACTTGCTGTGTATTGATTGATCTTAAGTCTATGACTATTGGAAAATTCCCAAAGAACCTAAATTTTAGCCTCTGTATCCATTATATAAATAGAAACGAAGATTATATTAATGGAATAGAGGTTATACAGAGATGGACATACCTCCTTTGTTTTTTCCCTCCAAATTCTTAAGTAAAGAAGTATTTTCAGTGCTTGCATTACGTTTGGAAATGCTAAGACATTTCTTGAATAAAGAGCATGTACACTTCTCATGGCTACTTCTCCTCTTTGCTCGGTATTCCTGCTTGCAGTCAAGTTGGGCAGCACACTGCGGTGTCATTACAAAACTTTTATTCCTTCCAACAGTCGGAGTTGACTTACAGATGAAACTGGAGTACAGCTGATGGGTGTGGCTGCCAAAAAAATGAGTACAGAGCTGAGCGCTGAACTGCTCCACGTGTATGGTACATGTCACGATGAAGGGGCTTTATGATCATTCAAGTGAAATGCTTTCGAACTTAGTTCTCCGTCTCAAACCCTAAGTTTTGTTTTAATCATTAAGGACACGTTTCAGAGCAGTTACCAAGAGACATCTAAAGTACCAACAGGCATCATTGTGTCGATCATGTGTAACGTTTTACCGGGCGCGTTTTCTGGATACTTGGGCTGTCTCGTGTTTCCTAAGTGCAAACGTCTTTATAGAAAAGGCCCCGCCTCTGTGACCACTAGGAAGTGTGTTGTGTGCGGAACGAGTTCTCTGTTACTTTGATACTTCAAATAAAGTTCTTGGGTCATCGTGAAGTGGATCTAGGTCGTGTGGAACAGTTTCTCAGCCTGGGGATGCAGTCCTCTGCACGCCTTGGTGAGTCCAAGACCGCGAACAAATGGAAAACCGAGCATTCGGGGGGCACACCTACGTCCATTTTATTCCTCACCAGCTAGATATTTTACATGTTAAATGTATTGAATGATGTAGTGGTTTTTAAGTGGCTAATGAATATGCGCTTAAATATTAACAATGACGAGTAAACGAAATGAACTACACTGTTGAGCTGAAACAAACCTTTCAGTGACTGTCAGAAGGCCTGTATTTGCAATGTTCATCTGAAAAAGGATAGTCACAGTATGAAATAATACAAATTAAGTGTTTTTGAAATGATCATTCATGCTAACATTTTTGCTTAAAAAACTCTGTAGTCGTGTTCTCATTGTACACCAGTCTTAACGGGGTCAGAACACCGCTGTAACCATTTTGTTTAAATATTGTTAAGGTAACGGTTCCACTTCAGGCCCCATTTGGTATCCGTGAATATAATGTCCTGTCTCACCTTCCTCATTGCCTTTCAACCAGGGATGTTTTTCTGATATTGTGTACCCATACCCATACATGTTTTTAAAATTTCCGCCCGGCTGGCATGGCTCAGTGGTTGAGCATCGACCTATGAACTAGGAGGTCACAGTTCGATTCTCGGTCAAGGGCACATGCCCCGGGTTGCGGGCTCCATCCCCAGTGTGGGGCGTGCAGGAGGCAGCTGAGCAATGATTCTCTCTCATCATGGATGTTTCTCTCTCCCTCCCCCTCCCTTTCTCTCTGAAATCAATAAAAACATAAAAATAGAGTTTCCTACTGCCTTTAGAGGCATAAGGGCAAGATTAGGGCCTCCTGTGTTCCATATCCTGGCTTTGTCTCTTCCTGGCCCTAGCGCACGTCTGTAAAAATACAGGTTAATGGGTCCCATCCAACAGGGTTGAGGCTTAAAACCACCCGGGGGCATCTAGGAATATGTTCTTAGACAACAACAACTGAGATAAAAACCAAGGCGTTCTTTGTCCAGGGGTGGCCTGCCGTCACCATCAGTCCTGAATGGCCGAGAATCTCAGGTTTCATCTAGTTGTGCTCCTGGCATCTCTAGTTGAGAACCAGCCAACACACAATGCAATATAAAGACACAATGCAATATTGTACAACTGTGCACCCGAGGCCTGTATAATGTTATTCATCAGTGTCACCCCAATAAATCCGATAATAAATAAATAAATAAATACCCAGCATGTAAACTCTCTGACTCCCTGCTGTGGTCACTCAGTGAAACAAGCATGTTTGCACAAACTGTGCACGGCACTGTCTTCATTCTCTCCCATTCGGCCCTGGGAACGGCGAGAGAAAAGCCGATGACTCTGATCCTGGGCGGGGTGAGGGGGTCGGGGTTTGGGGGGTGCATTGGACGGGAGGCTGGCTGGAGCCTCTCTTAGCCTCCTTAACGGTTTTGCCTAAGGTTGCTCCTGGCAACCGCAAGGACGGCTCTACCTCCCCGGAGGAAACGCTGCCGCCGCCGCCTCCGTCTTCCCCCGCCCTCCATGCAACCTCTCTGCAAAACCAAAAAGGCGGGTTTCCCGTCTAAGCCGCGGGGTTCCGGGGTGTCGCAAAGACCCCGCCTCGGTTTGCGGCCCCTCCGCGCAGGGCGCGACCGAGCCATCATTTAAATGAAGCGCTGCCGTCTCATTGGCCCGGCGCTGCTGCCCCCCGATTGGCCCCTGCGGAGGCTTGACGGGCGCCGCTGCTCGCTGATTGGCTCTGCGCGGAGCGTGGGCGGTTCCGCGCGCGCCCATTGGCGGAGGAGGGAAGTTTAAGCGGAGGCAGCCGCCACACCTGTGTCGCCCCAGTGTGGCCGGCGAGTGTTTTTGGGGGAGTCGTTCCCGGTGTTTCCGGGGTGCGGCGCCTGGGAGAGGAAGGAAAGGCGGCGTGCGTTCTTTGGCGGGGCGCCCCGCGGCGACACGGCCCCGGGGGGCTGCCATGGCGGCGCGGCGCGGCTGCGGGGGCGCGGGCGCCGGGGAGCGGGGGCCGCCGCCCGTGCTGGTCCTCAGCCACTTCTGCCCGCGGCCCTTCGTGTGCTTCGGGGACCTGCGCCCCGGCGCCGCGCGGACGCTGCCGCTGGCCGTGCTCAACCCCAACGCCGAGGCGGCCGCCGTCACGCTGCCCCGCGGGCCCGCCGCCGAGCGCGGCTTCCACGTCTGGCCGCGCGCCTTCGAGCTGCAGGTGGGTGTGCGGGCCGGGCTGGCCGTGCCCCCGCCTCCGCGGTCCCCCCGCTGCCCTGCCGGGGTGGGTGGGGGTGGGGTGGGGGTGGGGTGGGGGCCCGGAGAGGCAGATACAGACGCGGGGGACCTCAGAGGAGGGGGACATCCCGGTCCCCCATCTCGGGAGGGGGACTGAGGGGCGGGGAGGGGGCACCGCACCCCAACGCGCATGCGCGGAGCATCCTCGGGCAGCCTTTCAATAGCTTTTGGCAGAGAGCAGCGACTTTTTAAAAAAATATATTTTATTGATTTTTACAGAGAGGAAGAGAGAGGGAGAGAGAGTTAGAAACATCGATGGGAGAGAAACATCCATCAGCTGCCTCCTGCACACCCCCCACTGGGGACGTGCCCGCAACCAAGGTCCATGCCCTTGACCGGAATCGAACCCGGGACCCTTCAGTCCGCAGGCCGACGCTCTATCCACTGAGCCAAACCGGTTTCGGCTTCTTTTTTTTATTATTTTTTTCTTTATTGATTATGGTATCACAGAATTGTCCTCATCCCCCCATTCCCATCCCAAACTCCTCCCCCCCCCCCCCACGCATGCCCTCACCCTCCTGGTGTCTGTGTCCACTGGTTAGGCTCATATGCATGCACACGAGTCCTTTGGTTGCTCTCTCCCCCTCACCCCCACCCTCCCCTGCCCTCCCTCTGAGGTTTGAGCATCTGATCGCTGCTTCCCTGTCTCCGGTTTTCAACCTTGTTCGCCTCCTGGCACACGTAACTAACTCCTGGAATTCTGCAGCACACCGGCCTCCCCCCCCACCCCACCCCCCAAAATATATATATATATATATATATATATATAACTTTTGCTCATCTGATCCTCCACATATATATGTTTTTTGCTGATCTAACCAAAAATAAAAATAAAAATTAGGTATAATTGTGATTCATGCACCCCGGACCGCTATTGTTGTGTTGGCTGCTGTCTTTTTTTTTAAATTTATTATTTTAATTTGACAATCTTAAGACAAGAGAGGTCAGTGCCTCAGACTTACATTTTTAAAAATTCTTGCGCAATCCCCGTGACAAGTCGCCCAACGAGAGAGAGAGGCTGTTTTGACGTCAGGCATCCGATAGAGGGCGCTGCTAACCAGCACCCCGTTCCGCCCGCTTTGAAGGACGCGCGGGGGCGGGCCCGGCCAGAGCCTCCTGGTGCGTCCTGTCAGTCATCGTGCGCGTCTGTCTCAGTGGCCGTGCGTGTTGGGGGGCCCCGACCCCACGTGGAGTCCGGGTCCCTGCTTTTTTCTAGGGAGACGGGGAGCTTTGGGGGAAACGGCTGCGGGAGAGAAACAGCAGCGCGGTTTTGGGGTTTGGTGGTGGTGTCCTCTGGGAGGTGCGGGGGTGTGGGAGCGGGGTGGCCCCCCTGGGGTTTTCAGGGTGCATGCCTCAGGTTCATCTCATCAGCGTGGTTTCCCGTGATCTCCCCGGCGGCTTTTCTGCATGGCGTTGGTCACCGGAACCACAGAACGTCAGTTCTTTTTTATTTTATTTATTTTTAAAATTTTCTTTATTGATTAAGGTGTTACATATGTGTCCTTATCCCCCCATTCCCCTCCTATCCCCCCCCCCCCCAATGCCCTCACCCCCTGGTGTCTGTGTCCACTGGTTAGTCCCATATGCATGCACACTAGTCCTTTGGTTGATCTCTCCCCCTCACCCCCCCCCTCCCCTGCCTTCCCTCTGAGGTCTGACGGTCTGATCGCTGCTTCCCTGTCTCTGGATCTGTGTTTGCTCACCGGTTTAGTTCTTTTGGCCGCGGCGGCTTTTCCATTGGGAGGAGTGCCTCTCGGAGTGTGTGAGCCCAGAGCTGGGAGGCTCCCCCTGTGTCCCAAGGGCTCCTGGGGGAGGCCCCGCCCCAGGCTGTGAGCCGAGGTCCCCCACCTGAGTGTCAACGGGTGGCAGCCACCCGGGCCCCGCCCTCCCCTCCAGTTCCCTCGGGATCCCAGGTCCATCGTTTCCTGCCTGCATAAGAATTCACAATCCTTTTTGTCATGTGGAACGAACTTTTTTTTTGCTTTTGCTTGATGTACTGTTTTGTCGAGTTCATTGTTTTGTGTGTTTTTTTTAACCAGATGTTTCTGATGTTTGACAGTTTCCGCTTGAAAACAACTTGCCTTTTTTTTTTTTTTTTTTTTTTGCCCTGAGCAGCCACAGGCACAGAGTCTTTTCTGTCCTGGCGGGTTTTCAGGCTGCGTGCGGGGCGTAGATGCCCAGCTCTGAACTCTGGGTTCTGGTCCCTGAGAGTGTGACTGAAATACAGAAAGCGGAGTGCGGAAAGCGTCCCGGCCCCTGGTCCCCTGGCCTGTGAAAGGGGAGGATCGCAGTACTTGTTCCCGGCCCTGTGAGGACGGAAGGGGTCCGGGAGAGCCTGAGACTGTGCCTGGCACGTGGGGTTTAACAACTATCAGTAGTCGCGAGGCTGTGCTCACAGACGCTCGTGGGAAAAGGAGTTTCATTGATTCTTTTCAGAATTTTTTGGGCAAAAGTCTTAATAATACAACTTCTTCTATATTCGAACTGGAAGTAGTATGCATGTCCCAAAGAAGTAGAAATATGTGATTTAAATTAAAAAAAACCCGATAATGAAACATAATTTGGAGACTGTGCCATTGCTTTATTTACAACTAAGATCTTGTTACAATTTCATTTTATTGTGAGCCTTGTTATTGCTAGTAGCTTTTTTCCTTCTACTAAAATGAGATAGGTTAGGAAAGTGTGTTTGACTTGCATGTTACTGTGGTGTAGAGTGTTGGTGAGTAACGGTTACTAATCTTGCACTGTAGTTTGAGTCGTATATAATATGTATTGGTTATTATGCATAGTCTACTGTTACAGTAATTTAACAATATTCTTTTGATTACAGCCGAAAGAAAAAATTGTTATTTCTGTTAACTGGACACCAGTAAAAGAAGGCCGAGTAAGAGAGATCCTGACATTTCTTGTAAATGATATTCTGAAACATGAAGTCATATTACTAGGAAACGCAGAAGAGATAAGAAAGAAAAAGGTAATAACTTTTAATCATTCTGCGATTTACTCTAAGAAAATGATAATGCCCTAACCGGTTTGGCTCAGTGGCTAGAGCGTCGGCCTTCGGACTGAAGGGTCCCGGGTTCGATTCCGGTCAAGGGCATGTACCTTGGTTGCAGGCACATCCCCAGTAGGGGGTGTGCAGGAGGCAGCTGGTTGATGTTTCTCTCTCATCGATGTTTCTGGCTCCCTATCCCTTTCCCTTCCTCTCTGTAAAAATTCAATGAAATATATTTTAAAAAAAGAAAAGAAAATGATAATGTGTAACAATTACTTTGATAACACTCTTGTTGCGGTGAGTAACGTACATAGGTTTTCTCATTAAAGGTAATGTACAATAGCCATCAACTTAATTTGTACGTTTCGCTTATTTTTGCAGAGGAGTCTTTGGGATACCATTAAAAAGAAGAAAGTTTCGGCCGCTTCAAACCGTAGGAAAAGGATTCCAGATATTCAGAATGTCAATCAGACGTTTAGTGTTCCGCCCAAAGCGGACAGAGTGAGGAGCCCCCTACAGGCTTGTGAAAATTTGGGTGGGAATGAAGGCTGTTCCCCAACAGAAAACAATTCTCTGATCCTCCAAGAGAATAAAATACCCATTTCACCCATTAGCCCCACTTTCGACGAATGCCACGGGGACACGTGCTTGCCCCTCTGTGTCCGTCGGTCCACCGCCTACACGTCTCTCCATTCACCTGAGAGCAGGCAGCTGTGGACATTAGCAGGTGCCCACAGGCGCCAAGAGTTTAGTGAGCAAGTCATGCCGGAAACTTCCTTTGACTCCTCGACTGGTGTCAGCGGCCACATTGAGGAGGACGGTAAGCGTGTGCTTACCCCAAACTGTTCTTCAACTTTGAACGTGACCCAGAGCCACGGCGATTTTCTGAGTCCTGATTCGTTTGTGAAGAGTAGCCACAGAGCTGGTAATAAACTAGAACCAGTGACCTGTGTTTCACCAGACATGTTTCTGAAAGGTGATTCGAGGCCCAGGCATTTGGAATCAAACACTATACATGAAATTTATCAGACAATTTTAAGTCCCGATTCCTTCCTTAAGGATAATTATGGACTAAGTCAGAAGCTAGAATCAGAGTCAGTGAATCCGTTTGTATCCCCAAATCAATTTGTCAGAGATAATATGCCCTATTTGTCTGTATCTCAACAAACGTGTCAATTATCGCCGCTATCAAAAGAAAATGCTCAGGCCCCACCGTCTCCTCCGGGGCAGAGGATAAAGGAAGTTTTACTGTTTATTCCTGGAAGCCAGGGTTCGAACTCTCCCGAAGCTGTTTTTGAAGAACCCACGGCTTTGGACATGATACCAGATGGTTCCAGTTTCACAAAACAAAAGCAGCCCAAGTTGCCCGCAGCTCGAGATCCCGCTGGACAGGGCCCCAGTGCGCAGCCTCAGCGCCGCCCCATCCTCTCGGCCACGGTTACCAAACCGAAGCCCCCGGGTCCCAGAGAGCATAGCTCGGAGGCGAGCGGACCGAAGGCCAGGCGGTGCCTCCGCAGCGCAGTAGGCGGGTGTGGACACCTAGCAGGCGACCCAGGGGAGGAAGATGCTTTTCACTCGCACCTCCCGGTCATAGAGCCAGCGGGAGGCAGCTCCAACGGGAGCAAAACAGCCCCTTCCTCCAAGACTGCCTTCGCGGCGCGGAAGAGAAAGAGCGGAGGCAGCGGGGAGGACGCACATGGGGCGATCGCAGGTACGGGACCCACAGAGGAACGAGAAAGCAAAAGAATCCACTTTTCTCCCGCGGAGCCCAGGACCTCCACTGCTAAGAAAACAAAAATGCCGCTGACGCCCGCCGCACAGGGTGGTGGCAGCAGAAGGAGGTCACAGCCGAAGAAGAAAGCCGGTGAGTTGTCCATAAAAGCTTGTTTCCCCCTAACGGCCTCGCTTTCTGCTGCTTTTGGCTTCACACTCTGGCTGCTGCTGAGCTTGGTTAACCCGCACCTGCAGTCCCCATCCGCTCAGCGGGAGGTGGGACCTTGTGCAGGACGGGGCCCTGCCCTCCTCAAAGCATCCCGCTCTCCAGTCCCATCTCTCCGACTCCTCATGTTTCTAGAAATCCGGCGCCAGCATCCTCCTGCCCTCCAGCCCCTGCAGTCCTTTCATCCCCCCACACCCCCCCAGCCCCCACTTCCGCCTGCCTCCCCGTTCTTCTTACTCAGCTGGACGCCATCACTCATCACACACACGTCTTCCCCTTGCTGTGCTTGTCTAGAAACCCCCATCCCAGGCCAGCGCTGCCGCCTCGATGCCTGAACCCTGCTGGGGGGTCCTTAAGTGCGTGACCTCTGCCCTGTCCGGGTGGCTCAGTTGGTGGGAGCATCAACCATTCACCAGAAGGTGGAGGGCACATGCCCAGTCCAGTCAGGGCACAGAGCCGGGCTGTGGGTTTGATTTCTGGTTGGGTCGCAAATGGGAGGCAACCAATGGGTGTTTTTCATATCGATGTTTCTCTCTCTCCCCCACTCCCTCTTCCCTCCCTCCCTTCTTCCCTCCTTCCCTTTCTCTTTAAAATCAATAAACATATCTTCATGTGAGGGTTTAAAGTAATAAGTAAGTAAATAAATTCATGACCTCCGACCTCAGGGAAGCCCTTAAGTCTTTTCAGCTCGGCTCCATTTTCCTGGTTTGTGACCTTGTCCCTTTGCTGCAGGCTGCCACCACCTCCCTTCTCCTCTCCTGAGACCCCTGCCGCCTCCTCCCTGCCCCCTTTACGAAGACCCAGTGGTTGGACTGTCACCTCACCTGTCTCCATGCTTCTGCATTAACCGGTTCTCATCATGGCTGACGTGGCCACTCGGCAGCTTCCTGTTCGCTTTGGTCTCTAGTCTTGACCCCTTTCCTCTGCCTCCTCCACGGGCAGAGCCGCTCGCGTCCTGTGGGTGTGATGGGCCCGCCGGGGCGCAGTCCGGCCTGGCGCGTCGTGTCCGCCCCCTGCTTGCTGCACGGACAGGCTCGTGGAGAAGCCACGTCTACCTGGGGAACATTCATGCAGGGATTTCATGTCACCTTTTAACGCTCTTGTTCTGCTTTATAATTTATTTTAGATTCTTTAGCATTCAAAACTCCTAACTCTAAAACACACAAACGGACACCACGCATGGTTCCTGTGGCCCAGGCTAGTTTGACCTTCATAAAACGCTTGAAGACAGGCAAGTGTCTATGGGCGTCACAGGCTGGGAAACTGGCCTTGAGTGGAGCAGGAATTGTGTTCCCGTGGAGTCGGATTGCGGTGTGTGTGGAACGAGAGCCCGGAAGAACCGGGAAAGGGTGTGTGTGCGGTAGCAATGGGGGCGCTTTCTGACTCTCATGAACCAGCTCTCCTGGGAATCGGGGTTGTTAAAGCAGCAGGGGCCGCCTCGCTCTCCCTTTGTACTTGGTCTCCAGCGAGCAGGGAGAGAAACCCTTTTCTGTGCTCGGCGCCTTTGCTAGTCAGGGTGCTCTGTTGCTGTGTGTCCTGTGACGATTTAAAGGAAAAGGTCTCACGCCCCGATCCCTTGTGCCCTCAGACATCCCTAGACACCCGATGCCATTCGCCGCCAAGAACATGTTTTACGACGAGCGCTGGAAGGAAAAGCAGCAGCAGGGCCTCACGTGGTGGCTGAACTTCATCCTGACGCCCGACGACTTCGCCGTGAAGACACACGTCTCGGAAGGTAAACGCCAGCCCTCGCGTCAGTGAAACAGCACCCTGTTCCCATGGAGAGGGTCCGACACGGAGTGTGCCTTTTTAACGGCACATGTTTGATCATAGTAACGGCACGCTTCCGTCATTGATTGACAGAAACGCTGAAGGTTGTGTCAGGGAGAGTTTTTAGGGAATTCTGGGCTGAACGTACGGAACTTGACGTTTTCCTCTTACTTTTCATTCTTACATGCGAGCCAGTGCCATTTGAGGGTGGGTTATTCTGATGCCCCGTCAGTCAGGTACAGGCAGACGGCCACCCAGAGCCGTCCCAGGAATGAATCCCGGAGGAGACACCGAGCGGCTTGCGTGGCCTCGTCACGGAGGCGTTTGTCTCCACCTTCTTCCCGTACAGGATTGTGACGTTAAAGGACTTGGGTTGGGTGATCTCCAAGGTCACGTTTCTTTTCTTCCAAAGTAAACAAAGCCGGTGATGTTCGTTCCCTTCCTGAGAGAAAACATGTTTGATAAAAATGCAAATCGCATTTCAGAATGGAATTGGTTTATAAAACCGCACTCCTTAGGGGCGTATCTGTGATTTAGAAAGAGGATGGAGGCAGGAAACCAGCGAGCAGGCTCTTCCCCGGTCTGGGTTCGAGCAGATAGTGTTTGAAGTGGGGGTGGTGGGGGAGGTTGGGAGGAGTGGCTAGGCTTGGGATGGGATGCCTTTTGCGGTGGAACCAGCAGGTTGTGGTGGTAGATGGGCCTCGGGGCCTTGGTTTTGAGGTGGGAGAGAGGAGAGCGCGTGGGAGGGCGCGGTGACCACCGCGTTCCTTGCTGGGTGCGAGGGTACGTGAGCATCGCACTTACCAGCCCTCTCTCTCTCGCTTCCTCCCAGTGAACGCGGCCACTCTGCTCCTGGGCGCCGAGAGCCACCATAAGCTGAGTGTGCCCCGAGCTCCCACCAAGGAGGAAGTGTCGCTGCGGGCGTACACGGCCCGGCGCCGGCTCAATCACCTGCGTCACGCAGCCTGCCGCTTGTTCACGTCTGAGAACATGGTGAAGGCCATTAAAAAGCTCGAGGTGGAGATCACAGCGCGGCGGCTGGCGGTCCGGAGGGACAGACACCTCTGGAAGGATGTGGGTACGCGTGACCGCAGCCTACGGCTCTTTCTTTAAACACGGAGACTTGTAGTTTCAGAGTTCACGGCGTACGTGCCTGGCTTTGTGCCTGCAGTCTCGCGTGTGTAGGTGCCGTCACGTGTATTTGAGCGGCAGTTCGTTTATTTAGAGTCACTTCCTATGCGTGACGGCCCCGCCCGCCCCCGTCCTCCGTGGAGGCTGGGCCTGGTCTGAGCTGCGCTGTGCTTGCGTTGCAGGAGAGCGGCAGAAGGTCCTCGACTGGCTGCTGTCCTACAACCCGCTGTGGCTGCGCATCGGTCTGGAGGTGAGGACCCCCTCCCTGCGGCCACGCTTGAGAAACCTGCTTGTAGGAGACGTTTAAGTAAAACACGGTTTCCCTGATGAGAGCATTTCGTTAGCTGTTCTTCCCGTTTAAAATCACAGTGCTCATGAGGTGAGGGGACCAGGCCACTGTAGATCATCGCCTCTTAGTTTTATAGTCACCTTTTCGTTAGTTTCTGAAACATGTCTATAACGTGGTACTAGTCAGAATAACAAGTAGCGTAAGCTCCTTTTTGACAAAACTAGGCTGTTTTAAGTCCATTTTGAATTGAAACCTGATAACACCACTGAGGGCTGTGCTGCTGTGTCCTCTTCTCCGATGACACAGCGTGATGTGAAGTGACCTGAGGGCCAGCACCTGGCCGGGCTGTGACCCTGCCCTGGTCTGATGCAGGGCAGCCATCTGCACCCCTGCATAAAGGTGGCATCAGAACTTAGGTTTTCCCGTCGTCCAAGGCTCAGTCGTGTTGAGAATGTGAAAACCGACCGAGTTAGAGACATGTCGCACTGTGTGCAGAGGTGGCTTGGCAGCTACGGTCCCTTCCCTGCTCCTTAGGACGGAGAGCGTGGCCGGCCCTTCGATCGAAGAGGGTCGTCCGCCTTCCCATCCAGCCCCGGGGCCGCTCAGAGGTGCTGGTCCTGACTTCGGCTCTCGTTCCCTTCCAGACGGTGTTTGGGGAGCTCATCGCTTTGGAAGACAACAGCGACGTCACGGGGTTGGCTGTGTTTATTCTGAACCGCCTCCTGTGGAACCCTGATATCGCCGCCGAGTACAGACACCCCTCTGTCCCCCATCTGTACAGAGACGGTGAGCAGTGCTGCCGCCGCCGCCTTCTCCGTCCAGCCGCGTAGAGATGGCGGCTGCTCGTTGTTTCTGCCTCTGAAACCACCTGCTGGGGAAACAGCACCAGCGGGGTCCTCCCCCCCCCCATTCCCCGCATGTCCTCCGCCTGTAGTTCCTCCTGCCTCTCTGCGCTCTCTCCCCCACTCCCCTTCCCCTCCCCTCCCCCTCCCCTCCCCCTCCCCTCCCTCTCCCCCTTCCCCTACGTGGGCTGTGGCCTGTGGCGGTGGGATCTGCTTGAGTTTCTGTTGTGCACGTGGCCCCTGGGCTGGTGCTGGGTAGCTCAGGTGTCCAACAGGATTCGGGGAGGGAGGGGAGCTGAAGTCCTTGGTGCCGTCGCGCCTCTCCCGCGTGCCTGCCTTGGAAATACTACCTGTGCCGCCCACCGTGGTAGTCGGTGCATCCGGTCAGGCAGAGCCTGAGAGGCCCGTGGTGTTCGACGTGTGCTTCCTGTCACTCGCACGTCGACGGGGACACTGCTCTGCCAGGCTGACGGCCGCGCTTCCTGTGCTGCCCTCCAGGCCACGAGGAAGCCCTGTCTGCCTTCACGCTGAAGAAGTTCCTGCTGCTGGTTTGCTTCCTGGACCGCGCGAAGCTCTCCCGGCTCCTCGACCACGACCCCTGCCTCTTCTGCAAAGACGCCGAGTTCAAGGTGCGGTTCCCGCCTGGTCTGTGGTGCGCCCGGTCCACGCCTAAGGCTGGGCTCGCCTTGTCGCACGTTTTCTCTGTAGAAAGGGAGCTGCTCAGGAGCGGGGCTGGGGCGGGGCAGAGGCGTGTCCGTCTGTGGGTTGGCCTGAGGCTCGCCAGCCGGCTCTGAACCTGGAGATGAGCAGACGGGGCTTCCCGGGCTTCTGCTTGAGGGAAGGTCTTTCCTAACGGGCGCATTAGCCAAGCACTGCTCGTTCTTAGAGAGCGTTCATTTGAGCCAGTTTCTGAAAGGTTACTGTCCGGGGTGGTGCAGGGAGGGCCGAGTCTGATGCCTGCGCTGGGCCCCCACAGGCGAGCAGAGACATCCTGCTGGCCTTCTCGCGAAGCTTCCTCAGCGGGGAAGGCGACCTGTCCCGCCACCTGAGCTGGCTGGGGCTGCCCGTCAGCCACGTCCAGACGCCCCTGGACGAGTTTGACTTTGCCGTCACGAACCTCGCCGTGGACCTGCAGTGCGGGGTGCGCCTTGTGTGAGTACGAGACGTAGAATTGGTCTCCTTCGGGATTCACTGGAATGTTCTGAAAAGCACCTTTTTTTTCTGTATTTGCACAGTCTGCATTGCTTTTTCATGTTTGGAAATGAATTTAGGGTTAAAAAACGGGAATAAGTATCTGCAATACTTTCGGGAAAATGGGGTCAGTTTTAGGCCCAGACACCACCTCCTATCCACAGTGGTTCCCCTGTGGCGCGTGACGGGTGTGAGTCGGAACCACCGGTGCCTAGAAGGGGTTGGGGGAAGCCTCAGATGTTGGGGTAACTGTCTGCAGTGGTTGCACAAGTGGGACAGGTTTACACCCTAGAATTAGGGTACAGCTCGGGGTCCGGAGTCAGATCGCACGATCGTTCCTCCGATCAAACTGGCAGCTTCAGCGTTGGCTGTGGCTGAGAGCCGTGAGCACCCCGCTCCCGTGTGGGAAGGCGGCGCGGCTTTCCACGTGCTGGCTGGAGCGAGAGTTTCAGGAGAATGTTCTAGAGTCTTCCTAACTCTTTAACTGGGGTGGGGTGGGGTGGGGGGGTGTTATGTGGGTGGTAACCATATTTTAATGAGGCTTTCCCCCTTAGTTTTTATATCACACTCTCACCTGAAAATTCCTTCCGTTTGTCAGGCGAGCCATGGAGCTGCTCACACGGAACTGGGACCTCTCGAAGCAGCTCCGGATGCCCGCCATCAGTCGTCTCCAGAAGATGCACAACGTTGACCTTGCTCTGCAGGCCCTGCGCTCCCGAGGGGTCCCGTTACAGGACGAGCAGGGTAAGCCCGAGCGGCCGCTCCCCGAGGGCCCTGCCCCCCCCCCCCGCCCCGCCCCGGTGCTCACGGCGTCTCTCGCCGCAGGAAGCGCGATCCTGGCCAAGGACATCGTGGACAGGCACCGGGAGAAGACGCTCGCGCTGCTGTGGAGAATGGCCCTGGCTTTCCAGGTAGCGCGTCTGGGGCGTGTCCTCTTCCCGTCAACTCGGCGCGTAGACCGACCGTGGGAACGGTGACCTCCTAGCTGCTGTGCTGTCCCAGGAACGGGGCTGATCCTCACACCCCACCCTCTACCTCCCCCCAGGAGAGGAAACCGAAGGGAAAGGCCGCGTCCGGGGTGGGAAGTGGACATGAGCTTGGGACCCAGCTTGTGTGGCCCGAAACCCCTGCCCTGCCATCGCCTCCATGCGGACGTTGGTCTAAAAAATAGACTTTAGCTTCTGTGGGTTAAAGTGATACTCTGTCGAAAGGCCTGTTATCCGAAGGACTGAGGCAGTCATTTTCTCTTACGTTTCAGGTGGATATTTCTCTTAATTTAGACGAGTTAAAAGAAGAAATCGACTTTTTGAAGCGCACGTGGAGGGTGAAGAAAAGCATTCCTGCGCACTCCCGCCGTGCGGACGCTGTTGTCGGTAAGAAGACGGACCCGGGGCCGAGCGGCTCCTCGGAACAGCGTCCCGAGAGCGTCAGGCTGCTGCTGGAGTGGGCGAGGGCCGTCTGTGCCTTCTACGGCACCCAGGTGCGTGCCTGCGTTCGGTGTGCCCGCGTCTTCCGGGAAAGCCTGGTGAGGACTAAACAGGAGGGAAGGTGGACACAGCCGTTCGCATCTCTGCTGCTCCGAGGCAGGTGACCCGTCCCCTTGCCCCCAGGTGGACAACTTCACCGTGTCCTTCTCCGACGGCCGCGTGCTGTGCTACCTGATCCACCACTACCACCCCCGCTGCGTGCCGCTGGACGCCGTTCGCCAGCGGACCTCGCAGACCGTGGAGTGCGCGCAGTCGGGCTCCGTGGTCCTCAACTCCTCCTCCGAGTCGGACGAGAGCTGCCTGGACCTGTCTCTGAAAGCCCTGGAGCTCGGTCAGTCCTGCGGGTTGGTGGGCGTGGCGCGCTGGGTCGGTGGGCGTGGCGCGCTGGGTGGTGGGCGTGGCGCGCTGGGTGGTGGGCGTGGCGTGCTGGGTCGGTGGGCGTGACGCGCTGGGTGGTGGGCGTGGCGTGCTGGGTTGTGGGCGTGGTGCTCAGTCGTGGGCGTGGCGCGCTGGGTCGTGGGCGTGGCGGCTGACTCTGCCAGGCCTGCCTGTTGGCAGAGCCGGCTCATCATCGCGTTCTTCTCTCGCAGGGAGAGGCCCCGAGCTGCACCGGGAGCTCCTGGAGAACGAGAGGAGGAACTTCCAGCTGGTGAGCGCTGCGGCCGGGGACCTCGGTGGGATCCCGGCGATGGTCCAGCACGCGGACATGTCAAACACGATCCCGGACGAGAAGGTGCGCGAAGGGAGAGCCTCTTCGCTGAGGACCGGGAGGCAGCGTCCCAGAGACGGGCTGGAGGGGCCTGCCGCTGTCGCTCCATCTCGCGCTTCCTCCTAGGTGGTGATCACCTACCTGTCGTTCCTCTGCGCCAGGCTGCTGGACCTCCGCCGGGAAACCCGGGCTGCTCGGCGCATCCAGGCGGCGTGGAGAGAGTACAGGCTGAGAGCAGACCTGCGGTGCCATCAGGTACACCGGGAGTGCTGATGGTCGTGTGCAGTAGCTGGGGATGGCTCTTCTGTTTCACTCCTGGTTTCCTTTGTTCACTGTGCCTTCCCGCCTGCCCGCCCGGCCTCTGTCAGCTGCAGGATCAGTGGAGTAACTTACCCTCCGCGTAATGTGTGAGAAGTAGACAGAGGCCTGACTGGCCCTGCCCTCCCTCCTCTGGACTCTCCCCCACCTCCCGGGAGCTGGCGGGTCTGTGCTGTGGGGGGTCAGGGCCTGGAGCTGGGGGTCAGGGAGCAGGTGGGTCTGTGCTGTGGGGGTCAGGGCCTGGAGCTGGGGGTCAGGGAGCAGGTGGGTCTGTGCTGTGGGGGTCAGGGCCTGGAGCTGGGGGTCAGGGAGCAGGTGGGTCTGTGCTGTGGGGGTCAGGGCCTGGTGCCTGGGGGTCAGGGAGCAGGCGGGTCTGTGCTGGGGGTCAGGGCCTGGAGCTGGGGGTCAGGGAGCAGGTGGGTCTGTGCTGTGGGGGTCAGGGCCTGGTGCTGGGGGTCAGGGAGCAGGCAGGTCTGTGCGGGGAGTCAGGGCCTGGAGCTGAGGCTCAGGGAGCTGCCCATTTTGTCTGGGAAGCTCTCCCAGTTGGTCTTTGGTTGCTAAAGGGAGCATTTGGTTTCCATAGTTTTATTTCTCAGAACGTTCAGGACCCAGGGGCAGGGATGTTAGTTCCTATTTCCCTTGTGGCCCCAAAAGGACGAAAAGCTGCAGGAACATAAAATGGTATTTTCTTGAGTTTGAACCGTGTGTAGCCTCTGCCTGGGTGTCCCGTCATCACCGGGCCTGTCCTGCCCGCCTGGCAGGGACGCTGGGGTGGCTCTGGCAGCGCCTCTCGTTGATGCTTGTTCTCTGCACCGCGGGGCTTGCAGCCCGTGGACTCTGTGCTAAGGGGGCAGTTTCCTCTTCCTTTTGGTGAATTCTTTTGCTCAAATTGTAACCAAGCAACCCGACCTTATTCTGTAGAGCATCTTTATTTTAGGGTCTTTTCTCCTCTTTTTTTTTTTTTTTTTCATACGTTGCATCCCGTTTTTGAAAGTTAAGCATGAATTTACTGGACCACCATCTGAGAGACATACCGCACTTAAGTGCCTCTGTTGATTACTGACGATCTGTGAGGTGTCAAACATGTCCGTGACCTTTCTCTTACGATATTCCCTGGGAGTCTTAGCTTCATCACGTAACTGTATCTGCACGGCCACCTCTCAGCCCCTTCACCACGCCAGGGTGCCCGTCCTCCAGCTCCAACTACGAGCGTGTCCCACAACGAGGGTGGGGTGTTTTATTTCCAGGACGAATTCGATTAATATTTAACAAATGATTTTCTTACAAGTAATAATTTAGGGCCTCACGTGATGGTTCAATTACTTTCTTGTTTTGAGGCGAGAGACCAAGCTGCAAGAACCATCCAGGCGGCTGTGCGGGGGTTCCTGACCAGACGGCGCCTGCGGAAGGAGGCTCAGGCCGCGCTGGCCATCCAGAAGCGCTGGCGGAGGCTCTGCCGGCGGCGGGAAGTCCTGAGGGCAGAACGGGAGCACCTGGAGAGAGCATGGAACCAGGCGGCATCGGTGATTCAGGTGGAGCGTCCTGGCACTTTGGAATTCAGGAAGTTTTAATAACTTTTAAAGGAAGAAAGTGAAATACGATCAACTTTTAAATTATTGTAGTTTAGACTTCTGCGTTTTATCTGGGACTCGACGTCAGCAAATATCTCAATAGCATTTGAGATGTTGCTTCCTGGTGTATGTCATCAGTGTGCCTGAAACTCTTAGAAAAATTAAAAAGCCAGATGCACTTGTTGAGTGCCCCCCCCCCCCCCCCCCCCCCGCCACGTGTAAACGCTGTGTGCAGCCGCAGGCGCAGACGGGCGATGCCCGCTCTCCTCGGAGGGGGCCCCCAGGCTGCCTGTCGCCTCTGCTGTGTCTTCTTCCTGGAGGTTTAGGCCTCCCCGCGGCCGTGCTGGCCTGTGTGCCCGTCATTCCACTCTACGTCCGCTGCATGCGTGTCCACATTTTGATTCTGTAGTAATCTGTTGAAGAATATTTGCATTGTGCCCAGTTTTAGGTAATCTCATTAGGGTTGAGACAAAGATTTGTGAGTTGGCTCTAGCTGCAGCAATGTAGAAACGAAAACACACACAAAAGAGACAGGTATCTTTTTCAAAGGACATTGTTTTAATGTAACGTGCTCCTTAAGCAATATGTTTGAAAAGTTAACGCATTCGAACGTGCGGAGTACAGAGGTATGCCCTTACTCTGTCCGTCCTTGCCTCCTGCAGAGAAACTGGAGACGGCATTCCGCCAGGAACCGGTTCCTGCGGCTGAGACACTGTTCCGTCGTCCTGCAGTCTCGGAGAAGAATGGTCGCTGCTGTCGCTGCTTACCGACGCCGCCTGCGGGCCGCGGTCACCATCCAGAGGCACTGGCGCGTGTGCGTGAGGAGACGGCGGGACCAGCAGAGCTACCGGGCTCTCCGAGCCTCGTGCCTGGTCATCCAGGCCGCGTTCCGGAGGTGGAAACGCCGGGAGCTGCGGTGCCAGACGAGAGCCGCGGCCACGCTGCAGAGGGCCTTCCGCCAGTGGCGGGCCAGGAAGCGGGCCCGGGAGGAAAAGGCCGCCGCCGCCATCCAGGCGTGGTACCGGGCGCACCGGGAAGCGCGGCGATACGGCCACATCAGGGCCTGCGTTGTCGTCATTCAGGCGCGATTCCGGGGCCTTCGAGCCCGAAAGCTGTATCAGAGGAGGAAGGCGTCGGTCCTGACGCTCCAGCGGCACTGGCGCGCGCACCTGCAGGGCAAGGCGGAGCGCGCCCGCTACCTGCAGGCTCGGGCCGCGGCCCTCCGGCTGCAGGCCGCCTTCAGGGCCGCGAGAGCCCGGGGGCTGCGCAGACAGACTCGGGCGGCCTGCGTGCTGCAGGCGTATTGGCGGATGAGACGAGAGAGAGTGCGGTTTCTGAGCCTTAGGAAAGTGGTCATCAGATTGCAGGCGCTCGTCAGAAAACAGCAGCAGCTGCAGAAATACAGGAAGATGAAGAACGCCGCCCTCGTAATTCAGGCGCGTTTTCGAGCTCACGTTGCAGCCCGGAGCGCTCTGGCGGCTTACCGGGAGACGCGCGCGGCTGTGCTGGTGCTGCAGTCGGCGTACCGAGGGGTGCGGGCCCGGAGGACGTTCCATCGCGCCCTCACGTCGGCCGTGACCATTCAGTCTCACTACCGCACTTACGTCGCCAGAAGGAGGTTCCTGAGCCTGAAACACGCTGCCGTCCAGCTGCAGGCGGTTGTGAGGATGAGACAGGCCCGGGCACAGTTCTTACGTGTGAGAGCGGCCGCCCTGTTCACCCAGCAGAGGTTCCATGCCCTGAGAACGGCCGCGCGGACGAGGGAAGAGTACAGGCGGGTGCGGGCAGCCTGCATCCGGCTACAGGCCTGCGCCAGGGGCCACCTGGTCCGCAGGCAGCTGAGGCAGCAGAGGTCAGCCGCAGTCACGCTGCAGTCCTACGTCCGCATGGGAGCGGCGCGGCGGCGCTTCCTGCGAATGCGCAGCGCGGCTCTGGTCATCCAGGCCGCCTACAGAGGCCACCGAGCACGCCAGCTCCTCCGGCGACAGTCCGCGGCCGCGCGTGCAATCCAGGCCGCGTTCCGAGGCCACAGGGAGAGGGTGCGGTTCCATGCTGTGCTCCGGTCCGCCGTCACGATCCAGAGGTGGTACAGGGCCCGCAAGGCAGCTCGGGACCTGAGAGCTCGGTCTTCAGAGGCAAGGATGGCTGCGCTCGCCCTGCAGGCGGCCTATCGTGGCTGGAAAGTGCGGGCGCAGATTCGCAGGGAGCGGCAGGCGGCGCTGAAGATTCAGGCCGCGTTCCGAACGGCCCAGGCCCAGGGGCAGTTTCGACGGCTGAGAGCAGCAGCGCTGGTCCTGCAGCGACGCTGGAGAGCGAGGGCTGCGGGGAGGAGGCAGCGCGTGGCGTACGCGGGGCTTCGGCAGGCGGCGCTGACGCTGCAGGCCGCGTGGCGGGGGAGGACAGCGAGAAGGCAGGTCCAGAAGCGACACGCGTGCGCCGCCGTCATCCAGGCGCGCTATCGGGCTCACAGCCTCGGGAGGAAGCAGCGGCTCTTGTACCTGGAGACCAAGGCGGCCGTGGTGACTCTGCAGGCCGCCTTCCGGAGGGCGAGGGCGAGGAGAGCGCGCGGCAGGGCGGCGGCCGTCATCCAGGCCCGGTACAGGGCGCTCAGGGCCAGGAGGAGGTACGTGGCCTGCAGGGCCGCCGCCATCGCCATTCAGAGGTGGTACCGGCACGTGAGAGCCGCCCGCCAGCAGCGCAGAGAGTATCTCCACCTGAAGGAGGCAGCGACCCGCGTCCAGGCTGCGTGCCGGGGCCGGAGAGCCAGGAGGCAGCTGCAGCGCATGCACAGGGCCGCCGTGGCCATCCAGGCTGCGTTCAGGATGCACCAGGCACAAGGGAGGTTCCGCCAGGTGCGAGCGGCCGCCATCGTCATCCAGGTGAGGTACAGGGCCTGTCGCCAGGGCAGGACGCAGCGTGCGCAGTACGTGGCCGTCCTGCGGGCCGTTCGTGTTCTCCAGGCGAGTTGGCGAGGAGCGCGAGTGCGGCGGACCCTGCGGCAGATGCAGAGGGCAGCCGTGCTGATCCAGTGCTGCTACCGCAGGTACCGCGCGCGCACGTCCTTCCTCCAGCTAAAGCGGGCCGCAGAGACCGTGCAGCGCAGGTACCGCGCGGCCAGGGCGGGACGCGTGCAGCTCCAGAGCTACGCCAGCCTGCGGCGCAGCGCGGTCCGCGTGCAGGCTGCGTTCCGGGGCAGGAGGGCCAGGAGACGGGTGCAGGCCATGCATCTGGCCGCAGCGGTCATCCAGAGGCGGTTCAGGACCCGGCTGCTGAGGAGGAGGTTCCTGTCCCTCCGGAGCGCTGCCGTCTGGGTCCAGAGAAAGCATCGTGCCAACGTTCGCGCCAAGCGTCGCCTGCAGTTCCTGCACTTACGAGAGGCCGTTGTCACCATCCAGGCCTGGGCCCGAGGTTGGCTGGTGCGGAAAAGGCTGTGCGAGATGCACAGGGCTGCCAGCGTGGTCCAGGCCGCCTTCAGGACGCACCGAGCGCAGGCGGGGTACCAGGCCCTGAAACGGGCCTCGGTCCTGATCCAGCGGCGGTACCGAGCCTGCCGAGCGGCGAGGCTGCGGAGAGAAGAGTGTGTCGGACAGCGGGGTGCAGCCGAGGCCCTGCCGGCCGCACAGGAGGCAGCAAAGACGGGACGGCGCTTGCAGGAGCAGCACAGAGCCGCTGCGCTCATTCAGAGCGCATACAGGAGGCACCGGCAGCGTCTCTCCCACCAGCAGCTGCGGGGGGCCCCCTCGGTGACACAGGAAAGAGACAGAGCAAATGAGAACGGGGTGCTCGAGCACCGTGCGCTCGCGAAGGCAGCGGCCTGTACGCAGGCGGGTTCTCCGGACCCCGCGGTGGGGGAGCGGAGTCAGGAGCAGCGTCAGGCGGCCGTCACTGTTCCGCCGCGTTTCAGAGGCGTCAGAAGGAGGAAGCGTTCCCTCCACTTGAGAGCAGCCGTGGTGGTGGCTCAGAGAAGATGCAGAGCGGCCACCGCAGCGCGAACCCCAGCGGCCCCGGGTCCGCAGCCTTCCTGCAGAGGTTTGCGGGGACACAGGGACCTCGACCGCAGGCACCGGGCCGCCACCCTCATTCAGACCTCGCACCGGAGACGCAGGGCCCGCGCCGCCTTCGGAGCCAGGAGAAGGGCAGCCGCTGTTCTACAGAGTCACTGCCGGGCGTACGTCAGAGGGACAGCGCGGGGAAGGCAGTGCCCAGCAGCCCGCAGCCCCGCACCAGCTGTTGAGGCTGCCTGTCGAGGCCCGAGAGGGAGACGGGCGCCGGGAGAGGCCTCCGAGGGCGCGGTGGCCGCCAGCGCTGGGCCCCCTGCATCTTGCCGTGACGGGGCTGGAGCTCAGCAGGACGCCGCCCGGAGCCCCGCGGCCAGGCCGCCCTCGGGGGCCGAAGCTTCTCCGGCTGCTCATTCTCAGGGGGAGGCCGCGGTCACCAGCCCGCCAGCTCTCCGGGAACCGGCCCCAGGGACGCTGGGCGCACGGGAGCGTGCCCGGGCCCGGGGCTCCCTCCGCACGGCCGGGTGTCGGAGCAGGTCCGTCCGGCGGCGGCGGCGGGCTGCGGTTCCTCTGGCGCTGTCCTTCCGGGCTCGGCGGGCCCGGAGGCGGTTCCTGCTGCGGAGGGAAGCGACCGTGGCCACGCAGCATCGCCACCGCGCCTGTGCGTCCGCGAGGCTCCCGAGGCGAGGGCACTTACACATCAGGAGCAGTGTCGTCATCATTCAGGCGTGGACGCGGGGCTTTCTACAGAGGCGGAGGTTCCAGAAGATGAAGGCCAGCACCGTAACGATCCAGGTATTGGGACTTCCTTCCCCGTGAAGCTCCCATTCTCGCCGTGTCTGAGGCTAGGGGACGAGCGCCCGCGGGGCACAGGGGTACTGGGTTAGGGCCGTGTTCCTGATCTCCCCAAATGGCGCGTGTTTGAGAGGGAGCCCAGGGCGCCGGGAGGGACTGAGCCGAGACAGCGCAGACGGGGTTGCTGGGCAGCGGCCCCGCCTTCCCGATGCGTTTCCGTAGGTGTGATCGCAGCTCTCCCGGGGAACGGGGGGCGATAGTGGGGCTTCTCTATTGAGTGACGTTCTTTCTGAGCGAAGATTTCAGTTCTCCGAATTTACACAGAGTAAGTAAGTAAAGAAGCACCTCCTGGCATGCCTCTGTTTCTGTGTTGAGTAGGCTGCGTGGAGGAGCTACAGAGCCAGGCGGCGTGCACGTGCCGTGAAGGCGGCCTGCAGGATCCAGGCCTGGTTCCGGGGCTGGAAGGCGCGCAAGGGGTACCTGGCCGTGCTGAAGGCTGTGCGAGCCGTGCAAGGCCGCTTCCGGGCCAGGCGGGCGCGGGCACGGTAATGCAGCCCTGCTGGGCGCCGGGGCGGGCGGGCGCGGGCACGGTAATGCAGCCCTGCTGGGCGCCGGGGCGGGCGGGCGTGTGTGTGCATGTGTATGCGTGTGTGCATGTGTGTGCGTGCATGTGTGTGCATGTGTATGCGTGTGTGCATGTGTGCATGTGCATGTCCGCAATGATGGTTGCTAGAACGTAAGCTAAGCATAAATTATACTTTTCTTTGTTATGTTCTTTAGTTATTGCCTTCCATGTATTTTCTTCCTCCTCCAGTATCTATGTAAATGCGGTCGATAAATACTTACTGATTGGATTGGTCTGAACTTGCTTCCCAATGACTGCTCCTCAGGTTCCTGAGCGTGAGAGCGTCAGCAGTCACCATCCAGAGGAGATGGAGGGCCACACTTTCCGGAAGGAGGGCTCGCGAGCACGTCCTGACGGTGCAGGTGGGTCTGAGCAGGCCCACAGCTCGTCTGCAAAGAGCCGCCTCGGGAGACGGAAGAGACAAGACTGTGCTTCCCCACCAGGGCGTTATTTCAGACACGTCGCCGTCCTCAGTGGAAACTTGTCACAAAGTGCTACTTGTGAGTATTTTTGTTTATATATTCACGTGCAATTATAAGAGATCCTCAAACCCAACTTCAAAGTGGCTTTCAGAATTAGTCATTTACTTGGATAAAGTGATAATCGGTGTAGCATTTTGTCTAATAAAAATCACACACTTTAAAAACATACTGTAAACCACAATTGGTGAATTGCTTAAAATATGTAACATTAAATCTTTAGAATAGTTGTAGTACCTATGGCCTTTTATTAAAGAAATAAAAATTTTACTTGGACATTTTGATGTTCATGTAATATCACTATGATTATAGCCACTTATTATTACACATACTGCTGTATATTGACTTATTTGATCCTCATAGTAACCCTGTGAGGTGGTGCTCATTAGCATACCCATTTTACAGATGAGGAAAGTGAGGTCCAGGGAGGCAGGGTGACTTGCCCAAGGTCATTCTGCTAGTGGCGGGGGGTGGGGGAACTGTGTTAATCTATGTTGTAAGACAAACCTAGGTCCCATACACTTTGCATTGAGAAGTTCAAGGCCGGCCAGGCCCCTGCAGGCAGGAAGCTTCCCCAGAGGCCCGTGGGGCTGGGCCTCTGTAGACCCTGGAGACACCAACTCCCACATTGTCTGACTGAACGCCTCCATCTCCAGCAGTTGTGCCTGGGACACTGGAACCTTTGAGTTTAGTATTCACACACTCCCCTCGTGATCATTATTAGCACTTTCAAAGCCTTAACTAGCTGTTATCGGGAACGCTAGTTAAACTAAGTGCTGTGACTCAGTAAAATGCACGAAGTGTAACTTCACTCCCCATGTCCTGAGGGATGGATTACACACGTGGGCATATTTGAAAGATGATCAGCACTTCTTAGCTACCGTGTAAAGAATGTTAGCATTTAAGTTAACTCGCTGACTTACACAGGTTGATAGCGGGATGTACAGGAGGAGACATTGATTGATGTCTTACGAGTCGAGTGTCTGGTTACCAATGTGTTCCTCTCCTTTAGACGTCGGAACGCAGAGCCCGAGTCAGACTCCTCCGCTTCGCAGCCGCCGCCCGCTACCACCTGGCTGCCGTCCGGGTCCAGAGAGCGTATCGGCGCCACGCGGCCGTGCGGAGCGCGGAAAGGCGCCTGCGTGCCGCCATCTGTATCCAGGTGAGCCTCTCGCAGTGGCGTCTGGGACGTGTGTGTTATACTCCTTGGATATTTAATAAGTAATGTCCAAGTGCGTTATGCTAGGTCACATCGTACTGAGCCCTTAGCTGAATAGCCGAGAGGATGACTCGGCGGCTTAGGAAGAGGTGGATGTTGTGTGACGCAGGGACACAGCTACGTCTCAGCTCTGATGTCATTGACGCTCCTCCCAGCGAAGTCTGGGGCCCGTTTCTCTACACTCTCACCGACACGTGCCTATAGCGGGCTTTCTGACTTTTGCCATTTTAGTGAGTGGCAAATCCTCTCTCGTTTTCCTTTTGGATTAACATTCTTCTGTGTGTTGGGCTTTTTAAATTTTTTTTAACGTGGTTTTTCTAATATGTACTTTGCCCATTTTTCTGTTGGGCATTTTTTTTTTATGCTTTATCGGAGTTCTATATGTGTTCTGGTTATGAACCCCGATCGTATGTACATACGATACACTTAACATAGACTGACATGTAACATAGCGCGTGAAGAAAGGCATTGCAGAGTGGCCCTGCACTCGATGGGATTTACAGAAACCAGAAAGCGACGCCACGTGTCCAGGGTTAGACGTAGACGCTCACGCACACCAGCGTGGCCTGCAGGGGTGGGAAGCGATGCCACGGAGGAGGCTGACGGGTGGTTTCCAGCGCCCTGTTACAGCTGAAACGTCGGTGTCATTAGTAATGTGCATGTGCATGTACATCTGTTTACGTTACAAACAAAAGTAGCCCGGCCAGCGTGGCTCCGTGGTTGAGCGTCGACCTATGAACCAGGAGGTCAGGGTTCAATTCCCAGTCAGGGCACATGCCCGGGTTGCGGGCTCCATCCCCAGTGTGGGGTGTGCAAGAGGCAGCAATCGATGATTCTTATCACTGATGTTTCTATCTCCCTCTGTCCCTCTCCCTTCTTCTCTGCAATCAATTAAACACACACACACACACTGATACATACACACACACACACACACACTGACACACACACATACACACGCACACACACTCTCATACATACACACACATACACACACACACTCACATACATACACACACACACACACACACCCGAAGTAAAACCCTCGCATGCTCTCCACAGAGATGGTTCCGGGCGAGGCTGCGGCTGAAGAGGCTCATGCAGATCTGTCACAGCGTCGTCGCCATCCAGCGCCAAGTTCACGCTCGCCGGGGGCAGCAGGACAGGGCGGCCTCGGTGATACAGGCCGCCGCGCGCCGCTTCCTCCTCCGCAAGAAGCAGGAGCAGCTCCGTGCCGGGATCGTGAGGATCCAGGTGAGCGAGGGACTGCAGCGCCGCGGGGTAGGCCAAGGCTTCGGCTCGCAGTTCGTTGGTGGGAAACCTAACGTTTTGAAAACAGTCGCACACCCTTTAAACAGCTGCTGTTAGCCCTAACCCCGTGGTCGGCAAACTGCGGCTCGCGAGCCACATGCGGCTCTTTGGCCCCTTGAGTGTGGCTCTTCCACAAAATACCACGGCCTGGGCGAGTCTGTTTTGAAGAAGTGGCGTTAGAAGAAGTTTACGTTTAAAAAATTTGACTCCAAAGAAATTCCAATCGTTGTACTGTTGATATTTGGCTCTGTTGACTAATGAGTTTGCCGACCACTGCCCTAGACTAAGTCATCAACGCTGAGCTGCCAGAATTTCCTGTCCAGGTTCCCTGGGGGAGTGTGTGAGACTGATGAAAGGACATTGGCATTTTAGTAGAGCCAGCTGTCTGAGGTCGGGAGGGAACTTGCACTGTGGACAGGAATGTTCGTGCATTTCTTCTTAGAAAGACCAGTTAGCTGTTTCTTGGAACCGCAATGGGGCTTTCGTTGCCAGCTGTCTGGTCCATCGTGTAAACTCCCTGGGGATGTTTACTTGGTGGAGATAAATGCAGGTGCCAGCTCGAAGCGTGCTGCGTGTGGTCTTTAACCAACAACGCTCGTCTCCCAGGCACTGTGGAGAGGCTACGCCCTGAGGAAGAAGAATAATTGTACAAAAATCAAAGCCATTCGCACAAGCCTTCAAGCTCTGAGTGGGGAGGTTCGAGAAGAAGACAAGCTGTACAAGCGAACCGCGCTGGCCCTTTACCACCTGTTGACATACAAGCACCTGTCGGCTGTCCTTGAGGCCCTGAAGCACCTGGGTGAGCGAGTGTCCCTGTGCCAGCCGGTCTGGGCTGAGGTCAGACTCCACGCCGGCCTCCGGCCCAGGGCGCCCCGTGGCCCCGCTGGGCTGGGGCCTCGTGCGGCTGAGTCTCTCTCTCCCTCCCAGAGGTGGTCACGAGGCTGTCCCCACGGTGCTGCGAGGACATGGCCCAGAGCGGAGCGATTGGGCAGCTGTTCCTCCTGATCCGGAGCTGTAACCGCAGCGTCCCTTGTATGGAGGTCGTCAGCTACGCCGTGCAGGTGCTGCTGCACGTCGCCAAGGTAGCTCTCCAGTTCGCTGAGCAGGTCCTCACGCAGGTCCGCTCTGCAATGAGGTGCCCGTGCGCTCGTCCCCGCATGTCGATGCCCAGTCCCGTCCGTGCGTCTGCAGGCGTCTTAGGGGGACAGTGTTCGTCTGGACGGGGCGTTCGGGAGCGGGCACTTCCTGACACTCGCTTCGGGGGCCCGGCTCTGAGCTGGTCGGTGCTGTTACTCCCGTGTGGAGAGCAGGGCAGCGCTTCAGTCCTCACCTGAGGACGCGTGTGAGGTGGGCTGAGCTGGACCGTCCTGTCCGCCCCAGCGGTGCTGGCCGCCCGCGCCGTCTCAGGACAGGAGCCCCCTGGCGGCAGGTGACCAGGAGCGCTGCAGCCCGCCACTGGCACGGCTCGCTCCGTGGCGTTAGACCTCCGGTGGGGGCGCAGGTCTGTGCTGGCACGATGCAGGCAGTGGAGCGGGAGAGGACGGCTCTCCCCCACCCGACCCCAGCCACAGCTGTGGGCACATCCCCGGAGGTGGCCTGTCATCACCTTGTCTGCGTGGGTTCGGGGCGTTCACTGCAGAGAGCTGAGGTCGGACCCCTTCCTGTGGGACCTGCAGGGAGTCCGGCAGGGGGAGCAGGGTGCCTGGGAGAGGGACTCGGGACGGCGGGCAGGAGCGTGGCTCGGCTTCCTCTTGGTCCCGCCAACGCCGCGCTCACTGTCCCCTCCCGCCCCTGTCTCCTCAAGTACGAGAGGACGGCGGCCGCGGTGTGCGCCGTGGACAGCTGCGTGGACACGCTGCTGGGCCTCCTGCGGATGTACCGGGAGAAGCCGGGCGACAGGGTCGCAGACAAGAGCGGGAGCATTTTCACCAGGACCTGCTGCTTGCTGGCCGTTCTGCTGAAGGCGACAGGCCGAGCCTCGGTGAGTTGACAGCTGGCCCCTTCCCCCTCAGTCTGGGGCCGCAGGAAGCACGCACCGGGGAGCCTGTCGGCTGTGGGGGGGGGGAGGGAAGGGGCCAGTGTGGGGTGTGGTGGTCGGGCAGGAGGTCGGACTCGGCGGGGCTGTGTGACTGGGGGACTGCGAGGAGGTCAAGTCACAGGACGTGGTAGCGGGACACAGCGGGCATTGACGAGTACTTGCCCTTTTGCTCGGTGTAGACTTAAGGGTCAGGGTGGGTGGAATATTTGCCCTCTTTGTCATCACCTGATAAATCAGGTTACGATTGACCCCAGTCTGACCTCAGAGCCGAGAGCTAGCTGGCCTGTCATGGCTGTTTGCTGTGATTGATTGGTCGGGTGGAAGGAGTGCAGAGTTGACTGCTCAGTCCTATTCAGTGCGCGCTTTCCTCTCCAGGATGCTCAGAACAGGGCCAAGGTTGCCGACTGTGTGTGTAGCATCTACAGGCTTACAGCTCATAAGCACAGAGCGGACTCTGAGCGAACACTTCACAGGCCAAGTCACAACTCCTCCGTGAGCCTTCCCCGTCTCCCAGAAAGTCCCGCCAGGGCCCGGATGGTGGCACGGTAAGCAGGGTGCGCTCTGCGGCGTGGTGTCCGGTGCACACGCATCCTGAGTGCGTGACTCGCTCAGCGTGCTGTGTCTGACGATGAGGAGCAGCCCTGACCGAGAGGAGAGCCTGGACGGAGGCAGCCGTCCCAGGAAGCAGTGCCGTCCGATGCTGCGGCCGGGGAGTCGGGCCTGTGGTTCTGGGAGGAGGAGCAGTGCAGAGGTCACGTGAGGGTCATGAGGTCCAGGACCCATTCCATAGCCTTTAAGCCAGGAGAGGGGTGTGGTCACCTTGGGGGGCAGAGAACACAGACAGGGAGGCCCCACATGAACCTCAGGGCCGCCCCGTTCCTCCAGAAGTCAGGTAGAGGGGGGCCAGCTGAGGTGCCGGGGACTTGCTAACCGGACAGGAGGACCCCCCAAGGGCAGTGGCATCCCCGCCGGTGGAGCAGGTGCTGCCGCGAGGTGGTCAGATGGAGAGGGGGTGCCGCTGGGCGTGGCGGGAGGGAGCATGGGGAGCAGTGATGTGAGACCGGGCCGGGAAGTCCGTGGCCAGGAGCAGCGAGTTGACAGAAGCAGGAGGCGCTGTTTCAGGAGAAGGACGTGGTTAACGCGAGGCCTCGGTTCTTCCGCAGACTCCAGCCGGAGTGGGTCTTGAGGAGGGAGAACGTGCAGGAAATCACGACGCCCCTGCAAGCTGTTCAGCTGGTGATGGACACGCTGGGCGTGCCTTACCCGTGACGGGAGCAGTCGGCGTGAGCAGGGACAGGACGCTGTAAAGCTAATCATGGCTGGGAAAGTGTTTTGGATTTTTTTCTGGAACTCCTAAAATCAGATTTTGTATTAAAATTTAAGAAATACTTGTACCAATAAAGTTTGTACATTTGTCATTGTTTCTTTTAGCAATAGCTCTACGTACATGATCTCTTTCTCTCTCTCTCTCTCCCTGCCTCCCATTCTCTCTAAAAAACCAATGGAAAAAATATCCTCCTCGGTGAGGATTAACAAAAAATAAAGAAAAAGGCTGGCTGGATGGATGCTTAAACATGTAATTAAATGATAAGATGTTCAGAAAAGAATCCAGGTGATCGCCCTAGACGGCTTGGCTCAGTGGATAGAGAGTCAACCTATGGACTGAAGGGTCTCAGGTTCGATTCCGGCCAAGGGCACATGCCTGGGTTGCAGGCTTGATCCCCAGTAGGGGGCGTGCAGGAGGCAGCCCATCAATGATTCTCTCTCATCATTGATGTTTCTATCTCTCCTCCCTTCCTCTCTGAAATCAATAAAGAAATTATATAAAGAATCCAGGTGATCCAGGGGTTGGGTCACCCATGATCCTCTCTGGGTTCTTGGCTTCTCGCGGGAAAGAATTCATTCACAAGCCGGCACAGAGGTCACCGTGACAGAGTTTCTTATGAGACAGTGGGACGGAGGGTGGCTACTCCCCAGGCAGCAGCCCCGCCCTGGGGGATGCGCCTCCTTCACGGGGGCTCACTGGAGAAGCGGGGCATTCCATAACGGGGGGAACACTCTGGATTTTTCTGGGTTTATCCAGTTGCCTGCACCTCAGTGTGGGTGTCGTTTGGGTGCTTACATAGAACTGAGAGCGTACAGGAGGCGAGGGGTTACTGGTGGTTCCATCTGTGCTGCCAGCTCTAAACCACAGATCCTTCGGGTTGGTTGGTTGGTCTAATGAGCTCCCTGATAGTCCTGGTAGCCTTGATTGGCTACAGCTGCTTAGCCACTTTATCTCGATGGTGGGGGTGATGGACAGTTTTCAAATTAAAAACAAATGATTGAAAATGAGCAGAGGCCATATTCAATCTCTAACTGGGAAGCCACCTGAATGTCCATGAAGAGTCAAATGCGTAGGCGACCTGTGCATGGGAACAATGAGATACAGACCACCTAGGGGAGCGACTAGACGCTGCAGCCACGACGGGGGTGGGTCCCACAAAAGGTGAAACGAGACGTCAGACATAAACACACACTAGATGACTTCACTTACGTAGCACAAAACCCGTGAGAGGGCCTCTGCTGTGGAAGCCAAGGTAGTGTCTACCGCCCGGCCGGCGTGGCTCAGTGGTTAAACACCAACCTATGAACCAGGAGGTCACGGTTCGATTCCCGGTCAGGGCACATGCCGGGTTGTGGGGTCCATCCCTAGTAACGGGCGTGCAGGAGTCCCACCATCATGGACATTTCTATCTCCCTCTCCCTCTCTGAAATCAATAAAAATATATTTAAAATTTTTTAAAAAGTTTACAAAATCGAACTCATCCCAGCTCACACCTCCCGGCATGACTTTGTGGTTTCAAGTGAAAACCCGTTACAATGCATTAGACCCGTGGTCGGCAAACTGCGGCTCGCGAGCCACATGCGGCTCTTTGGCCCCTTGAGTGTGGCTCTTCCACAAAACACCACGGCCTGGGCGAGTCTGTGTTGAAGAAGTGGCGTTAGAAGAAGTTTAAGTTTAAAAAATGTGGCTCTCCAAAGAAATTTCCATCGTTGTCCTGTTGATATTTGGCTCTGCTGACTAATGAGCTTGCCGACCACTGCGTCAGACGCCCCAGAACAGTCCTGCTCCCCCGTCTTTCATGGTGTGTCCTCAAGGGTAGACCCTGGCCAGGTGCCTGGTGTCCACCCAGGAGCATCGATCCCTCGGCGCACCTGCCGCTGACCGCCCGGCTCCAAACATGCGCTGTTTCGATCGACAACGTCCCCCTCCCGTTGCTCAGGAGGCCCGAGGTCACTGCCCTGGCCGCGGCGTGGCCCGGCAGTGTTGCAAGGTCAGGTGTCGGTTATCCTCTCCCGCCCCCAAGTTCAGCTCTCCCCCTGATCCATGGCCATAAGGGAATCAGCGGCGAACCTTACTCTGTGGGCGCCGAGGTTGAAAGCTGACCCGGTTTCTTAAGCGCAGCCTGAGTTAATGATTCGTGCCTCGGCCTTTCTGGGTCATCACGCCCTTGTTGGGTTCGGGGGTGAAACGTATTGATTGCCCGTGTTATTGGAGTATGATTCGGGAATCTTTCAGCTGGAACACAGGGCTTGTTACCCGGGGACAGGGGTGCTGTCAATCATTAACTTTTTCCTCAGAAGCATTGTGTATTTAACGAGGGCTCCCCCGCCCCCTCCCCGGGGCTTTAAAATTGTTCCAAATCTTGGCTGAGCGCGCCCCTGAAGATGAGGCCCAAAGACGTGGCTTTCATCATCCTGTTCGCCATCTCAGGAGAACTCCATGCGGAAGGTAAATTTCACTTCTCACGGTCTTGGTTCTCTCCACAGCATAGACGGAAATGCCGGCGTTCTTTTCACTTGCGTGTCTGATGCCGTAGTTCATCTTCGATGTGTCCATTTGATTAAAAAAAATACTTCTTATAATTTGTGATAAAATCTAGATGGACTGGGTTCCTTTGGGCAAAACGTGGGAACTATTCTTACAGCAACCTTAACTTAGAAAAGCAGGACAAGGCCCCAAACCCTTTGGATGTCTAGGTTTGAGGGTAGAGGAGACAGAGATCTAGGGGGGTTCAGGCTACCAGTCCCCCAGAAGTTGTACGCTAACCTTAACCCTCACCTCCTGCCAGAATCCCTCCCTCACGCCGCAAAGCCGGGACCAATTGGATTCTCTGCTCCGAAAGGGAGAGTTCAATGTGGGGAACTTGACAAAGAGAACCACCAAGCATTGAAAAGGTTTTCGGCTCTTGACATTGACTTTAAAAAATATATATATTTTTATTGGTTTCAGAGAGAAAGGGGGAGGGAGAGCGAGCGAGCGAGCGAGAAGCACCGATGATGAGAGAGAATCAGGGATCGGCTGCCTCCTGCACGCCCCCCACTGGGGATCGAGCTCAAAGCCCAGGCGTGTGCCCCGACCGGGAACCGCACCGTCCCCTGGTTCATAGGTCAACGCTCCAGCACCGAGCCACGCTGACCGGGCTTGGCATTGATCCTTATCCTATTTATTCCGCTGGTTGAAGGCATGGAGTAGTGATTTGTAGGGAGACCCGTTGTTGATTTTGCAAACAAGGACACTTGAGAGTGGAGTGGCTCTGTTAATGATTACCTGGACGGCGGTGTGAATGAGGACCGGAGTTTAGACAGACCGGGAGCTGTGGGCTCTGTAACGATAAGACATCCTGATAGCCAGACGGCCTCGCGTGAGGCCAGTGAGAGCGGGAGGCGGGTGGCCAGCGGCGGGTGTTATCGGGAGGTAAGAAACCAGGGCGGCCGTTGTCAGCAGACTGAGGACGCAAAGTGGGAAGCCACAGCTATAGACTCTCCTAAAGCGCACACCCGAGGGGATCTGTTGAAATAAAGTACCCTAACGGGGCCCTGGCTGGTGTGCTCAGTGGTTAGAGCGTTGGCCCGTGCACAGTAGGGTCTCGGGTTCGATTCCTCGTCAAGGGCACCTACCTCGGTTGCAGGTTCAATGCCAGGCCCAGGTGGGGGCCTCAAGCAGGTGGCAACCAATCAATGTGTTTCTCTCACATCAATCTCTCTCTCTCTCTCTCTCTCTCTCTCTCTCTCTCTCTCTCCCACTCTCTCTAAACACCAATGGAAAAAATATCCTCACTCTTCAGATGTATATCCTACCAGGTTATAATCGCCTTTTAGTGACATACTTTCCTACAAATTTTCTACCAAAAAAAGGGTCTGCAATTAAAGTTATGAGAGTGAGCCGAAACCGGTTTGGCTCAGTGGATAGAGCGTCGGCCTGCGGACTCAAGGGTCCCAGGTTCGATTCCGGTCAAGGGCATGTACCTTGGTTGCGGGCACATCCCCAGTAGGGGGTGTGCAGGAGGCAGCTGGTCGATGTTTCTCTCTCATCGATGTTTCTAACTCTCTATCCCTCTCTCTTCCTCTCTGTAAAAAATCAATAAAATATATATATAAAAAAATAAAGTTATGAGAGTGAAATAAGTAGGATACATCTTATTTGATGCTTGGAATCCCACCATAAGGTAATATTTACATGGCCCCGCCGGCATGGCTCCGTGGTTGAGCGTCAACCTATGAACCAAGAGGTCAGGGTTCGATTCCCAGTCGGGGCACATACCCAGGTTGCAGGCTCCATCCCCAGTGTGGGGCGTGCAGGAGGCAGCCGATCCGTGATTCTCTCTCCTCATGGATGTTTCTGTCTCTCTCTCTCCCTCCCTCTCTGACATCAATAAAAACATATTTTTTAAAAACGATAATACTTGCACGGATCATTTCCTGTGGTTCTTTTCCTCTGCCGAGAAACTGTGGCATCGCGTTGACTCACACGCCGTTTCGTAGAAAGGTGTCTGATGAAGTTGGGGAACGCTCTCTGAGCCGGCGGCTGCCCAGGGTCCACCTGACTGTTGGGTGTTGGGGGGCAGGAGGGGGGGCTCGCTGGTTAATTCCCATGGAAAGGGATCGTCCCCGAAGTCCTTAAAAACGTAGGTGGTAAAACGAAGTAGGTGGTGCGCGTGGACAGGCCCCGTCGCGTGGCCCGGCCACGAATGTCAGGGTTTCGGCTCCGTCGTGGTTCCCGCGGCTGCAGCCTGACTGTCCCCTCCTTGCAGACAAGCCCTGCGGCCTGCCCCGCGTGGAGAACGGGAGGATCGCCGTCTATTACTACACGTTTGAAAGCTTTTACTTCCCAATGGCCGTAGACCAGAAACTGGCCTTTTCCTGCCTGGCCGGCTACACCACGGACGCGGGGAAGCAAGAGGACAAAACCGTCTGCACCGCGGGGGGCTGGGCCCCCGAGCCCCGGTGCTTCAGTAAGTCCGGGCCCTGGGCCGGCTCACCACCTGCCTCCTCCCGTCGTCAACAGAAGGGGCCGCCCGGGCCCGTGTGGCTCAGTGGTTGAGCGTCGACCTATGAGCCAGGAGGTCACGGTTCAATCCCTGGTCAGGGCACAGGCCCGGGTTGTGGGCTTGATCCCCAGTGTGGGGCGTGCAGGAGGCAGCCGATCCATGAGTCTCTCTCATCATGGATGTTTCTCTCTCTCCCTCCCTCTCCCTTCCTCTCTGACATCAATTAAAAATAAATAAATAGAAGCGGCCAATGAGATGTGGTTAGTCCCTTCGGTAGAGAACAACGTAAGGACTGTCGTGTATCTTTTACTTTATTTTGTTTTTCCCATCCCCATTTATTTATCACCTCTATGGCCTCCTCCCACCATCTTTTTTGAAATCTTGATGCAAATCTTTTAAAATTGATGTCAGAGAGGAAGGGAGAGGGACAGAGAGAGAGAAACATCCATGATGAGAGAGACTCATGGATCGGCTGCCTCCTGCACACCCCACACTGGGGATGGAGCCCGCAACCCGGGCATGTGCCCTGACCGGGGATCGAACCGTGACCTCCTGGTTCACAGGTCGAGGCTCAACCGCTGAGCCACGCCGGCCGGGCGTCTTTCATTTTTACAAAGTGAAGGCATATTCTGAAATGCTGTGAATAACGTTTCTCCTTAGAACGTTGCTTTCCTTATTTGTTGTTCATCGTTCCCCGTGAAGAGAACGGAAATAATCGCTGAACTTGTCCTTCAATCGCGTCCCTTTTAAGGGAAGGGGAGCTTAGGCGGGTGACTGCCCGTAGGCCGCCCGACGGGTCCGTGACGTGCGCAGGATTGGGGGAGGGTCCTGCCGTGGGCATGTCCTTTAGTTGAGGATGTGAACGACCCACAAACCCAGTGGACTTAGAGCCGTAGGAAGCCAATTAAAAAAATTCCTTGTTTTTGCCACTTGTGACAGCGACTGGGGAGCTCTGGGTGTGTTTTCTCAACGTGGGCACGGGGGAGGTAGGAAGGAAGGACTCTTAAGAACCGAGAGCTGGCCACGCCACGCACGCCAACGTCCTCGGGGTTGCTTTTCCAACGAACGCGGGCCATTTCCAAACGGAAACAGAAGCGGGGAGCCGCAGAGGGAGCGTGTCCCGCCGTCGCCGTCCGAGATGCCGCGGGTCGTGTGCCCGGAAGACGCGCCTCGTGGCATCCCGCTCAGCGGACATGTCTCTCCCCCCAGAAAAGTGCCCGCGGCCCGCCCTGACCAACGGCCACGTCTCCGAGGCCAAGCTGCTGTACAGCGTCCACGAGAAGCTGCGCTACACCTGCGCCCCGGGGTTCACGACCCCCGCGGGGCGGGCCGAGGAGGAGGTGCAGTGCCTGGCCCACGGCTGGTCTCCGCCGCCAGCCTGCAGGGAGCAGCAGGGTACGTGTGACCCACCAGCCCCCACACCGGGGGCTGGAGCTGGCCAAGCTACCCCTTTCTTTTCTTTTCTTCCTTTTTTTATGGTTTAAACTTGAACAATAAAGGGGTCCTCAAACTACGGCCCGCGGGCCACACGCGGCCCGCCGAGGACATTCATCCGGCCCGCCGGGTGTTTTTGCCGCCGCTGCCTGTCCTGCTGAGCAGCCGACTTAGCAGTGTGCATAGGAATTTGTTCATAGTTTTTTTTTTTAAACTAATAGTCCGGCCCTCCAACGGTCTGAGGGACAGTGAACTGGCCCCCTGCTTAAAAAGTTTGAGGACCCCTGGTTTAAAGTATTACATAGGTCTCCTCCCCCCCCTACCCCCGCCATCGTCCCCTCCCTGGCCACTCCCACCCCCAGGACAAGCCCCGACCGCCCCAGTACCCATGGCCATCGGTTAGGCTACGATGCATGCACACAAGTCCTTTGGTTGATCTCTTACATCCCTTCCCTCCTCCCCTCCCCTGCCTTCCCTACCCCTTTCTCATACAAATGGGCGTTTTTATTTTTTAAATTTATTTATTTTTCAATGTATTTTTTATTTATTTCAGGGAGGAAGGGAGAGGGGGAGAGAGAGAGAGACAGAGAGAGAAATGTCAATGATAAGAGAGAATCTAGGACCAGCTGCCTCCTGCACGCCCCCTACTGAGGACCGAGCCCACCACCTGGGCACGTGCCCTGAGCTGTGACCTCCTGGTTCATAGGCCGACACTCAACCACTGCGCCACACCGGCGGAGCTGGATGGGCGTTTTTAGTGAGTGCAATAGAATTTTCATTATTTCTGCCAATGCTGGGAGTGATTATCTTGTTTTTATCGAATGCCAGGTGTTTCCTTAATCTAAGGTTGCCTCCCACCTGAGCCCTGACTGGGGCCCAGGGTCGAATGTGTAACCCAGGTTTGTGCCCTCGACTGGGAAGGGAACCCGAGGCCCTTCAGTGCTTGAGCCAATGGGCTAACCCAGTGGTCGGCAAACCGCGGCTCGCGAGCCACCTGCGGCTCTTGGGCCCCTTGAGTGTGGCTCTTCCACAGAATACTATCGCCTGGGTGAGTCTATGTTGAAGAAGGGGCGTTAGAAGAAGTTTAAAAAATTTGGCTCTCCAAAGAAATGTCAATCGTTGTACTGTTGATATTTGGCTCCGTGGACGAATGAGTTTGCCAACCACGGTTAGTAACCAGAGTTACTAACCACTTAGCAACGCTGGCCAGAGCTTTTGCCCATTTTTTAATTGGACTGTTTGCTTTTTTGGTGTTGAGTTTTATAAGTTCTTTATACGTTTTGGATAATAACCCTTCATCAGACGTATCATTGGTGAATATATTCTACCGCTAGGTGGTTTGTCTTTTGATTTTGTTGATGGTTTCCTTTGCTGTGCAAAAACGCTTCAGTTTGACGTAGTCCCATTTATTTATTTTTTTCTTTCGTTTCCCTTGTCTGAGGAGAAATATCAGAAAAAGTATTGCTATGAGAATGTCTGGGATTTTACTGCCTTTGTTTTCTTGTAGGATTTTTATGGTTTCGAGTCTAACGTTTAAGTCTTTAATCTATTTGGAGTTTATCCTCGTGTGCAGTATAAGAAGGTGGTCTAGTTTTATTTATTTGCATGCATCTGTCTGTCACTTTCCCCAGCACCATTTATTGAATAGACCGTCTTGTTTCCATTGTATGTTTTTGCCTTCTTTGTCAACTATTAACTGACCATAAAGGTGTGATCTGGGATTTCTAATCTGTTCCATTGATCCATATGTCTGTTCTTATGCCAGTACCATGCTGTTTTGATTACGATGGCCTTGTATGATAGTTTGATATCAGCAGGGCGATTCCTTTCACTTTGTTCTTCTTTCTCAAGATCCCTGTTGCCATTTGGGGTCTTTTGGGGTCCCACACACATTTTCGAAACGTTTGCTCTACTTCTGTAAAAACACTCCATGGGTATCTTGATAGGAATTGCGTTGAATCGGTAGATTGCTTTGGGTAGCGTGGCCATCTTAATGCTGTTGATTCTTCCTATCCATGGACATAGTACATGCTTCCACTTATTGGTAGCTGCCATATATGTTTCTTAAGATTCAGTGAAAAGTCTCTTGGAGATTTCTTTTGGCTCTTCCAGGTTCAGCGATGACGTTCATAACATATAACTGTACTTTCTGTCAGACACATGTTTGGCTCCTGAATTACTTCATGGGAATTACTCCACAACGCAGACCACGTTCCGCCTCGGGGACAAAGTGCTGTACCGGTGCGATCCTGGCTACCACACCACGAACGGACTGTCGGAGGAGGAGGCCGAGTGTCGCTCGCATGGGTGGTTTCTCCCACCATCATGTACCAGTAGGTTCTCCCTGGGAACACAGTGACGTCCACTCTGCCAACCTCCTCTCCTTCCCACAGAAGTGCATGCTGATTATGTGATGCTAATTATGGTCAATTTTACCCCTCCTCCCCCCCCCTTTTTTTTGCTTCTGGTTTTGATTAGCGTAGTCTTTGATCCTTGGAAGCTCTCTACTAGGAAAACAAATTCCTTTTTCGCTCAAATAATTACATTAAAATCAGCCTATTGATAATTAATCTGTATATATAAAAGCCTAAGTGACCATTTGACCTGAACAGTTGACGGGTCGCTATGACGCACACTGACCACTAGGGACAGACGCTCAATGCAAGAGCTGGCTCCTGGTGGTCACTGCGCTCCCACAGTGGGAGTGCTGCTCAGCTGACCAATGGGCACCAGACAGATGCAGCGGGGCCGGGATGAGCAGGAGTAGCAGGCAGGAGCTGCAGGTGGTGTTGGACTGCAGGTTTCGGCCGATCCCTGCAGGCCATGCCGAGGGACCCCACCCGTGCACAAATTTGTGCACTGGGTCTTTAGTCCTATATAATAAACAGGTGATATGCAAATTGACCATCACTCCAACACACAAGATGGCAGCCCCCATGTGGTCAAAGATGGCCACCCCCATGTGGACACAAGATGGCCACCACAAGATGGCCGGCAGGGGAGGGCAGTTGGGGGGACGAGGCCTTCAGAGGACAGCAATTGGAGGTGACCAGGCCTACAGAGGAGAGCAGTTGGGGGTGACCAGGCCTACAGGGGAGGGCAGTAGAGGGGACCAGGCTGTCAGGGGAGGGCAGTTGGTGGGGGGACCAGGCCTGCAGAGGAGGGCAGTTGGGGGGGACCAGACTTACAGGGTAGGGCAGTTGGGGGTGACCGGGCCAGCAGGGGAGGTCAGTTAGGGGTGACTGGACCAGCAGGGGAGGGCAGTTGGGGGCGACCAGGCTGGCAGAGAAGGGCAGTTAGGGGTTACTGGACCGGTAGGGGAGGGTAGTTAGGGGTGAGCAGGCCTGCAGGGGAGGGCAGTTGGAGGGTATGAGGCATGCAGGGGAGGGCAGTTGGGGGTGACCAGGCCTTCAGGGGAGGGCAGTTTGGGGGGGACCAGGCCTGCAGAGTAAGGCAGTTGGGGGTGACCAGGCCTGCAGAGGAGGGCAGTTGAGGGGGACAAGGCCTGCAGAGGAGGGCAGTTGAGGGTGAACGGGCCAGCAGGGGAGGGCAGTTAGGGGTGACTGGACCAGCAGGGGAGGGTAGTTAGGGGGTGACCAGGTCTGCAGGGGAGGGCTGTTGGGAGCAACCAGGCCTGCAGGGGAGGGAAGTTAGGGGCGACTAGGCCAGCAGGGGAGGGCTGTTGGGGGTGATCAGGCCTGCAGGGGAGGGCAGTTGGGGTAGGGGACCAGGCATGCAGAGGAGGGCAGTTGGGGGTGACCAGGCCTGCAGGGGATGGCAGTTTTGGGGTAACAGGCCTGCAAGGGAGAGCAGTTGGGGCTGACCGGGCCTGCAGAGGAGGGAAGTTGAGGGGGACAAGGCCTGCAGGTGAGGGCAATTGAGATGACTGGGCCAGCAGGGGAGGACAGTTAGGGGTGTCTGGACCAACAGGGGAGGGTAGTTTGGGGTGACCAGCCTGCAGGGGAGGGCAGTTGAGGAGGACAAGGCCTACAGGTGAGGGCAGTTGGGGGTGACCAGGCCAGCAGGGGAGGGCAGTTGGGGGTGACCAGGCCAGCAGGGGAGGGCAGTTAGGGGTGACCAGGTCTGCAAGGGAGGGCAGTTGGGGGCAACCAGGCTGGCAGGGAAGGGCAGTTAGGGGTGACTGGACTGACAGGGGAGGATAGTTAGGGGTGACCTGGCCTGCAGGGGAGGGCAGTTGGAGGGTACCAGGCCTACAGGGAAGGACAGATGCGCGGGACCAGACCTGCTAGCGAGGGCTGTTGGGGGCAACCAGACTGGCAGGGGAAGGCACTTAGGGGTGACTGGATCAGCAGGGGAGGGCAGTTAGGGGTGACCAGTCCTGTAGGGGAGGGCAGTTGGAGGGTATCAGGCCTGAAGGGGAGGGCAGTTGGGGGGGGGACCATGCCTGCAGAGGAGGGCAGTTGGGGGTGACCATGCCTGCAGAGGAGGGCAGTTGGGGGTGACCAGGCCTGCATTGGAGGGCAGTTGAGGGGGGACCCAGCCTGCAGGGTAGGGCCGTTAGAGGCAATCGGTCAGGCAGGGGAGCAGTTAGGTGTCAATCAGGCTGGCAGGGGAGTGGTTAGGGGGTGATCAGGCTGGCAGGCAGAAGTGTTTAGGGTCAATTAAGCAGGCAGGCTGGCAGGCGAGTGGTTGGGAGCCAGTAGTCCTGGATTGCGAGAGGGATCCCAGATTAGAGAGGGTGCATGCTGGGCAGAGGCACACACATACCCCCCCCTCTCTCCGTGCATGAATTTCGTGCACTGGGCCTCTAGTATATTTATATAAATGGACAAGCTTTCCTTTTGTGAAATGAAATACGGCAAATCTAGTAACGTCCGTTCCACATATGGCGTGTAAGTGGTAGGTGCATTTTATTCCAGCAGGAAAAAAAAATTACATTTTTTTGGTGTGTGTTTTACTTTCATTTTTAGAATCAATATGCACCCCTTTAAGATCAATAGAAAATGGTTATTTTCAACCTGTCAAGCAAACCTATGAAGAAGGAGATGTCGTTCAGTTTTTCTGTCATGAAAAGTATTATCTAAGTGGACCTGATTTAATCCAATGCTACGAATTTGGCTGGTACCCAGAAATTCCTGTATGCCAAGGTAATTTTTAAAATTTCACACCTACCAATAAAATATCATGTCTTTTTTTCTCTTGTTGTATAAAATGCTTCTATTTTTTTATGTTCAAATTATTTTTTTCAATTACAGTTTCCATTCAATATTATTTTGTATTAGTTTCAGGTATGTGGCCTAGTGGTTGGACAATCCTATACTTTATAGGGTACTTCCCCCCAATATTGCCAGTACCCACCTGGCACCATCCATAGTTATTAGCCAAAACATCATGTCTTAACCAGCTCTAATTCTATGGGGGAAAAAAAGTCTCTAATTCGTGTCCTGAGTGCTATTTTTTAAGATAAATATTGTCTTTTAAATTGGTTACTGTTTTCAGCAAACTTTAATACAGTTCATGTAAAGACATCTGACATTTTGTATTGGATTGTTGAGTGGGTATGTCTTGTCAATGTGTTTTTAAAAACAATCTCATACATTTTAAATCTCTTTTTATAATAAGTATTTTTTTTTTTTAAATTGGGAGTCACTAGATCCAATAACCCCCAGCTGACAGCTTTGCTAGGGAACGCTCTGGTTTGGCTGCACATTTCCTGATGGGAAAACACACCCTTCAAAACCGTGGGGTAAATCCACTTGTATTATTGGCCCATTTCTGGGCGTCGGGATCCTGGGCACCGCGTCACTGGCTCCTGTGTCTGGGTCCAGCAGAGCTGTGGTCCGGGTGTGGATGGTTGGCAGCCTTCGATAAGGCCCGACGGGGCAGGAGCGGGCTTCCTCATTCACGGGGTGGCTTGTGGCATCCGGGGCTCTGCTGGCTGCCCACGCGAGGGCCTCACTTTCTCCCTGGCTGCCCGTGGAGGCTGCTCCTTGCCTTCTAGACAGAGTCCCTCAGCGAGGATGACTCTGTCATGTCGTGTTGCAAATCTTGTATCCATAGCCGCCTCCATCGGCCACCCATCATCTTTGCTGGGTTCTGTGGGTTAGAAGCAGGTGTCCCTTCCTGATCCTGGGGACAAGCAGGACACAAGGAATTGGACATCAGAAGGTGGAGATCAAGGGGGTGCCCCTAGAATCTGTGTGTCATACTTTTTTTTTTAAATCCTCACCTAAGAATATTTTTTCCATTGGAATTTTACAGAGAGTGGAAGAGAGGGAGGTAAGGAGGAACGGAGGAGAGAGAGAGAGAGACAGAGAGAGACAGACATCGATGTGAGACAGACACATCGATTGGTTGCCTTCTACACTGGGTCGGGGATCGAACTTGCAACTAGGTACATGCCTTTGAACAGAATCCTACCCGAGACCCTTCAGTCTGCGGGCCGACGCTCTATCCACTGAGCCACACTGACAAACTGACTAGGACTATCGGCCATACTCTCCTTCTCCTCCTCCTTCTCCTCCTCCTCCTCCTCTTCTTCTCTCCTCCTCCTCCTCCTCCTCCTCCTCCTCCTCCTCCTCCTTCTCCTCCTCCTCCTCCTCCTTTTTAAAAAAAATATATATGTTTATTGATTTCAGAGAGGAAGGCAGAGGGAGACAGAGATAGAAAGATCAATAATGAGAGAGAATCACTGATCGGCCGCCTCCTGTACGCCCCCCTATGGGGGATCGAGCCCATGACCTGGGCATGTGCCCTTGATGGGAATGGAACCTGGAAACCTTCAGGCCACAGGCTGACGCTCTAGCCACTGCGCCACACCGGCCAGGCGATCAGCCGTCCTTTCTGCCATCCTTCTTAACGGTACTTGGCACAACGAACGTGCCTATTACCCCTGGAGCATTGGGTTTTCTTGGGGGGGGGGTAACGTTATGACTCAATGTGCTGATATTTCTCCCCCCAGGAACAAGAACTCGGTGTCCGCCTCCACCCTTGCCTCCAGACGCCAAATTTAAAGCCAACTCCCCCAATTACCAGGACGGAGACGTGATCTACATCGAGTGCCAGCTGAGCTTTAGGCTCCGGGGCCTCGAGCTGATGCGCTGTGTCAACGGGAAGTGGACGGACCCTCCCAAATGCCTCGGTCAGCGACACCTCCCACGAGCTTTCCCTCCGGGGAAACCCGCGTGAGGGTCGCTAAATGGTCTCTTCTCTTGCGACTGTGCCTTTTGCAGAAGAGACGCACAAGATCGCCTGCGATCAGCCCCCCGAAGTGGAGAACGGCGAAGCCAACGACACCTCCGACACGTACTACAGCGGCGACCGCGTGACCTACAGCTGTCACATCGGCTTTGACCTCCGTGGCTCCAAGGAAATCACCTGTGAACGTGGAATGTGGACAAGCCCCCCGGAGTGTGTCGGTAGGTGCGCTACGGTAGCATCCATAGCTAAGCCGGGGGTGCCCAATTTCTCATTCTCTGTATGTAATCCACACCTTTGTTTGTTTGTTTAAAATATGTTTTTAATTGGTCTCAGAGAGGAAGGGAGAGGGAGAGAGAGAGAAACATCAATGATCACAGAGAATCATGGATCGGCTGTCTCCTGCACGCCCCAGACTGGGGATCGAGCCCACAACCCAGGCATGTGCCCTGACCAGGAATTGAACCCAGACCCTTCAGTCCGCAGGTTGATCCGAGCTTGATCCCCAGTGGGGGGCATGCAGGAGGCAGCTGATCAATGATTCCCTCTCATCACTGATGTTCCCCCCCCCCTCTCTCTCTCCCCCTCTCCCTTCCTTTCTGAAATCAATAAAAATATATCTAACAAAACCAAAACATTTGCTGTTTAGTCTTGCTTAGTCCATTTTAAAGATATTTGAGCGGAATAACATTTCTCACTTCCGGTGAATTGAGAAATCAATTGTCTAAATTATATTGGACACATATCCAGACACCATGGTACGGGAACTGTATCGTATCGTTATGCAATTATAAGTTCATATCGATTTAAAAAATAACCTTTTTTTTCCTTAGAAAACTTTGAGATTTGCCAGTATCCACCTAAGATATCCCACGGGGCCATTGTGGACAAGGTGTTGGAGAGTTACCCCACGGGAGCGTCCGTGGAATACATGTGCAATGAGTACTACATCATGCAGGGAGAAAAGAAATCCTCCTGTGACCACGGGCTGTGGTCCTCCCCGCCTCTTTGCTTAGGTAAGACGGACACACATGGAATCTGTCAAACGGCTTCCCCCGGCTTTATTGATAGCCTCGACGTACAACATTGCGTACGACGAAGGTGTACCATGTGATGATTTGATACACTTGGTTAGTATTGTGAGATGATGAACACAATTAGGCTACTTAGCATAGCCTTCACTTCACATAATTACCATTTTTTTTGTTATTATTATTATTTTTAATATGCGGGGGGTGTGCAGGAGGCAGCTGATCAATGACTCTCCTCATGGATGTCTCTCTCTCTCTCTCTCTCCTCTCTCTGTCTCTCTCTCTCTCTCTCCCTTCCTCTCTGAAATCAATGAAAAAATATTTTATAAAAAAAGAACATGTCGCTTTCCTATTAGTCAGCTGAGTAGAGAACTGACGAGAGCGTTTGGTGTTGCAGAGCCGTGTGAGATCAGCGAGGAGGCCATGGAGAGAAACAACATCGTGATGAGGTGGGAGTACGAAGGGAAGGTCCTCCACGGAGACCTGATAGACTTTGTGTGCAAACCGGGTTTTGATTTAGCGCCATCCTCCCCGTCCTCTGGGCTGTCTGTGCAGTGCTACCGAGGCCAAGTGCAATATCCTTTATGCATGAGGAAAGGTAAACGCATGCCTTCTGCCATTTCTTGGGTAGGGGGATCAGTGTCGCCCCTGGGGTTCAAAGGGTCAGACCTAAGATAATGCACCCCCTTCACCCACTCATCTATGGAACTGGGAAGGATCTGGTCAGTTTTCCAGTTCACACACATGCTTCACTAGGATGACTTATGCTGATATCATTGAATTTCCAGAAGTAAATTTTGTGGGTGTTTTTGTTTGTTTGTTTGTTTTTGGTTAATCTGCCCTGAGGATATTTTTTTCCCATTGATTTTTTAAATTTTTTATTTTTTTATTGATTAAGGTATTACATATTGTCCTTATCCCCTCATTGCGCTCCCTCCCCCCCCCCCCCCCCCCCGCCCCGCTCATGCCCTCATCCCCCTGGTGTCTGTGTCCATTGGTTATGCTCATATGCATGCATACAAGTTCTTTGGTTGATCTCTCCCCCTTACCCCCGCCCTCCCCTAACTTCCCTCTGAAGTTTGACAGTCTGATGGATGCTTCTCGGTCTCTGGATCTGTTTTTGTTCATCAGTTTATGCTGTTCACGATAATCCACAAATGAGTGAGATCATGTGATATTTATCTTTCTCTGACTGATCCATTGATTTTTTTTTTAACTTAAAAAAATATATATTTTTATTGATTTCAGAGAGGAAGGGAGAGGGAGAGAGAGAGAGAGAAACATCAGTGATGAGAGAGAATCATGGATTGGCTGCCTCCTGCACGCTCAAGCACTGAGCTACACAGGCCGGGCTGGAGAGCTGCCCTGTAAATGCTTTTCCATGAAATGTGTCATTGTCTTTTACAGCCATGACGGGAGCACTGGGTTCTGACGATAGCAAGTCATTGTGTATATTTTTGCAGAATCCAAAGGCAAGTGTGGACCACCTCCCCGTATTGATAATGCGTACATTCTTAACATAAGCCTCCAAGATGTCTCCTTCGAAAGCGGCTCCTCGGTGGAGTACAGGTGTACGATGTTCTATTTCCTACAAGGGTCTATATATTCCTATTGTGTCGACGGAGTGTGGACCGAGCCGCCCTCGTGTTTAGGTATGTATTCCTATTTAATAAAACGAAACCACCTTTTCTTCCCTTTCTGTTCTCTTGGAATCGCTACACACTGTGCATGTATGTTATTTTGTTAGAAAGCCTATTGCACCATGGGTTTCTATTCTTTCCTCTGGATCATAAATTTTCCAGTTCGCTGGAAAAAGTGCTTGTTAAGTATACACCATTCACCAGGTACTGGTGTGGTATGGGTGAGATGAATGCGCAGTCGTGGTAAGAGAAAAAATATATATATTAGAGGCCTGCTACACGAAATTTGTGCACGGGGGGTGTGTCACTCAGCCCAGTCTGCACCCTCTCTAATCTAGAACACCTCAAGGGGATCGGGCCTAAATGGGCAGTTGGACATCCCTCTGACAATCCAGGACTGCTGGCTCCCAACTGCTCACCTGCCTGCCTTCCTGATTGCCCCTAACTGCTTCTGCCTGCCAACCTGATCACCCCCTAACCACTCCCCTGCCAGCCTGATTGATGCCTAACCACTCCCCTGCCAGCCTGTTTGCCCCTAACTGCCCTCCCCTGCAGGTCTGGTCACCCCTAACTGCCCTTCCCTGCAGGCCTGGTCCCCCCAACTACTCTCGCCTGCAGGCTTAGGGTTCCCTCCAAATGCCCTTCCCTGCAGGCCCGATTGCCCCCAACTTCCCTCCTCTGCCAGACTGGTCACCCCTAACTGCCTTCCCCTGCAGGCTTGATCGCCCCCAACAGCCCTCCCTTGCAGGCCTGGTCCCTCACAACTGCCCTCCCCTGCTGGCCTGAATGCCCACAACGGCCCTCCCTTGCAGGCCTGGTCCCTCCCAACTGCCCTCCCCTGCTGTTCATCTTGTGGTGGCCATCTTGTGTCCACATGGGAGGCAGGATGTTTGACCACATAGGGGCAGCCATCTTGTGTGTTGGAGTGACGGTCAATTTGAATGGACTCACCTACCCAGGGCTGTTGCCCGCAATAGCAAATGCTATTGCTCAGGGCTCTAAGCCCCAATAGAATGAGACTCAATTGGCCAGGGCTGTTGCCCGCAATAGGAGATGCTATTGCTCAGGGCTGTCAGCTCCAATAGAATGAGACTCGCCTACCCAGGGCTGTTGCCCGCAATAGCACATGCTATTGCCCTGGGCTCTCAGACCCAATAGAATGAGATCCTTCCGGCCAGGCCTGTTGCCCGAAATAGGAGATGCTATTGCCCAGGGCTCTCAGCCCCAATAAAATGAGAATCAATAGGACAGGGCTGTTGCCTGCAATAGGAGATGCTATTGCCCTGGGATCTCAGCCCCAATAGTATGAGATCCTCCTGTCAAGGCCAGTTGCCCACAATAGGAGATGCTATTGCCCAGGTATTTTGGCCCCCATAGAATGATACTCAATTTGACAGGGCTGTTGCTCATAATAGGAGATGCTATTGCTCAGAGCTCTCAACCCAAATAGAATGAGATTCAATTGGCCATGGCTGTTCCTGATAATAGGAAATGCTATTGCTCTGGTCTCTCAGCCCCAATAGAATGAGACTCAATTGCCCAGGGCTGTAGCCCGCAATAGGAGATGATATTGCCCATGGCTATCAGCCCCAATAAAATGAGACTCACCTGCCCAGGCTATTGCCCGCAATAGGAGATGATATTGCCCATGACTATCAGCCCCAATAAAATGAGACTCACCTACCCAGGGCTGTTGCCCGAAATAGGAGATGCTATTGCCCAGGGCTTTCAGCCCCAATAAAATGAGACTCAATAGGACAGGGCTTATTCCCGCAATAGGAGATGCTATTGCCCAGTGCTGTTGGCCCCAATAGAATGAGACTCAATTGGCCAGGGCTGTTGCCCGAAATATGAGATGCTATTGACCATGGCTATCAGCCCCAATACAATGAGACTCATCTACCCAGGGCTGTTGGCCTCAATAAAAGATGCTATTGACCTGGGCTCTAAGCCCCAGTAGAATGAGATCCTCCTGTCCAGGCCTGTTGCCCGCAATAGGAGATGCTATTGCCCAGGGCTGTTGGCCCCCATAGAATGAGACTCAATTCGACAGGGATGTTGCTCATAATAGGAGATGCTATTGCTCAGCACACTCAGCCCCAATAGAAAGAGACTCAATTGTCGAGGGCAGTTGCCCGAAATAGGAGATGCTATTGCTCAGGGCTCTCAGCCCCAATAGAATGAGACTCAATTGGCCAGGGCTGTTGCCTGCAATAGGAGATGCTATTGCCCAGGGCTGTTGGCCCCAATAGAATGAGACTCCCTTGGCCACAGCTGTTGCCCGAAATAGGAGATGCTATTGCTCTGGGCTCTGAGCCCAAATAGAAGGAGACTCAATTGGCCAGGGCTGTTGCCGCAATATTAGATGCTGTTGCTCATGGCTGTCAGCCCCAATAGAATGAGACTCACCTACCCAGGGCTGTTGCCCGAAATAGGAGATGCTATTGCCCAGGGCTTTCAGCCCCAATAAAACGAGACTCAATAGAACAGGGCTTATTCCTGCAATAGGAGATGCTATTGCCCAATGCTGTTGGCCCCAATAGAATGAGACTCAATTGGCCAAGACTGTTGCCCGCAATAGGAGATGCTATTGTCCTGGGCTCTCAGCCCAATAGAATGATATCCTCCTGTCTAGGCCTGTTGCCGGCATTAGAAGATGCTATTGCCCATGGCTATCAGCCCCAATACAATGAGACTCATCTACCCAGGGCTGTTGGCCTCAATAAAAGATGCTATTGACCTGGGCTCTCAGCCCCAGTAGAATGAGATCCTCCTGTCCAGGGCTGTCGCCCACAATAGGAGATGCTATTGCCCAGGGATGTTGGCCCCCATAGAATGAGACTCAATTCGACAGGGCTGTTGCTCATAATAGGAGATGCTATTGCTCAGCACACTCAGCCCCAATAGAATGAGACTCAATTGCCCAGGCCTGTTGCCCGAAATAGGAGATGCTATTGCTCAGGGCCGTCAGCCCCAATAGAATGAGACTCACCTACCCTGAGTTATTGCCCGCAATAGGAGCTGCTATTGCTCAGGGCCGTCAGCCCCAATAGAATGAGACTCACCTACCCTGAGTTATTGCCCGCAATAGGAGCTGCTATTGCTCAGGGCCGTCAGCCCCAATAGAATGAGACTCACCTACCCTGAGTTATTGCCCGCAATAGGAGATGCTATTGCTCAGGGCCGTCAGCCCCAATAGAATGAGACTCACCTGCCCTGAGTTATTTCCCGCAATAGGAGATGATATTGCTCAGGGCTCTCAGCCCCAATAAAATGAGACTCAATAGGACAGGGCTGTTGCCCGCAATGAGATGCTATTGCTCAGGGTTCTCAGCCTCAATAGAATGAGGCTAATTAGACAGGGCTGTTGCCCACAATAGCAGATGCTATTGCTCAGGGTTCTCAAGCCCAATAGAATGAGACTCACCTACCCAGGGCTGTTGCCTGCAATAGGAGATGCTATTGCTCAGGGCTCTCAGCCCCAATACAATGAGACTCACCTACCCAGGCTATTGCCCGCAATAGGAGATGCTATTGCTCAGGGCTCTCAGCCTCAATAGAATGAGACTCACTTAACCAGGGCTGTGGCCCACAATAGGAGATGTTATTGCCCATTACTATCAGCCCCAATAGAATGAGATCCTCCTGTCCAGGCCTCTTGCCCGCAATAGGAGATGATATTCCCCATGGCTATCAGCACCAATACAATAAACTCAATTGGACAGGGCTGTTGCCCAAAATAAGCGATGCTATTGCCCATGGCTATCAGCACCAATAGAATGAGACTCAATTTGCCAGGGCAATTGCCCGAAATAGGAGATGCTATTGCCCATGGGTATCAGCCACAATAGAATGAGATCCTCCTGTCCAGTCCTGTTGCCCGCAATAGGAGATGCTATTGCTCTGGGCTCTGAGCCCAAATAGAATGAGACTCAATTGGCCAGGGCTGTTGCCGCAATATTAGATGCTGTTGCTCATGGCTATCAGCCCCAATAAAATGAGACTCACCTACCCAGGGCTGTCGCCCACAATAGGAGATGCTATTGCCCAGGGCTCTCGGCCCCAATAGAATGAGACTCAATTCGACAGGGCTGTTGCTCATATTAGGAGATGCGATTGCTCAGTGCTCTCAGCCCCAATAGAATAAGACTCAATTGTCCAGGACTGTTTCCCCGCAATAAGAGATGCTATTGCCCATGGCTATCAGCCACAATAGAATGGGACTCACCTACCCAGGGCTGTTGCCCGCAATAGGAGATGCTATTGCCCAGGGCTGTTGGCTCCCATAGAATGAGACTCAATTCGACAGGGCTGTTGCTCATAATAGGAGATACTATTGCTCAAGGCTCTCAGCCCCAATAGAATGAGACGAAATTGGCCAGGGCTCTTGCCCCCAATAGCAGATGCTATTGCTCAGGGCTCTCACCACCCAATAGAATGAGACGAAATTGGCCAGGGCTGTTGCTTGCAATAGGAGATGGTATTGCTCAGTGCTCTTAGCCCCAATAGAACGACACCTAATTGGTAGGACTGTTGCCCGCAATAGCAGATGATATTGCTCAGGGCTCTCAACCCCAATAGAATGAGACTCAATTGGCCAGGGCTGTTGCCCGATATAGAAGATGCTATTGCTCAGGGCTGTCAGCCCCAATAGAATGAGACTCAATTGGCCAGGGCTGTTGCCCGATATAGGAGATGCTATTGCTCAGGGCTCTCAGCCCCAATAGAATGAGACTCAATTGGACAGGGCTGTTGCCTGCAATAGGAGATGCTATTGCTCAGGGCTCTCAGCCCCAATAGAATGAGACTCAATTGGCTAAGGCTGTTGCCTGGGTTGAGAGCCATGGGCAATAGCATCTCCTATTTTGGGCAACAGCCCTAGGTAGGTGAGTCTCATTCTATTGTGGCTGATAGCCATGGGCAATAGCATCTCTTATTTCGGGCAACAGCCCTGGGTGGTTGAATCTCATTATATTGGGGCTTAGAGTGCTGAGCAATAGAATCTCCTATTATAAGTAACAGTCATGGCCAATTGAGACTCATTCTATTGGGGCTGAGAGCCCTGAGCCATAGCATCTCCTATTTCGGGCAACAGCCCTGGCCAATTGAGTCTCATTCTATTGGGGCTGAAAGCGCTGAGCAATAGCATCTACTATTATGAGCAACAGCCCTGTTTAATTGAATCTCATTCTATTGGGGCCAACAGACCTGGGCAATAGCATCTCCTATTGCGGGCAACAGCCCTGGGTAGGTGAGTCTCATTCTATTGGGGCTGAGAGCCCTGAGCAATAGCATCTCCTATTGCGGGGCAACAGCCCTGGCCAATTTAGTCTCATTCTATTGGGGTTGAGAGCCCTGAGCAATAGCATCTGCTATTTCGGACAACAGCCCTGGCCAAATGAGTCTCATTCTATTGTGGCTGATAGCCATGGGCAATAGCATCTCTTTTGCGGGCAACAGCCCTGGCCAATTGAGTCTCATTCTATTGGGGCTGACGGCCCTGAGCAATAGCATCTACTATTTCGGGCAACAGGACTGGACAGGAGGATCTCATTCTATTGGGGCTGATAGTAATGGGCAATAACATCTCCAATTTCGGGCCACAGCCCTGGGTAGGTGAGTCTCATTCTATTGGGGCTGACAGCCCTGAGCAATAGCATCTCCTATTGTGGGCAACAGGCATGGACAGGAGGATCTCATTCTACTGTGGCTGAGAACCAGGTCAATATCATCTTCTATTGTGGGCAACAACACTGGCCTATTGAGTCACATTCTATTGGGGCTGAGAGCCCTGAGCAATGGCATCTCCTATTGCGGGCAACAGCCCTGGCCAATTGAGTCTCCTTCTATGGGGGCCAACATCCCTGGGCAATAGCATCTCCTATTGTGGGCAATAGGCCTGGACAGGAGGATCTCATTGTATTGGGGCTGAGAGCCCAGGTCAATAGCATCTTTTATTGAGGCCAACAGCCCTCGTTAGGTGAGTCTCATTCTATTGGGGCTGATAGCTATGGGCAATAGCATCTCCTATTGCGGGCAACAGCCCTGTCCAATTGAGTCTCATTCTATTGGGGCTTAGAGCCCTCAGCAATAGCATCTGCTATCGCGGGCAACAGCCCTGGCCAATTGAGTCTCATTCTATGGGGGCCAACAGCCCTGGGCAATAGCATCTCCTATTGTGTGCAACAACACTGGCCTATTGAGTCACATTCTATTAGGGCTGAGAGCCCTGAGCAATGGCATCTCCTATGCGGGCAATAGCCCAGGCCAATTAAGTCTCATTCTATCGGGGCCAACAGCTCTGGGCAATAGCATGTCCTACTGCGGGCAACAGACCTGGACAGGATGATCTCATTCTATTGGGGCTGAGAGCCCTGAGCAATAGCATCTCCTATTGCAGGCAACAGCCCTGGCCAATTGAGTCTCATTCTATTGGGGCTGGGAGCCCTGATTGATAGTGTTTCCTATTGCAGGCAACAGCCCTGGGCAATTGAGTCTCATTCTATTGGGGTTGAGAGCCCTGAGCAATAGCATCTGCTATTGCGGGCAACAGTCCTGGCCAATTAGGTGTCATTCTATTGGGGCTGAGAGCACAGAGCAATAGCATCTCCTATTGCGGGTAACAACCCTGTCCTGTTGAGTCTCATTCTATTGTGGCTGATAGCCATGGGCAATATCATCTCTTATTACGGGCATCAGCCCTTGCCAGTTGAGTCCCATTCTATTGGGGCCAACAGCCCTGGGCAATAGCATCTTCTATTTCGGGCAACAGGACTGGACAGGAGGATCTCATTCTATTGGGGCTGATAGTAATGGGCAATAACATCTCCAATTTCGGGCCACAGCCCTGGGTAGGTGAGTCTCATTCTATTGTGGCTGAGAGCCCAGAGCAATAGCATCTCCTATTGGGGGCAACAGCCCTGGCCAATTGAGTCTCATTCTATTGGGGCCAACAGCTCTGAGCAATAGCATCTCCTATTGCGGGCAACAGGCCTGGGCAATTGAGTCTCATTCTATTGGGGCTGAGAGCCCTGAGCAATAGCATCTCCTATTGTGGGCACCAGTCTTGGCCAATTGAGTCTCATTCTATTGGTGCTGACAGTCCTGAGCAATAGCATCTCCTATTGCGGGCTAAGCCCTGGCTATTTGAGTCTCATTCTATTGGGTTTTAGAGCGCTGAGCAATAGCATCTCCTTTATGAGCAACAGCCCTGTCAAATTGACTCTCCTTCTATGGGGGCCAACATCCCTTGGCAATAGCATCTCCTATTGTGGGCAACAGGCCTGGACAGGAGGATCTCATTCTATTGGGGCTGAGAGCCCAGGTTAATAGCATCTTTTATTGAGGCCAACAGCCCTGGTTAGGTGAGTCTCATTCTATTGGGGCTTATAGCTATGGGCAATAGCATCTCCTATTGCGGGCAACAGCCCTGTCCAATTGAGTCTCATTCTATTGGGGCTTAGAGCCCTCAGCAATAGCATCTGCTATCGCGGGCAACAGCCCTGGCCAATTGAGTCTCAATCTATTGGGGCTTAGAGCCCTCAGCAATAGCATCTGCTATAGCGGGCAACAGTCTTGGCCAATTGAGTCTCATTCTATGGGGGCCAACAGCCCTGGGCAATAGCATCTCCTATTGTGTGCAACAACACTGGCCTATTGAGTCACATTCTATTAGGGCTGAGAGCCCTGAGCAATGGCATCTCCTATTACGGGCAACAGCCCTGGCCAATTGAGTCTCATTCTATTGGGGCTGAGAGCCCTGAGCAATAGGATCGCCTATTGCAGGCAACAGCCCTGGCCAATTGAGTCTCATTCTATTGGGGCTGAGAGCCCTGATTGATAGTGTCTCCTATTGCGGGCAACAGCCCTGGGCAATTGAGTCTCATTCTATTGGGGTTGAGAGCCCTAAGCAATAGCATCTGCTATTGCGGGCAACAGTCCTGTCCTGTTGAGTCTCATTTTATTGGAGCTGAGAGTCCTGAGCAATAGCATATCCTATTGCGGGCAACAGCTCTGGCCAATTGAGTCTCATTCTATTGGGGCCAACAGCCCTGGGCAATAGCATCTTCTATTTCGGGCAACAGGACTGGACAGGAGGATCTCATTCTATTGGGGCTGATAGTAATGGGCAATAACATCTCCAATTGCGGGCCACAGCCCTGGGTTGGTGAGTCTCATTCTATTGGGGCTGAGAGCCCTGAGCAATAGCATCTCCTATTGCGGGCAACAGTCCTGGCCAATTAGGTCTCATTCTATTGGATCTGAAAGCAAAGAGCAATATCATCTCCTATTGCGGGCAACAGGCCTGGGCAATTGAGTCTCATTCTATTGGGGCTGAGAGCCCTGAGCAATAGCATCTCCTATTGCGGGCAACAGCCCTGGTTAGGTGAGTCTCATTCTATTGGGGCTGATATCCATGGGCAATAGCATCTCTAATTGCGGGCAACAGCCCTGGGAAATTTAGTGTCATTTTATTGAGGCTGAGAGCCCAGAGCAATAGCATCTCCTACTATGAGCAACAGCCATGGCCAATTGAGTCTCATTCTATTGGGGCTGAGTGTGCTGAGCAATAGCATCTCCTATTATGAGCTACAGCCCTGTCGAATTGAGTCTCTTTCTATGGGGGCCAACATCCCTGGGCAATAGCATCTCCTATTGCGGGCAACAGGCCTGGACAGGAGGATCTCATTCTATTGGGGCGGACGGCCCTGAGCAATAGCATCTCATATGGCGGGCAACAGCCCTGGCCAATTGAGTCTCATTCTATTGGGGCTGAGAGCCCTGAGCAATAGCATCTGCTATTGGGGGCAACAGCCCTGGCCAATTGAGTCTCATTCTATTGGGGCTGAGAGCCCTGGTCAATAGCATCTCCTATTGCGGGCAACAGGCCTGGCCAATTGAGTCTCATTCTATTGGGGCTGACTGCCCTGAGCAATAGCATCTCCTATTGCGGGCAATAACTCAGGGCAGGTGAGTCTCATTCTATTGGGGTTGAGAGCTCTGAGCAATAGCATCTCCTATTGGGGCAAGAACCCTGGTCAGGAGAATCTCATTCTATTGGAGCCAACATTCCTGGGCAATAGTACAAGATCCTCCTGCTAAGCGTTGTTGGACCCAATAAAATCAGAACCTCCTGCCAAGGTCTATTGGCCTCAATAGAATGGGACCCTCCTTCCCAGGGCTTTTACCCGCAATAAAATGAGACTCAACTGCCCCATTCTCTTGCCCACAATGGAAAAAAAGATCCTAATGCCCCGGGCTGTTGGCCCCAATAGAATGAGATCCTAATGCCCAGGTGTGTTGGCCCTAATAGAAAGAGATCCTCCTGCCCACGGCTGCTTGACCCAATAGAATGTGATCCTAATGATCCAGACTGCTGGACCCAATAGAGTGAGATCCTAATGTCAAGGGCTGCTGCCCCCAATACAATGAGACTTTCCTGCCCAGAGCTGTTGCCCACATTAAAATGAGGGTGACCTGCCCCGTTCTGTTGCCTGCAATGGAAATGAGATCCTAATGCCCAGGGATGTTGGCCCCTATAGAATGAGATCCTAATTTCCAGGAGTGTGGGCCCGAATAGAATGAGATCCTAATGCCCAGTGCTGCTGGACCCAATAGAATGAGACCCTCATGCCCAGGGCTGTCGGCCCCAATAGAACGAGACTCTCCAGCCCTGTTCTGTTGCCCGCAATAGAAAGAGATCCTAATGCCCAGTGCAGCTGACCCCAATAGAATGAGAGCCTCCTGCCCAGAGCTGATGGCCCAATAGAATGAGACCTTCCTGCCCAGGCCTGTTGCCCACAATAAAATGAGACTCACCATCCCTGTTCTTCCCGCAATAGAAAGAGATCCTAATGCCCAGGGCTGTTGTCCCCAATAGAATGAGATCCTCCTGCCCAGGGCTGTTTCCTGGAATAAAATGAGACTCATCTGCCCCGTTCTGTTGCTCACAATGGAACAAGATCCTAATGACCAGGGCTGTTGCCCACAATAATATGAGACTCACCATCGCTGTTCTGTTTTCTGCAATAGAAAGAGATCCCATTGCCCAGGGCTGTTGGCACCAATAGAATGAGAGCCTCCTGCCCAGAGCTGTTGGCCCCAATAGAATGCGATCCTCCTGCCCAGAGCTGTTGGCCCCAATAGAATGAGGCCTTCCGGCCCAGGGCTGTTGCCTGCAATAAAATGAGACTCACATGCCCCGTTCTGTTGCTCACAATGGAACAAGATCCGAATGCCCAGGGCTGTTGGCCCCAATAGAATGAGATCCTAATGACCAGGGCTGCTGGCCCCAATAGAATGAGACCTTCCTGCCCTGAGTTGTTGCCCGCAATAAAATGAGACTGACCTGCCCCATTCTGTTGCCCGCAATGGAATGAGATCCTAATGTCCAGGGCTGTTGGACCCAATAGCATGAGAGCCTCCTGGCCAAGGCTATTGCCCCCAATAGAATGGGACCTTCCTGCCCAGGGCTGTTGCCTGCAATAAAATGAGACTCAACACTCCTGTTCTCTTGCCTGCAATGGAAACAAGATCCTAATGCCCAGGGCTGTTGGCCCCAATAGAATGAGATCCTAATGCCCAGGGCTGTTGGCCCCAATAGAAAGAGATCCTAATGCCCAGGGCTGCTGGCCCCAATAGAATGAGAGCCTAATGCCCAGGGCTGTTGGCCCCAATAGAAAGAGATCCTAATGCCCAGGGCTGCTGGCCCCAATAGAATGAGAGCCTAATGCCCAGGGCTGTTGGCCCCAATAGGATGAGATCCTAATGCCCAGGGCTGTTGGCCCCAATAGAATGAGAGCTTCCTGCCCAGGGCTTTTGTCCCTATAGAATGAGACTCTCAAGCCCCGTTCTGTTGCCCCCAATAGAAAGAGATCCTAATATCCAGGGCTGTTGGCCCCAATAGAATGAGAGCCTCCTGCCCATGGCTGTTGCCTTTAATAAAATGACACTCATGTGGCCCGTTCTGTTGCTCACAATGGAACAGATCCTAATGCCCAGGGCTGCTGGCCCCAATAGGATGAGATCCTAATGCCCAGGGCTGTTGGCCCCAATAGAAAGAGATCCTAATGCCCAGGGCTGCTGGCCCCAATAGAATGAGAGCCTAATGCCCAGGGCTGCTGGCCCCAATAGGATGAGATCCTAATGCCCAGGGCTGTTGGCTCCAATAGAATGAGATCCTAATGCCCAGGGCTGTTGGCTTCAATAGAATGAGATCCTAATGCCCAGGCCTGTTGGCCCCAATAGAAAGTGATCCTCCTGCCCAGGGCTGTTGGCCCGAATAGAATATCCTAATGCTTAGGGCTGCTGGACCCAATAGAATGAGATCCTAATGCCCAGGGCTGCTGCCCCCAATAGAATGAGACCTTTCTGCCCAGAGCTGTTGCCCGCAATAAAATGAGACTCACCTGCCCTGTTCTGTTGCCCACAATGGAAAGGAGACCCTCATGCCCAGGGCTGTTGGCCCCAATAGAATGAGAGCCTCCTGCCCTGAACTGTTGGTTCCAATAGAATGAGACCTTCCCGCCCAGGGCTGTTGCCCGCAATAAAATGAGATTGACCTGCCCCGTTCTGTTTCCCGCAATGGAACGAGATTCTGCTGTCCAGGGCTGTTGGCCCCAATAGAATGAAATCCTAATGACCAGGGCTGTTTGCTCCATAGAATGAGATCCTAATGCCCAGGGCTGCTGGACCCAATAGAATGAGATCCTAATGCCCAGGGCTGTTTCCCTAATAAAATGAGACCCTTCTCCCCAGGGCCAGGGCTTGAGCCTGCAACCAAGGTACATGCCCTTGATTGGAATTGAACCTGGGACTCCTCAGTCTACCAGCTGATCCTCCATCCACTGAGCCAAATCGGCTAGGGCAGAGTTTGGAACATTTTTTCGGACTTAAATATTAACTCTAACTAGTTTACTTACTCCTCTCTCTCTCTCTCTCTCTCTCTCTCTCTCTCTCTCTCTCTAATGCCTGGAAACTTCCAGGTCATCACGAGCAGGCAACACAGGGCTTCCTGGTCTACCAAGGTAATTTTTTTTCCTTTTTTCTTTCTTTCTTTTTTTTCTCAGAGCCCTGCAAGTTATCTTTGGATGAAATGGACAGGAATAATTTACTTCTGAAATGGAGCTATGACAATAGACGACTTGTTTTCCATGGCGACTACATTGAATTTGTCTGTAGAAGAAATTCTTATATGACGGAGGTGTCTGCTTTTGCCGTGGAACTCAGAGTGCCGTGTGACAGAGGGAAGCTAAAATATCCAAGATGCGTTCCAAGACGCAGGTAACACGCGGCTTGTTCCTACAACTGGCTTTTGTTTTCTCGTCATATTCTTAGTCAAGAGATTCATCATGTTGGTCAATTTCAGAAACATTAGGTTCTACAACACGCGCACTTTATGTTCGTTATAAAGGGAAGCAATAATACCCCCCCCCCTTTTGTTTTGTTAATCCTGAGGATATTTTCCCATTGATTTTAGAGAGAGTGGAAGAGAGAGGGAAAGAGAGAGAAATATTGATGTGAGAGAAATATATCGATGGGTTGCCTCCTGCTTGTACCTTGACCAGAGCCCGGGCCAGGGAGGAGCCCTTGACCAGAATTGAACCCTGGACCTTTCTGTCCGAAGGCCGATGCTCTATCCACTGAGCCAAACCGGCCAGGGCTCCATTGATATGTTAGAGAGTAAAAGGGAGGGGGAGAGACAGAGAGAAAGAAACATTGATGAGAGAGACCCATAGTTTGATTGCCTCCCCCACATGCCCTTACTAGAGCCGGGGATAGAGCCTGCAACCAAGGTACATGCCCTTGAAGGGAATTGAACCCCGGAGGGACCCTTCAGTCCATGGGCCGATGCTCTATCCACTGAGTCAAAACAACTAGGACAAATGTTCTCTGTTTTTTAAAAACCAAATAAGTTGCTCGGCCGGTGTGGCTCACTGGTTATCACAGTTTGATTCCTGGTCAGGGCACATGCCCAGGTTGTGGGCTCGATTCCAAGTAGGAATCGTGCAGGAACAAGCCAATTAATGATTCTCTCTCATCATTGATATTTCTATCCCTCTCTCGCTCTCTGTAATCAATAAAAAATAGATATATTAAAAACAAACAAACAAACACCAAGCAAGCTCCTAATAATATTAATGAACTCGAAGCATTGCGTGCTGTGGGATACTTATAACACATTGGCAATTTGCTAAATAAGTCAATTTCGATGAGCAATACTTAAATGTGGAAAAATTAACCTATGTGTTCTGAGGTAGAAAATCACACTTTCTCCCACTTCCCAGTATAGGCTCAGGAATAATTAATAATTAATAGAGATTCGAAACACAGTGGCTCTTCTTTTTACTGAGAGGAGAGCACGTTAATAACAATAATTAAAATAATGGTATTTATTCCCAGGAACACGTTTCTCTACACAAATTTGGAATCATTTACTGAAGTGTTTTCTCATGGGACAATTTAAAACATATATTTTCCACTTCTTGACAAACGGAAAAATAACTTTTTTTTTAAATCAGAAAAACATTATGATAACACAATACGATGATGGCGTCTCTGTATTTTTAACTGTGGTAAAAATCAGAATAGGAAATTTGTATATGCTGTTTAAATATTTTAGTATATCTTGGCTTTCTAATTCCTAAGAGAAACATAAGTAAATAACAGAAAAATGGGGGGAAATGGTGTGAATTAGTAAGTGACGTTGAGTTTATAAAAATAAATTGGTGGCATAATTTTTCCAGTGTGGTCTTATGCTTTATAAAAACCTAGTCAAAACAATAACTAATTATATTAAATATCAAAGGGCTAAGATTGTAATGAATATTTAAATAGAAATGATGCTTGTTTCAACTCTCTCTCTTTCTCTCTCTCTCTCTCTCTCTCTCTCTCTCTCTCTCTCTCTCTTTCTGTCTCTCTCAGGAGGTCATATTATTAAAGAACCCTTTAAAATATGAATGGCAGAAATAGAAACCATATTTCAACACATCGTAAAATCCTTTGAGAAACGTAATTTTTAGAAGAAAATGGTTGGATTAGAAACCTCTAAGTTTTAACTTGCCTGAAGATTTGAATTTCAATTGTTTATAATGAACATTTTCTTTGTCTGAAAATAAAAAATCTAAACAGGTCTCTTTATTTCTAGTTTGATTGTACGTCTTCCACCCATTCTATTATTGATCTTCACATCAAAATATTTCTGTCTTCTATTGTCCACTTCCTTTATTTTTTTATTGCTGTTAATCCTCACCCGAGGATATTTTTCCCATTGAATTTCAGAGAGCGTGGAAGGGAGACACACACACACAGAGAAACATTGATGTGAGAGAGACACATTGATTGGTTGCCTCCCACATGTGCCCGGTCAGGGGCCAGGGATCAGGCCTGCAACAGAGCTACATGCCCTGACTGAAATCGAACCCGCAACCCTTCAGTTTCAGGGGCTCACATACCAATTATCACACAGGGATACAACGGACGGGGACTTGCATTTGTTTGTATGTGTCTTCAACACAACTGAAGAGAAAATAAAAATTCAGGTCCTATATTTACTTAGCAACAGGAATGACCAGGTAGTTTGAAGATCACATGCTTAAAATAATCGATTCTTTTGTCGAATAGAAGATCAATGCCTCTTCTATTCTCTGTAAAACCACGCCCATGGAAACAGCCTGAACACTGCCTCTCCCCTCAGCGATGCTTCAGTCCAGGGATCCGCCCTCTGACTCCAGTGAGGGGATATTGTAAAGGAGTTATTTCACTTACTATTTTATAACTTTTTTTAAAAAAATATTTTTATGGATTTCAGAGAGGAAGGGAGAGGGCGAGAAAGAGAAACATCAATGATGAGAGAGAAGCAGTGATGGGTTGCCTCCTGCACGCCCCCTACTGGGGATCGAGCCTGCAACCCGGGCATGTGCCCTGCCTGGGAATCGAACTGTGACCTCCTGGTTCATAGGTCGACCCTGAACCCCTGAGCCACGCTGGCCAGGCTCACTTTACTATTTTCACATCTCATTTTTGATTGCACTATACCCCCCCCAGTATATTCTAAGATATATACTGATTGTGTAAGCATCCGATTCAATAGGCAGAAAGCCACACAGTTACCGCCATTGCTGTTTATTGGTTCATCGGCAAGTAGTCTCATCCTTCGATGGCGAATAATTATTGTCTTGGTACAAGTGTAACCAATGATACTGTTTACTTTAAAATTAAAAAGAGGCGAACATATTGCTTTTAGGTCCTTTGCAATAGAGTGGGAAAGAGCAGGAAATGCCAGAAGACTGGCCAGCTTTGAGCAAAGAGCAGTCGGTGGGACCGGCCACTTATCTGGGGCAACAAGGATTCTTTATTCACACGTGGGGAACTCCACTGTCCCTTCCCGACACACGGCTTGAAATGACGCCTCTGACGTCACCGCCTTGTGTCCCGATTTGCACATAAATTCCATGATATCCCCTGTTTTTACATAATAGGTTTTTTCAACTTTCCCTTTTAACCGAATGTTCTTTTCATTCAAGTTTTCTTTGGATATGACGCATGGTTCTGAAAGTAGAAGAAATAAATAAAAACAATAATCTTTCCTTTTAGGGACTAATAAAGCTTCAACCTAATGATGAGTTTAGGTCAACAGAAGACGATGAAGTTATCGAAAGAGCTAATGTACATCATCAACGTGGGCCGAGTCCTGTTCTCCGCCCCGGTGTGTGGGCCCTCACAGCTCCCCAGCAGGCAGCTGCTCCTCCTCACACACCAGGAAGCTGAGGGGAAGGGAAGGTCAGGCGCACCTGTCCAAGGTCACAGAGCTCATCAGCTGGACGATGTGTGTGGACCCAGCAGTGTGACCCCAGGGCCTTGGCTCTCTGTCTGTGGGATGTTGGGCACCCACAAAGTGACTTCCTATCCAGTGGACATGGGAGCCTGCTCCTCGGTGGCCATGGTTCTTCCTGTCCATGTCCCACTCAGCTGGCAGTGGCTACAAATGCTCCCACTTCAGTCTCATTCTGCTGGGTTAAATGATGCTAATAGTTTTCTCTAAGCCCACAAAACGGGGAAAGAGAACCATAGAAAACCACACTATTTCTAATAAATATTCTTCTATTAAAATATCCTATATAATAAAAGCCTAATATGCTAAGTGTCTGACCTTTTGTTCAAACGTTCAACCAGTCGCTATGATGCACACTGACCACCAGGGGGTAGACACTCCAACTGGTAGGTTAGCTTGCTGCTGGGGTCTGGCCCATCAAACTGGGCGAGACGGGCCGGACATGCCGTGGAGCCATCCTGTGGTCCCTCCCTGGCTCCGATCGTGCACCAGTGGGGTCCCTCTGCCTGGCCTGTGCCCTCTCGCAATCTGGGACCCCTCAGGGGATGTCAGAGAGCCGGTTTTGGTTCAATCCCCGTAGGCCAGGCCGAGGGACCCCACTGGTGCATGAATCGGTGCACCGGGCCTCTAGTAACTATATATACTTGATAATATATTTTTATATCTCTATATCAATCAATCTATGCATCCATCCATCCATCTACCTACCCACATCCATTTATCATCTATCTATCTATCTATCTATCTATCTATCTATCTATCTATCATCTATCTACCTACCATCTATCTAATCTTCATTCTTCATGGTAAAAGCAGGCTGCATGGATGCAAGGGTAGATACATAGAGAATTTTAGAATCCTTACTTGATTATGAACACATTTATCTACGTCACTATCCCCCCTGTGACCCTATCTGTAAAATCAGTATAAATATTTTCTTCTTCAGAAAGTTTTTTTTAGTGACATGAGGGAGGTACTAGTTTATTGCTATTGTAATGTGTCTGTAAGCATCATTTCATATATTATTCTATTGCTTACAACCTTGTCTATTTCCTGCAGGCAAGGTGCTATTGCATTGTGGAAAGTATTACATGCTAACCATGCTGATTTTCTTTTTTTTATTCAATTGAGTGGGGTGACATTGGTTAATAAAATTATATAGGTTTCCAGTGCACAATTCTACACTGAGTGGCCAGATTATTATGATCTCTGAACGCATAATAATCTGGCCACTCAGTGTATATCCTATATAACAAAAGGCTAATATGCAAATTGTCCCCTCGACCAGCACTTCTACCAGTAGGCAGGCCGGCCAACTACCCATGTCCCCTCCCCCTGGCCAGGCTGGCCGGACCCTACCCATGCACGAATTCACGCACTGGGCCTCTAATATATATACTGAGTGGCCAGATTATTATGCATTCAGAGATCATAATAATATGGCCACTCAGTGTATAATGCACCATCTGTATATTGCATTGTGTACCCAACACCCAAAATCACATCTCTTGTCATCATATATTTGACCCCCCCCTTTATCCTTTACTATCCCACTCGCTCCTTCCCTCTGGTAACTACCATCCTGTTGTCTGTGTCTATGAGTTGTTGCTTGTTTGTTATCTCTATCACAGACCTGATTTTATGGCCTCAGAGAATGGTAACTGTTTTCTAGTCCTGATGTTTGGAACAGATATTGCGTGTGCTGTGAAATTCGTCTTAGACTTGTCCATCTACTCAGTCCATCAAACTTGAGGTTTAGAATTTACCTTTGAAACTCAACACTTTCCCTCCCATAAAATCTAGCTTGGCACTATTTCTAGACTATTCTGACTTGGGAATATTAACTTTGATTTCCAGTCTTGCCACTTACTGGGTTTGCTATAATCTTCCATGGAAGGGGATACATACACAGGAGAGGGTGAGTCAGGTATGGTCCACAGTGAGTCAGTTAATGTATCAGAATGAACCTCTCCGAATGTTCCTGTTTAAAGGACCATCTTTCATTGTTCACATAGGGATTCTCCAAGCTCATAGCCCTACACATGAGTCTCCGATGTGAAACATTGAGCAGGAAAGCTGTTGGTGAGCACAGTTGTAGACTCTGACTCCATGACTAGTAGACCGTACGTGAGCTCATAAACATCACCCTCATGGTCTCAGGATCCAGAAGAATCTTGAGAACTTACCTATGCATCTTGGGGGTTTGGACCAATTTCCATAACTACAGATTACACCTGTAGAACCCCAGAGTTCATAGTAGGCCTGGCATTGGTATTTCACTCTTGACCACGGAGGATACGCTTTTAGTGGGAAGGAAGTGATGTCTCCATTGCTAATCTCTGGAGGAGGCCCACACTTGTCTGCAGATTCTGAAAAAGAGCATTTTAACTGTTGAAGAGAAAATTATAGTTTTGTTGGAAACTATTCATGTAAAACTGAACAGAAACTATTTCCCTCTCTTGCATTTTAAACCTTGTAACCACCATGTTGTTCAAAATGCCTTAGACCAGTGCTCGGCAAACTCATTAATCAACAGAGCCAAATATCAACAGTACAACGATTGAAATTTCTTTTGAGAGCCAAATTTTTTAAACTTAAACTATATAGATAGGTACACTGTTATTAACTTAATTAGATAACTCCTAAGCTGGCCTTTGCTAAAAACTCAAGGGGCCAAAGAGCCGCATGTGGCTCGCGAGCCGCAGTTTGCCCACCACGGCCTTAGCCCACCCACACTCAAGCAAGGACTCCATACATGTAGACTTTTCAATTCCTGGAAAAGGAAATGCTGGAATCAAAACACTTACTAAAGCAGGTTGGCAAGTGGAGCCATCCGTCCTCACCACACACCATGGAGCCGTTGGTGCTTCCATCTCTGTTTTCGTAGCCATCCAGGCATTGGTAGTCCAACGTGTCATTGAGTCGAAATGGTTTTCCGGTGAATATGGCTCTGGCATTCTCAAATATTGGCATGTCACACTGTTCTGAAGCAAAATAAAGGTGACCATTGTATTTCTAATGCCGAATCAAGTCCCATCTAAGAAAGAGAAGCTCATCAGTTTGTGTGGATAAGTGAAGTTTCAGGTGGCAACTCTCTGAGTCCGTGTTACTCTGGGCTGGACAAGTTTTAGAACAAGAAGACTAGATCTCCTTACCCATCCTTTCTGCCACCATTCAAAACATCTAAATACAGGTTAGGAACCTTCTATCTGATCTAGAGAAAGACTGTAGTCGTATGATCCACGATCCATGTATTTATATAAAGACCTTCTCTTCCATAATGACTCCTAGAATAGAAAACTTATCCATATTGAGTACAAAAACGAATGGCCAAGGGTACAGCTTTTTCACTACAGGGAGCCCCTGAAATGGAAAACAATGTTTTAAAAATGTAAGAACTGATATCTCCCTGGGTTCTTTTAAGTCAATCATCCCACCTTCTGTCGCATATGGTTTAGTTTTTCTTGAAAACAGTTTTATTTTTTAATATCTGTAGATGTTCTTACTCTGCAAAGGTTATTGAGTGAATGAACGGTAAATAATTCCACCCGTGCACCGTGTGTAGGGAAAACTGGACAAAGAGCCTCCTTTAGCTGCTGTTTCGCACGGGGCTCAGATTCCTGAATTCCAGTTCAAATCAGTGATCACTGCTTTTCTGAAACACGCAGGGCTCCAATGAAAGGTCAGCTCTACTAGATCCTGATGTATAATGCAATGGCTATAACAACTATTCTCTCATTTCTAAATGATATCCACAAAGCAACTTACAGAATCCTGTCTACTTAACATGTGAAAGCCAGATAGGACTACATGTAAGAGCCCTCATTTATAACTTCATAGCATTAATACATGCAATCATAGTCCGGCCAGCAAGGCTCAGTGGTTGAGCATCCACCTATGAACCAGGAGGTCATGGTTCAATTCCGGGTCGGGGCACATGCCCGGATTGCGGGCTCAGTCCCCAGTAGGAGACAGCTGATCAATGATTCTTTCTCATCACTGAGGTTTCTATCACTCTCTCCCTCTCCCTTCCTCTCTGAAGTCAATAAAAATACATTTAAAAAATACATACAACCATAGGTGAAATGGTTGACAGCAATATATATGTGACATTGGGCAGCAGTGTATTTATTTTTAATGTAAGCTATATTTTAAATTCTTCTCCAGTGAACACACAGCATGGCTTCAGTATAAATGACTCAAGTATTGTAAATTTAACCTCCGTTTTATTGAACCCTAGTAACATTCATGACTTACTGTTCGCTGTTACGTAATTCAATACAATGATATAATCTATTTGCTGTCAAAAAATTAGAACAAAAAACTAAAATACCTTTGTTTTGGTTGTTGTTAATCCTCGGCCGAGGATATTTTTTCCATTGATTTTTAGAGAGAGTGGATGGGAGGGAGAGAGTGGCAGAGAGAGAGAGAGAGAGAGAGAGAGAGAGAGAGAGAGAGGAAGAGAGAAACCTATGTGTGAGAGAGACTCATCGATTGGTTGCCTCCTGCATATCCCTGGGATCGAACCTGCAACCCAGGTACGTGCCCTTTATGGGAAATCAAACTGAAGACCCTTGGGTGTTTGGGCCCACACTCTAACCACTTAGCTACACCAGCCAGGGCGAAATGTGCCTTACTTTTAAGACAAAGAAGACTTGGTCCATTCAGTTTGAGAGTAGACACATAAGACCTTTCACAGAAATAAGTCTGGTCTCAGAAAATGACAGACTGGGTCTTGGAGCTGTTTACTTACTGACAGGGATGCATATGGGAGGAGGGGACCAGCCGTTCTCCTCACAGGTCATCGTATTCTGTGGGTTTGGAAGACCGTAGCCCCGATGGCACATAACGGTTCTAGATTGGCCCTGGACATACCTTTCTTCAGTAACTGGAGAATATCCATGTATCAAAGACTTGAAAGAACATTTTCCTAGGAATTGTAAATGGATAATAAGAGATAATAAATTTGGTTAAGACATTAAAAAATCATCTTTGCAACATTGAAGTTAGAATGCCTGAGCACCCAAAAACAACACATAGCCTGAGAGGAACTAGAGTTGCCAGCCGGTGTTTTTTAAAAGAGAAAAATCAAGATGAAAGATAACCTGTTGTTTTCCCAATTAAACTATGAATAAAGGACATCACTATTGTTATAAAGTTTTTATTTGGATCTCCCATTTTCTTTTTCTTTTTTTAGTTAATCCTCACTCAAGGATATTTCCCCATTGATTTTTAGAGAGAGTGGAAGGGAGAGGGAGAGACAGAGAGAGACATCGATGTGAGAGGGACACAATGATTGGTTGCCTCCTACATTAAGGTGACCAGATTTTAACATTGGTAAAGCGGGACACCATTGACGGTGGGTGGGTGGGTGGGGGTTCTTTTAAAACGCTGTGGGACACGGGACAAGTTGTTAAAAAGTGGGACGTCTGGTCACCTTACACTTGTTTAACTAGCTTACTAGCACGCAGTACGATGTGTATCGTCTGAGAGACAGTTACAAAATGTTTTCGTCGTTGCCAATCCCCCAAAATGCCATTGTCCATTAAGTCCAAACAATAGTGGTCGAATTCTAACAACTGATCAACAATGCGAACTTTGATAAGCAGTTCTCGATAATCTGTTCTCAACAATTATTGGTTATTATTAAAGTTTAACATTATAAAATTAACAAAAATAATATAAAACTCATATCCTGGCTAAATAACCACATGGCCACCGAAAACCGTATATTCCCTTCCCGTTCTCCCGCCGTTCCCTAGCTTGTGGTGCATTCTTTCCAAAAATCGGGACTTTTTTAGAACGCCGGGGGACGCGGGACAAATTGTTAAAAATCGGGACTGTCCCGCCAAAAGCGGGACGTCTGGTCACCTTATCCTACATGCGCCTTGACCTGGGCTAGGAAACCTGCCACCGAGGCACGTGCCCTTGACCGGAATCGAACCCGGGACCCTTCACTCCGCGGGCTGACACTGAGCCAAACGAGCTAGGGCAGTCTCCCATATTGCTAATGAGGAATCTATCATAAAAAAGAAAAATCCTACATTGGTCTTCCTGCTCATAGAGCGCCTCCCTCGACCTTGTTGTACTCATGTTTTTCTCTCTCCACTGTGGAATGTTTCTACGTGCACAGGATGAAGCGATTGGCTTACTGAGGCAGGGTATTTCCGGTGACCATCCATCTTGTGTACAGGTCATGACCCCCAGGCTGGCTTGTGAAGGAGGCACGTAGCCGTAGTTACAGAAATAGGCTAACGATCGCCCTGCATATACTGGAAAGTGTGATTTAGATGTATCTGCATGAAGCAGCCGTCCATGTTTTATTTCCGGAAATCCGCAGGGTTTCGCTAGCAACGAGAACAAAGAACACACGGTATGAATAATGTTTTGCATTCACAAAAATCCAATGAGAGCTAAATTGTTTCAACGGTGAATTATATCCCTTTCTTACAGTACAGATAATACGCATTGCATTAGGCTTTCTAGGACACGAAAAGTTATAAAATTCAGGTGATGTAAATAACACTTGTTTTCTGAACATTTCACAATATATATGAATATGGAATCATCAGAGGGTACACCTGAAACTAATACTTATATGCCCACTTTACTCTAAATCAATCCATCAATAGACAATAATGTTCCTTGTCATTGCTATGCACACCGAGGTCTGTGTCATGTGGTCATGGCCTCCTCTTTAAGGCACCTGACTGTCCACATTCATTTGGCCTTGGCCTTGAATGAACACTGAGCCATTGACCTGCTATGTGTATCATTTCATTTGTCACCCATGGGAGATCCAGCTTAAGTGGGGGCCCCTTTGACAATGAACTGATATACAAGGAACAGCAATGAGCTTGTAGAGACAGAAAACACCGGAAAAGGGGCAGTCCCCCAGGAATAAAATTCCCTGTGGACTGAGGGGCATGTGTGACAGGGGATGGCTTTAGAAGGTGCACAATGTCCCCCACATTCATCCCCCTCATACAAGGGAGCCCCATGCCCCTCCCTTGAGTGAGGCTGGACGAGTTCACGTGGCTGAGGGGACCGTGTGTGACCAGGTCATCCATGCTCTGGAGGCGCCTCCAGGGCCCTCAGGTCACTCGCTCTGGGGAGGGTTACCTCCACTCAGGCCTCCGATGGAGATGCCCAGGTGGACGGATGCGCAGGCTCCTGCACACGCCCTGGGCAGCATCCCAGGGAGCAGCAGGGAGCGGCCCAGACCAGGCAGCTAACTGGCTCCCAAATGCTGGCCCCGCCAACACTAACACATGGTGGGCTGTTGTATGAGGCAGTGTGTTCAGGGGCGTTTGTTACCCAGACATCGATATCTAATGTACTCGGTGTTGACTGGTAGTGTTCTTACCCAATATCCTAGGTCAGATAGTAGAATTATATTATCTGAGACACACACATGCACATACTTAACATTGAATAGCAAAATTTAAGAGTTTTTTTTTCACTGACGGGATGTTGTCCTACTTAGAATTGGAGACTTTGAAAAGCAAAGAATGCCTGTCAGTCCTCTGCTTTACCTTCTCAGCGAGGCCATGACTGGGCTTCTCAGAGCCCCATTTCTTGGTGTTTAAGGGAAGTAATTTCATAACGAAGAAGCAGGTCAAGACATGAATGGGACTTACGGACGCATCTTGGAAGAGGTAGCCAGCCGAAAAGAGTGCATTCTGTCTTATTTCCCATCAAGGGAGGGTAGAAGCCGTTTCCACACTGGTATGTGATTACATAATCAAGTTCATATTGATTCATTTTAGGAGCAAAGTCACCGTTGGGAATGATTGGAGGGTCACATGTTAATTCTGAAAAGAAAAAGGACATGTGGATTATGCAGATACTAGTAATTGTCCCATCAATGTATTCTTTTAAAAAAATATATACATTTTTGTTGATTTCAGAGAGGAAGGGAGAGGGAAGAGATAGACACATCAATGATGAGAGAGAATCATTGCTAGGCTGCCTTCTGCACGCCCCCTACTGGGATCCAGCCCACAACCCAGGCATGCCCCCTGACCAGGAATCGAAAGATGACCTCCTGGTTCATAGGTCAACACTCAATCACTTGAGCCATATGGGCCTGGCTCCATCAAGGTATTATTTATTGTTACCTTACAACACAGAAACTGTCTACTGGTCGATTTATTAAAAAATTACAGACAACCCTGGTTGGGGTGAGTGTGAGAGGCAACCAATCCGTATGTCTCTCTCACATTGATGTTTCTCTCTCTCTCTCTCTCTCTCTCTCTCTCTGTCTGTCTCTCTCTCTCTCCCCCTTCTCCCTCATATCCACTCTTTCTCTAAAGATCAATGGAAAAAAATATCCTCGGGTGAGGATTAAAAAAAAAGTAAAGGCAAATGAAAAAAGGGCAAAGTCCTACTTAAGAAGGAGCTAAATATTCCCATCAATTTCAACTCACCTTGTCCACGAGCGCAGGAGACCCACAGGGTGAGGATGACCTGGACTAGGAACAGCATGGTGGGGCTCCCGGGTGTGTTAGCACAGATGGTCCAGTGCTGCTGTGTGTGGTTTTAACTCTGCTTCATGAGCCTTTATTAAGTGTGGCTCTGAACTTAAGTGACAGTACCGGGAAGCTAGTTGACTGGGGTCACTCGGTAGATATCAAAGTTCAAAGACTTTTGCAATTCTGTACATTTGCATGAATGATTTCACAATCCTTTCTTGACTTCATTCCCTGACATGTACTTGGTCAGCTTTCCTTAGGGACAGTAATAGTAAGGCTGGCTGCAAAAGTGATACAAAACTCTAATCTTTAAACAATTCTTGAGGTGAGGTTCTTTCTCAACCAGGAGGCTCACGTGGGAATAGCTCTGACTCCATGTCCCTGTGACTGTCTCTTGTCCTCTCGTTGCTCTCACCCGACTGCAGTCCTTAGGGGTCTATGGACACCAGCCAGTGTGTCTACACAGTGTACGGTCCTGTCTGCAGGGCAACACTGATTTTTTTTTTTTTTTGTGGCAAATTCACAACAGACCACACCACCAAATCCAAGGATTTCAACACATTCTTGATTTTCAACTTTTTTTTCATGTTTTATTGATTTTAGAGAGAGAGAAACATCAATGATGGATAGAGATAGGCACTGAGGTGATTTCTGGCCAGAGACATTTCATGAACAGAACACATGGCATGTTGGTTTGTCACATTTTAATGAGATGCTTATGAGAAGTGGTGCGTTGGTCTCAGATTACAAGGACATCTCCCACCTGGCATTTAACAGGAATTCTGATTAATGAATGAAAGGGAGTTACACCCTACTAGGAAAATAAGTTGAGAAGAATTAGATTAATACTAAAGCATTCTGAATGAAGGCGCACATTTTAATGTGAAAACTGCCACATAGCTACCATTTTACGCACAAGTGGGATACTCCAGTTTTCCTTCCCGACATTGTGCTCGGAATGCAGATTCTGGTGACACTTGACGATAGCCACGTCGACACCTAAATTCAACATAATCGTTTGTTCTAGAATAAAGTTTTTTATCATATAACCATCTCAACTCTATGTTATGTTCTCTCATGATTTCTTCTGATAGTACACATGCATCTGAAAGTAAAAAAAGAAAGAAAGAAAGAAAACTAAGTAGTATACAAGTATTTTCCACAGAATTTTACACTCTCATGTAGAATCTTCTACACAGATCCAGGAATTTATTCTCAAACCCTTTTGCAAACCACTTCATTGAAAATCCACCATATTGCTTTAACTCATTGTAAACTAGGGGTCCTCAAACTTTTTAAACAGGGGGCCAGTTCACTGTCCCTCAGACCGTTGGAGGGCCGGACTATAGTTTTAAAAAACTATGAACAAATTCCTATGCACACTGCACATATCTTATTTTGAAGTAAAAAAAACAAAACGGCAGAAACACCCGCATGTGGCCCGCGGGCCGTAGTTTCAGGACGCCTGTTGTAAACTATCAATGATGTAAAAATGGGGTACTCTGTGGAATGTGTGATCACTGTATGCTATAATCAACATTCACAAGGTCCACTACGCTATGAAGGGCTTTCATTAAAGGATCCTTGAAGGGGGTGGTGGAGGTGGAGAGAGTGGAGGGGGCATAAATGGTGACGGGGAAAATAAATTACAATAAAGAAAAATGATAGTTTCTTGCTGTTGTTGCTCAAGAATTTTTCAGACTGTATACCCTCAGCCATGACTATTTGGTGGTCAACAGAAGAGGTGACAGTCCATGCAGGTTCTGTTGTAAGCAGCAGACATGGCATTCATTACACGGCTTTCCCAGGGCCCAGGAGGATATGAAAGGACTTACCCAAGCACTTGGGTGGTTCAGACCACTCCCCATCACGGCACGTTATTCTCCTGTTTCCCTCAAGTTCATAGTAGGCCTGGCACTGATACTCCACTGAAGACCCGGGAGCGTAGACTGCTCTTGGATACGTGGTAATGTCTCCATTGTCAATAACGGGAGGGGGCCCACATTTTCCTGTGGACTCTAAGAGAGGGTATGGTTTGATTAATTGAGTGAGCAGTGGACTTTAAGGGAGCTTCGGAGTAGGAGGGAGCTACACTCAGGTCCTCCAGGCCCCAAACCGATTGACAAGAAACGATAGGGCAACAAACCTGAGTAACCAACTGAGGGACAGCTGGACAGGAGCATAGTAACCAAGTGCTTACAGAAGAGACTGGGAGGGGAGAATGAGGCACCCTACCCTTGCACTCAGGTGGGTCTGTCCACTTCCCACTTAGGCATGTCACCACTGCGTTCCCGAAGAGGCCGAAAGGGTGCCTGCATTGATAATGTGCTTTGTCCTCATGTCGATACCTGGGCTTCTCGTCTGGTATAAAGGCATTTTGCACTGGGGGAGGGCTGCCACAGGAGGGATCTGAATAAAGAGAAAAAAAAAATGGATCTCTAAGGCAGCGATCATCAGACGCAATTGAGACTGAAAATCTTCATAAATTTACATGCAAGATTGAAAAAAGAAGATAAAGCAATTTTTTTGGTAAGAGTTAAGCTTCTATACCTTAAGTTTCTTTCCCATCCTCTCTCAAAGGTTAATAGAGATTTTTGGGCCTATGAAAAAGATGATTATTCTGTGCAAAAAATTTTAGTTTGATGTAGTCTTATTTATTTTTTCTTTTGTTTTGCTTGCCTGAGGAGATATATTAGAAATAAAATATTGCTATGAGAAATGTCTAAGATTTTATGGCCCATGTTTTTTCTTCCAGGGTTTTATGGTTTATAATCTTACATTTACGTCTTTAAACCATTTTGAGTTTATTCTTGTGTAAGGTATAAGAAGGTGGTCCAATATAATTTTTTTGTTTGGGTCTGTCCAATTATACCAGCACCATTTATTAACAAATGGCACCCCAATAAATTCAATAAAAATTTAAAAACTTTTCAAAGTAAAAAAATGATGGTTTTTCTGAACATTTTTCTTTAAGTTTAGTAAAATAAACATAGATTATATAAAATCAAAGTGAATTTACAAACCAAATAAACACATAACAAACATGTTATTTGGCAGCCATATGTGGTTCGCAAACATGTTTTTGAATTGTGATTTTAGGCCGTTAGAAAATGAGCACAGTAGCCAGGTTCTTAGAGAATCAGTCAAGTATTGCCATGCTTTGAGGAATGTCGCATGGCTAAGGAAGATGATCACTTGATATCCACACAGAAACTGAGGACAAAGAAGAGTGCAGTATATTTACGGTTCCCTAAAAATACTCCAATAACTTGAGTGCCTAAGGGCACTGCAGTGAGCACTGTGCAGCTCATCGGGGAGATTCGGGTGGATGTAAAGTAATAAGAGGCTGAAGCTACGGCTCCCAACAACAGTGGGCGTAGAACCCGCTTGGAATTGCTGCAATGTTTTCGGGGTCACAACCCCTGAGCTTCTGAGGCTGAGTCTGAGTGAGCCTGTGAGTTTGCATTTGCCTTTCTGCCAATTCCCTGAGATGCTGACATGGCTGTGTCAGGGGTCACACTCTGAGGGCTCTGGGGCCCCATTGCCCACCATTGATACACATCCATTCCTCTATGTGAGGCATAGACCTTCCTCCATCTGGCCTACACCAGAACCGATGTCTATTATTAATGATGCTAGAAGCCATTCACCAAAATACCTTTGCATGTGGGTCTTCCTATCCATATGCCGTCCCTACACTCTACAAAATTGGATCCATCCATTTGGTAATAGTCTGGACATCTATAAGTCACTTGTTCTCCTGACCTGTATGACTTCTTCTTCCGGCCTACGAGGATGGCATTGCCATAGCTGGGTGGGCTAGAACAAGTCATTGCTGAAAAAGCAACAACAGAGACTTTTCAGTAAATCTTATAAAGTACATATCAGGCAATAATTATGCTCTAGGATCATAGATACACACCAAACCAATGTCTACTGTACAATGTTTTTCTTACAACTTGGCAATGTTAGCCATCCTGACTCAATTACATTGAACAATTTTACATTTATGAAAAGCACAACATGGGGATGGTGGTATTGAAAGCCTGAGGAGATGGGCATACAGGTCATGATCGAGATCAAACTTCTTACATTCAAATTCTTATTTGTCCACACAGGCCACAGACACTATGTGCATTTGATATTTTTTGCTTCTGTCTAAATCTCTTTCCCATATTTACATCAAACATTTTAAAATAACTATGTTTTTATTGATTGGGGGGTAGGAGGGAGCTATACTCACCTCCTCCCAGCCCCAAACCCATTTACAGGAAACGATAGAGCAACAAACCTGAGTAACCAAATGAAGGCCAGCTGGACAGGAGCATAGTAACCAAGTGCTTACAGAAGCTGCACAGAGACTGGGAGGGGAGAATGAGACACCCTACCCTTGCACTCAGGTGGGTCTGTCCACTTCCCACTTAGGCATGTCACCACTGCGTTCCCGAAGAGGCCCAAAGAGTTCGTGCATTCATAACGTGCTGTGTCCCCATGTCGATACCTGGGCTTCTCGTCTGGTATAACGGCATTTTGCATTCGGGGAGGGCTGCCACAGGAGAGATCTGAATAAAGAGGAAAAAGTGGGTCTCTAATGCAGCAATCATTTAGACGCAATTGAGACAGAAAATCTTCACAAATTTACATGCAAGATTAAAAAAAAGATAAAGCAATTTTTGGGGGGCTAAGAGTTAAGCTTCTATATCTTAAGCTTAAAAAATTTTTTATTGATTTTAAGATAGAGAGAAGAGGAAGGAGAGATAGATGATGATAGATAGATAGATAGATAGATAGATAGATAGATAGATAGAGACAGACAACTATTGGCTGCCTCCTGCATGCATCCTACTGGGGATCAAGCCCACAACCCTAGCATGTTTTCTGACCAGGATGGAACCAGTGATCTCTGGGTACATGGATGACACTCAACCAACTGAGCCACACCAGCCAGGGCTACAGCTCTTTCTTTCTTTCTTTCTTTCTTTCTTTCTTTCTTTCTTTCTTTCTTTCTTTCTTTCTTTCTTTCTTTCTTTCTTCTTTCTTCTTTCTTTCTTTCTTTCTTTCTTTCTTTCTTTCTTTCTTTCTTTCTTCTTTCTTTCTTTCTCTTTCTTTCTTTTTTTCCTTTCTTTCTTTTAAAAAATATTTTTATTGATTTTAGAGAGAAAGGGAGAGGGAGAGAGATAGAAACATCAATGATGAGAGTGAATCATGGATCAGCTTCCTCCTGCATGCCCCCACTTGGGATGGTGTCTGCAACCTGGGCATGTGCCCTTGACTAGAATCAAACCTGGAACCTTTCAGTCCTCAGACCAAAGCTCTTCCACTGAACTAAACCGGTTAGCGCTAGAATCGTTTATTAATTCATAAAAATGTGATCATAAACAGGAAAACATATGCATTACACTGATTTTCTCTGAGTTCACGAGAATATCAAAAGACTTACTTAAGCATTTAGGTGGTTTAGACCACTCTCCATCACGGCACGTTATTCTCCTATTTCCCTGAAGTTCATAGTAGGCCTGGCATTGATACTCCACTGAAGACCCGGGAGCATAGACTGGCAATGGGAAGGTGGTAATGTCTCCATTGTCAATAGCAGGAGGGGGCCTACATTTGTCTGTGGACTCTAAGAGAGGATATTGTTTGATTTATTAAGAGACAAAAACCATCTGACAGAACACTGAGGCATGTACAAATCCTGCACAATATGTAATAGGAAGGCATGCAGGGGGTCTAGGAGAGAAAGGATTAATTGGAGAAATTCTAATCATCTAAAGCGAGAATCACGACATTTTGCAGCCCTTCCATTGATGCAATGGTGAGACTCACATAAGCCAGAAAGAAATACAGGTGCGTTGTCCTGTGGTGGTGAAAAAATGGTCTGACACATAGCTCACGGTCACAGAGGGTCCTTGTCCTCTCATACAACCTTCCACAGGGTGCCTTGGGACACTAGGCACTTAACCTTTATTTTCTTTTTTAACATTTTAAAATTATTTTTAGATAGAGTGAAAGGGGGAGAGAGAATGTGAGAGAGAGGGAAACATCGATTGGCTGCCTCATGCATGCCTCCTCCTCCTGGGGATCAAGCCCACAACCCCAGCATGTGCCCTGACCGGGATCGAGCCAGCAACTTCTTGGTACATGGATTGACACTCAAACAACTGAGGCACACCAGCCAGGGCTACAGCTATTTCTTTTTTAAAATACATTTTTATTGATTTCAGAGAGGAAGGGAGAGGGGGAGAGGGGGAGAGAGAGAGAGAGAGAGAGAGAGAGAGAGAGAGAGAGAGAGAGAGAGAAACATCAATGATGAGAGAGAATCATTGATTGACTGCCCCCTGCACACTCCCTACTGGGGATAGAGTCTGCAACCCAGGCATATGCCCTTGACTGGAATCAAACCCAGGCCCTTCAGTCCAAAGGCTGATGCTCTATCCACTGAGGAACACCATCCAGAGCCACAGCTACACATAATAATAAAAACCTAAGTGACCATTGCAACCGAACGGACAACCGAACAGGCTGCGTGGGGCCACCAGCCTGCAGGGGGGTAAGTGAGGGGCGGCCTAACGACTGAGCAGCAGGCTGTAGGGCGACCTAACTACCAAACAACAGGCTGACTGGGGTGACCAGGCCTGCAGGGGGGACAGTTGGGGGAAACCAGGCTGGCAGGGGGGGCAGTGAGGAGCACTCAGACCAGCAGAGGAGGGCAGTGAGGGGTGACCAGGCTGGCGGGGGAGAGGGGGCAGTTGAGGGCAAGTAGACCGGCAGGAGGGAAGTTAGGGGTGATCAGGCAGGCAGGCAGGTGAGCAGTTAGGAGCCAGTGGTCCTGGATTGTGAGAGGGATGTCCAACTGGCAGTTTAGGCAGGATCCCCAGGAAGATCAGGCCTAAACCAGCAGTCGGACATCCCCTGAGGGGTCCCGGATTGGAGAGGGTGCAGGCTGGGCTGAGGGGGAACACCCCCCCGCCCCCCGTGCATTAATTTTGGTCACTGGGCCTCTAGTTTCTTTATAAAATGAAGGAGACAGAATCCCAGAGGACAGCATTCTACTTACTGATGCGGCTGCATGTCGGGGGCGTGGACCAGCCGCGTTCCGCACACGTGATGACATCCTGGTTATTGGCGAGGCTGTAGCCCTTATCACAGACGATCTGTACGCTGTCCCCTTCCTGGTGCGTCCGCCCTGCAGATGTGGAATGGCCATTTTCCACCCACGGGAAGAAGCACTGTCCTGCAAACGCAAGGATGACCAATAGGAATCCTGCATCGGGAGAGCGGCTCCATTTGGCAAACTTCCAGGCAGAAATCTAATGCAATAAGGATTTTCTTAAATATCAGTTCATGCCAGTGAACATGTGAACGTGTGCCATCACTCATTCATGACTTCTATGTAAAGCACATTTTTACGTTTGTCACGTTCTTTTGGACATCAGAAAAGTGACGTGGTTTTTCTCATTCGATTGACTCAGTTGCTTCCTACACTTCCATCTCCCGGGCTTGCCTGCATCCTTTTTCTCTCTCCTAATCGTTCTCTTCGCGCCTCTGCCCTCATTGAGAGAGGAAGACTGGTGAGACTCACAAACACGCAGCTCAGCAAAGCCACACAAAGAAGGAAACTCGTAAAAACGCTCCTTGAATATCCGAGGGGACAGCATGTGGTGGACAGAGGTTACATGTCAAAAATGAACTCTCCCGAGAAACATCTGTGTCCTTATAATTAACAAGTGAGCGTGTTTACTAGTAAATTAAATACTAGCAGTTGAAATGACCGACCATTGGTATTTGTAGATATTTCATCTACATTTTTCTGATACAACTTCTAAAGAAAGACCTGTCTTACCTTTGCTGGTGCCACCAGTCCCTGACGCGGTAATTGTTTAGACTCTGGGATCCCTCCTGCATGCCCCTCTCCCGCCCCCTTCACTGAGTCCCTGAGTCATTCATTGGGGAATGGGGGGAGGGGGGCTTTGACTCACGGATACACCTCGGGGTGGGCGACCATCCTCCCTCCGTGCAGTTTATCTGAGTCCAGAGTGACCGTGAAGGAGACACGAAGCTGTGGTCACAGGAGTAGTAGAAGTATTTCCCCGTAGCCACTGGGAAGGTTGGCTTATATCTGTTTTCCTCATATATGCTTCCATGTTTTATTTCTGGAAAATCACAAGTTCTTCCTGAAGGGAGAAAAGATAGGATCCCGGATAAACGAACAATTCTCCTTTATTACCCTCACCTTAATGGCCTGTTGTAAGGTAATCACCTCTTTAAAGGCCTTATCTCGGAGCAGTTACAAGCTGAGGTGCCGGGAGTGTGGACTTCAATCCAACCCGTGCCAACTGAATACACAGAGGTGTTTCTGTCCGCACAAAAGGCTTGGCCCCTAAGTGGGTTCCTTTCCCGTGACAAACATTGGCACAACTCCTACTACAGAGCGTTTAAAAGAGTGGACTGGTACCCAACTTTAAAAAAATGTATATTTTTATTGATTTTAGGCAGTGTGAAAGGGAGGGAGAGACAGAAACATCAATGATGAGAGAGAATCACTGTCCAACTGCCTCCTGCATGCCCCACACTGGGCATCGAGCCTGCAACCCGGGTATGACCAGGAATCAAACCATGACCTCCTCCTGTTCATGGGATGTTGCTCAGTCAACCACTGACCTATACTGGCCAGGTACTTAAAAAAAAAAAAAGATTTTCTTTTTTTATTGATTTGTAAGGGAAAGAAAAAAGAGGAGGGATATATATATATATAGAGAGAGAAACATTGATATGGGCCATTGAGCCCCAAACCCGGGCATGTGCCCTGACTGGGGATTGAACCAGCAAATGGTTCAGTACACGGGATGATGCCCAACCAACGGAGCCACACCAGGGCTCAAAGGTTACTTTTAGAAAGAGTTCATTAGTGAAGAACATTGTTAACCTGGGTAGGAAGCTTTGTTGTGTGGCGGCCAGTGAAGGAAATTGCCCAAATGTAAACTGACCTAATGGACAAAAGCCGGCATGCTGCAAGTTATATAAATGAATCCCTCCTGTAAACTAAGAAAAAAGCACAGTGATTTGCAAGTGGCGGGATGAAGTGTTCTAAGGCATGCTAGAGGTCTCATTCACAGCGACTCAGGAATGAGAGAATTTGATTTTAGGAAAATAAGGGATTTTAAATGATAGAATAGTTAAGATGAAATATTCAGAAGGAGGGTAAAGGGGGAGGAAATGTCATTGTGTAAATAAAATCTTACAGATTCTAAAATGCAATGAATGCTATTAGAACTAATGTACAAAATAAATTGCTTTTGCATTAAAGATAAGTTAAAGAAACGACCAATTATATTTGCTATAAGATACAATTATTTACTTTATAGGGTTGCATTGACACATAATAGAGACCATGTATTATTCTAAAGAATGCACGTCAGTGCACAATAGAGATAATGCTATGAAATACATTGATTTATTTCCTCAACACTTAACAGTGAACTCAGAAATCTAGTAAAAGTTATTGAGATTCCATTGGAAATTAAGAATGTATTTTACTTTTTGTTGAAACAGATATTTCTTTTTACCCACTGCTAAATACTAAATTGATTGCAATATTAATTACTTTTACAGGCTTATTAAGGGTTAATTGAAATACAGTAATCGGCACATACTTGAAATGAATGTTTTCAGGAGTTTTCACAAAGCAATCTATAAAACAATCACCACACATACGATTATGAGAATTGCCATTGTTCCCAAATGTGTATGAACACATTCAAATATTCCCGTAATCGGCATTGCCAGCCCTTTTGCTGTGGAACTCGGGAAGCAAAATTCAACATAATTGGTTGCATTTTCCTAAAAAGGTTATTCTCTGTTATGATCTCCCAATACAGACTATGATTACTAGTCGAGTCATTAAAAAAACAGACCCATGAAAGTAGATGTAACATGAAGTCCCAGGTAGGAGCACGCTGCCTGGTCAGCTCTGTTTTCAACTCACCTTGTCCATGAGCCGAGGAGACCCACAGGGTGAGGAGGACCTGGACTAGGAGCAGCATGGTGGGGCTCCCGGGTGTGTGAGCACAGATGGTCCAGCGCTGCTGTTTGGGGTTAAATCTGCTTCAGGAGCTGTTACCAAGTGTGGCTCTGAATTTAAGTGGCAGTACCAGGAAGCTAGTTGACTGAGGCCACTTGGTAGATATCAAAGTCCAAAGAGTTTTGCAATATCTGAAAATCTGCATGAACGATTTCACAATCATCTCCTGAGGTACTCCCCTGACAGGTACTTACAGCTTTCCTTTGGACAGTAATGGGCTGGTTCCAAAAGTGATACAAAACTCCAATCTTTAAACACTTCTTGAGAATGGGGGAGGTTCTTTCTCACCCAGGAGGTTCACGTGGGAATAGCTCTGACTCCATGTCTCTGTGACTGTCTCTTGTCCTCTCGTTGCTCTCACCCGACTGCAGTCCTTAGGGGTCTATGGACACCAGCCAGTGTGTCCACACATTCTACGGTCCTGTCTGTAGGGCAGCACTGATTTTTTTTGGCAAATTCACAACAGATCACACCACCAAGTCTAAGAATTTCAGCACATTCTTCACATTCAATAGTTTTCACGTTTTATTTCCTTTGAGAGAGAGAAGGAGGCAGAGGGAGAGATAGAAACATCTACAAGGAGAGAGAAACATCTACCTGCTGCCTCCTGCACGCCCCCTACTGGGGATCGAACCCATAATCCTAGCATGAGCCCTCACCTGGAATGAACCTGTGACCTCCTGGTGCGTGGGACGATGTCCAACCAACAGAGTCACACTGGCCGGCCTAGGCACCTTTCATTTGAGGGCACCACATATTCAGAAGCATGACATTGAGACATGGGAAGCATAAAGTCAAACCTAATCTGAGAACTAGTTTGCCCAATAAACTTCTGCTCAAATACTAATTGGAGACTAGTTATCACAGAGCTTCCATTGGACGTGACTTGGATTTGTTTTCATGTGCTTTCAGAATGGGTTCTGAGAAAACAGAAATTCAGTTCCCATATTGACTTAGGATCAGGGAAATATTTCAACATTTGCAACTTTACAATAACTGATGATTTTTGTCAAATAGAACAGCCAAGCTTGAACTCCGTCAAACAGTTCAAACCCCGCAGAGAGAGAGAGGGAGAGAGAGAGAGAGAGAGAGGGAGAGAGAGAGAGGGAGAGAGAGAGAGAGAGAGAGAGAGAGGGAGAGAGAGAGAGAGAGAGATGTGAGAGAGACACATCGATTGCTTGCATTCTGCACACACCTCACCTGGGACAGGGATCAAACTTGCAACCCAGGTACATGCCCTTGACCAGGAATTGAACCCCTGGTCCTCAGGCCAATGCTCTGACCACTGAACCACACCAGACAGGGCATTTTTAACGTGTAAATTTTTATTGTACAATTTCCCACAGTATATTCTAAGCTCACATGTTTTGTTTGGTTAAAGATTCGATTCAATAGGCAGAAAGCCACACCCTTACCTCCCTTGCTGTTTATTGCTCTATTGGCAAGGAGTCTAATCCCACGATGGTGAGGAATTATTGTCTTGGTACAAGTGTAAGCGATGATATAGTTGCGTTAACATCTTTGGGAGACGATTAAGTTGAGAAGGAGGCTAACATATCGCTCTTATGTCCTTTGAAATATAGTGGGAAAGAGCAGGCAATGCCAGAGACTGGCAAGCTTTTAGTCCAAGAGCAGTATGTGGGACTGGCCACATATTTGGTCAACAGGGCTTCTTCATTTACACGTGGGGTACTCCATTGTCCCTTCTAGACACACGGCTTGAAATGAGTCCACTGACGTCACCGCCTTGTGTCCCGGTTTGCACATAAAGTCGATGATATCCCCTGTTTTTACAAAATAGGTTTTGTCATATTTCCCTTTTAACCGTATGTTCTTCTCATTCATGATTTTTTCTGATATCACACATGGATCTGAAAGTAGAGGAAATAAATAAAAACAATTAGTAATCTTTCCTTTTATAAACAAATAAACCTTCAACCCAATGACTAGCTTAGAGGATGAAATAATGGAAAGAGCAAATGTACATCACGTGGGCCAAGGGTGTTGCTATTGCAATGTAACTGGAAGCAACATTCATATCCTCCTTTGTAATAAAAGTGTAATATGCTAAGTGTCCGGTCATCTGGTCGGCGGTTGAAACAATCAAAGCGTAATATACTAATGATATGCTAAGGCCGTTCAACTGCTCCCTATGATGTGCACTGACCACAAGGGGGCAGAAGCTCCTACTGGTAGGTTAGCTTGCTGCTGTGGTCTGGCTGATCAGGACTGAGGGAGATGGGCTGGACATACCCTGGAGCCCTCCCTTGTTCCCTCCCTGGATGGCCAACCTCCTGCATCCCTCATCAGCCCCGATCATGCACCAGTGGGGTCCCTCGGCCTGGCCGTGCCCTCTCGCAATCTGGGACCCCTCAGGAGATGTTTGAGAACCGGTTTCGGCCCGATCCCACAAGCAAAGCCGAGGGACCCCAATGGTGCACGGATTTGTGCACTTGGCCTCTAGTATATCATAAAAGGGTATTATGCAAATTGACCCGAATGGTAGAAGGACTGGGAATGACCGGTCGCTATGACGCGCACTGACCACCAGGGGGCAGATGCTCAATGCAGGAGCTGCCCCTAGTGGTAGTGTGATCCCACAGGGGGAGCTCCACTCAGCCACAAGCTGGGCTGATGGCTGCCAGCGCAGTGGTGGTGGCTGGAGCCTCTTCTGCCTCCTTGGTAGCACTATGGATGGCTGACTGTGGTTTATGCCTGCTCCCTGTGGGCAGCAGGCCTAAGCCATCAGTCACACATCCCCCGAGGGCTCCCGGGCTGGGAGAGGGATGTCTGACTGCCAGCTTAAGCCTGATCCCCTGGGGAGTGGGTCTAAGCCGACAGGTGGACATCCCCCAAGGGGTCCTGGACCTCAAGAGGGCGCAGGCCGGGCTGAGGAATCCCCACAAGTGCTCGGATTTTCGTCCATCACGCCTCTAGTATTGTAATAAAGTTTCAGACCTTTTCTTTTTTCTATGGGCAAACTGTTCTTACATTGTAGAACTTTATACATGCTAAAATTTTAATTTACTTAAAAAATGTTATTTATGGGGTGATATTGGTGAATAATATTACATAGGCTTTAAATGTTTAATTCTATGAAACATTATCTGTATATTGCATTGTGTGCCCATCACGCAAAATCAAATCATCTTTCACTGACATATATCTGACCCTCTTTACCCTCTACTACTGCCCCACCCGCTTCCCCTCTGATAACCACTATAGTGTTGTCTTTGTCTGTGAGATTTCATTGTTTGTTTCAATTTTATATCCCACATATAAGTGAAATAAATGGTTCATATTTTTTCTGTCTGACTTATTTCACTTAGCACGATATTCTCAGGGTCCATCCATGTTGCTGCAAATGGCAGTATTTCAACTTTTCTTATGTCAAATTTTGAAGATATCGTGGACTCCTATTACTCTTCTCTTGAAGCAAGTATTTTATATTCTAGTTCAGCCATCACTGTCATTGATAAGGCCTTAGACATAGCTAAAAGTCATGTTCACACATGAAGAAACAGAATAACACATATGACTCCTGATATCCAGAAATTTTGAAATGTTTCCCAGTACATTCAGATGTATATATTAGGTGAGTTCCACACACCTGCCAAAAACACTTTTTCTGATCTTTCCTTATGAACTTTAGTACTCCAAGCAAAATTTACCTCCTTGCTTTAATATACCATATGTCTGTATAATTTTTTATAAGATCTTGGATGTTGCCTTTGATGATCTTCGTAAATGCTCTCTGCTTATTTCAATTCGAAGACTCAAATACAGTCTTAGCTCTGTCACAGAACTGATGTTATGTCCCCAGAAAATGGACATTGCTTCCTATTCTTCGTGGGAGGAACAAGTCTTGAATGTGCTGGAGACATATCTTAGACTTGTCCATCTACTCAACCATCTAAACTTGAGATTTAGAACTTACCTTGGAAATTCAATACTTTCTTTTCCATATAACCTAGTTTGGAGCTATTTCTAGACTATTCTGACTTGGGTATGGTAACTTTGATTTCGGTCCTGGACTTACTGGGGTTGCTATAATCTCCCACAGAAGGGGACACATACACAGGAGAGGATGAGTCCCGTATGGTATGGTCCACCGTGGGGTCAGTTTGTGTATCAGAATGAGCCTCTCCGATTGTTCCTGTTTAAAGGACCATCTTTCATTGTTCACCTAGGGATTCTCCATGCTCATAGCCCTACACACGAGTCTCTGCATGTGAAACATTGAGCAGGAGAGCTGTTGGTGAGCACAGTTCTAGACTGACTCCTTGACTAGTAGACTGCATACGAGCTCATAAACATCACCCTCATGGTCTCAGGATCCAGAAGATTCTTGAGAACTTACCTATGCATCTCGGGGGTTCGGACCACTTTCCATAACTACAGGTTACATATTTAGGACCCTGAAATTTATAGTAGGCCTGGCATTGGTATTTCACTCTTGACCACGGAGGATACACTTTTAATGTGAAGGAGGTGATCTCTCCATTGCTAATCGCTGGAGGAGGCCCACACTTGTCTGCAGATTCTGAAAAAGAGCATTTTAAATGTTGAAGAGAAAACTGTAGTCTTATTGAAAACTATTTCCATAAAGCTGCATAAGAAGTATTATCCCTATTTTGCATTTTAAACCTTGTACCCACCATTTTGTTCAAAATGCCTTAGATCCCTATACTCAAGCGAGGACTCATACATGTAGACTTTTCAATTCCTGGAAAAGGAAATGCTGGAATCAAAACACTTACTAAAGCAGGTTGGCAAGTGGAGCCAGCCGTCCTCACCACACACCATGGAGCCCTTTTTGCTTCCATCTCTGTTTTCGTAGCCATCCAGGCATTGGTAGTCCAACATGTCATTGGGTCGAAAAGGTTTTCCAGTGAATATGGCTGTGGCATTCTCAAATATTGGCATGTCACAATGTTCTGAAGCAAAATAAAGACGACCATTGTATTTCCAATGCCATATCATGTAGAATCCAACTAAGAAAATCGCATCCTGGCAATACTAAACTTTACCATCGGTGTGTGGATAAGTGAAGTATCAGGTGACAAGTATCTGAGTTAGTGTTATTGTGAGCTGGATGAGTTGTATGACATGAAGAATGGATTTCCTTATCCATACTTTTTCCTATCATTCAAAACCTCTAAATATAGGTTATGAACCTTTGGTCAAAACCTATTTTTAACTGTGAGTATGGCACTGGCTGTTACTACATTACACTACTATCATGATACGATGCTATCATTTGAAGGACAACACCATTTGTGAATGTAAGAGGTAATGTATGTATTTATGTGGCAGACATACTACCACTAAGAGTGTGAGTCTTAGAGAAAGACTGTAGTCCTTGGATACAGGATCCATGTATTTATATAAAACACCCTCCTTTCCCTAATGATTCCCAGAATTGAAAGTTTCTCCACATTGATTTTAAAAATGCATTGCAAAGGGTACAGCTTTTTCACTAAAGGGAGTCCATGAAATAGAAAGCCATGCTTTAAAAATGTAAGAACGGATATCTCTTTGTGTGCTTTTTAAGTCAATTTGCCCACTTTCTGTAGCATATAGTTTAGTTTTTCTTGAAAATAGTCTTATTTTTTTAAATATCTATAAATGTTCTTAGTCTGAGTGAATTAATAGTAAGTATTTCAACCCCAGTACCGGGTGTAGGCAAAGCTGGACAAAGACACTCCTTTAAGGGTTCAGTAGATTCCTGAATTCCCAGTTCAAATCAGTGATCACTGCTTTGATAAACACATGTAAGAAGACTCCAATTAAAGATCAACTCTAATATATCCTGATGTACGCTGAGTGGCCAGATGATGATGATCTCTGAACGCATAATAATCTGGCCACTCAGTGTATATCCTATATAATAAAAGGCTAATATGCAAATTGTCCCCTTGACCAGGAGTTCAACCAGCAGGCAGGCCGGCCAACCGCCCATGCCCCCTCCCCCTGGCCAGGCTGGCCGGACCCCACCCATGCACGAATTCATGCACCGAGCCTAAAATATATATATATATATATATATATATATATATATATATATATATATATATACACATACACACACACACACAAACACACACACACACACACAAACACACACTGAGTGGTCAGATTATTATGCGTTCAGAGATCATAATAATCTGGCCACTCCGTGTATATGTGACATTGGGCAAGCAGTGTATTTATTTTTAATTTAAAAGTCATTTTCAATGCTTCTTCAATGAACACACACAGTGCGTGATCTTAATCTCTGTTTCACTTAACATTATTTCACAATACTCATGCCTTATTGCTCACTGTCACGTACTACAATAAATTAACGACCTATTCGTTATCAAAAATTTAAAACTTTGCAAACACATCTGGAACAGGAAATGAAGTAGGCCATTGTTTTAAAGCCAAGAAGGCGTGGCCCATTCACCTTGAGAGGTGACACATTAAACTTTCCATAGGGATACGTCTGGTTTTAGAAAATCCCAGATGGACTGGATATCAGGGTGGTTCACTTACTGACGCATCTGGGAAGCGAGGACCAGCCATTCTCCGTACACGTCACTGTTCTCTGTGGGTATGGGAGACTGTAGCCCCGTTGGCAGTCGATTTTGACAGAATGTCCCTGTAAAAATGTTTTTTCTTTAGGTGGAGAACGTAGATGTTCCAAGTCATTGAAAACACACTTTCCTGAGAATTACACAATGATCATAAAAAGGAATAAATGTAGTCATAGTCATGAATTAAAAATCATCTTTACAATCTTTAAACTAGAATGCATAAGCATCTCAACATGCAGCTTAAGTAAAATGAAAATTGCTAGTAAATGTGTTTGAAAAAGAAAAACCAAGATGAAAGATGATTTATCTGTGGTTTTCACAATTAAACTATGAATAAATGATACCAACATCGTTATAAAGTCTTCTTTCATCTCCCATGTTTTTAATGAGGGACTTATCATGAAAGAAAATATCTATATTGGTCTTTCTGCTCAGAGAACTCTTCCCTTGCCCGTATTTTTTCACACAGGCTTAGCGGTGCTCATGTTTTGCTCTCTGAACTCTGAACTATTGCCACGTGCACAGGACAGAGAGTTTACTCACTGCGGCAGGGCACTTCTGGCGTCCATCCATCTTGTGTGCAAGTAACGTAATCCCAGAAATCTTCAGAAGGGGTCACATAGTTTTCATCACAGGAATAGTAAAACCATTGTCCTATCGATGCTGGGAAGTATGATCTATATTTTTCTTCCTTGTATAGGCGTCCATGCTTTATTTCTGGAAATTCACAGGGATTTGCTAGCAATTAAAACAAACAAAACACAGGATAAGTAATGTTATACCTTAATATAAATGTAATGAGAGATACCTTGTTTCATTGATGAATTATATTCTCATATGTCCATAATTACACTCATTGCATTAGGCTTTCTAGGTCAAGAAAAGTTATAACCTTCAGATGATGTAACACTTGTTCCCTGATCATTTCACAATATAGACAAATATTGAATCATCATCTACACAATGATTATTTAAATGATATTTTATCTACATAAATAGTCACTCTTCTCTTGTCATTGTTATGCACACTGAGGTCTGTGTCATGTGGTCATGGCCTCCTCTTTAAGGCACCTGACTGTCCACATTCATTTGGCCTTGGCCTTGAGTGAACACTGAGCCATTGACCTGCTATGTGTATCATTTCATTTGTCACCCGTGGAAGATCCAGCTTAAGTGGGGGCCCCTTTGACGATGAACTGATATACAAGGAACAGCAATGAGACTGTAGAGACAGAAAACACTGGGAAAAGGGCAACCCCCCAGGAATAAAATTCCCTGTGGACTGAGGGGCATGTGTGCCAGGGGATGGCTTTAGAAGGTGCACAATGTCTCCCACATTCATTCCCCCTCATACAAGGGAGCCCCGTGCCCCTCCCTTGAGTGAGGCTGGACGTAGGGACGGGCTTCTGAAGAGTTCACGTGGCCGAGGGGACCGGGTGTGACCACCAGGTCATCAATGCTCTGGAGGCGCCTCCAGGGCCCTCAGGTCACTCGCTCTGAGGAGGGTTACCTCCACTCAGGCCTCCGATGGAGATGCCCAGATGGACGGATGCGCAGGCTCCTGCACACGCCCTGGGCAGCATCCCAGGTGCAGCAGGGAGCGGCCCAGACCAGGCAGCTAAGTGGCTCCCAAATGCTGACCCCGCCAATGCTGACACACGGGAGGCTGTTGTATGAGGCAGTCTATTCAGGGGTGTTTGTTACCCAGACATCAATATCTAATGTACTCGGTGTTGACTGGTAGTGCTCTTACCCAGTGTTCTAATTCACATATTAGAGTATTAGTGAGAGAAATATATATTCGTACATACACATCACATATTTAACACTGAATAACAAAAAATTATGTTTTTATTAACAAAAATGTGGTTTTAATCTTAATTAGAATTGGATACTTTGGAAATTAAAGCCTGCCTTGAAGCCCTCTGCTTTACCTTCTCAGTGAGGCCAAGATTTGGACTTCTTAGGTCCCCTTTATTTTTTTAATTTTTTAAATTGACTTTAGAGAGGAAGGGGGGGGGGAGAGAGAGAGAGAGAGAGAGAGAGAGAGAAATATCAATGAACACAGATAATAATTGATCTGCTGCCTCCTATATGCCCCACACTGGGGATTGAGCCACCAAACTGGACATGTACCTTGACCAAACATTGAGCCATGAGCTCTTAGTTCACAGGTCAATGCTCAACCACTGAGCCATGTTGGCCAGGCAGATCCCCCTTATTTTTAAGTTTAAGAGAAGTAATTTCAGAATTAAGAAGCAGGTCAAGATATGGAGGGAACTTACAGCTACATCTTGGAGGAGGATCCCAGCCTTTGTCAGTACATTTTGCAATATTTCCCCGGGTGGAAGGGAGAAAGCCACTTTTACAGTAGTATGTGATTGCTTGTCCCAGTCCGTAATTGGCCCTTTCAGGAATGTAGTGACTGTTTGCAATTCTTGGCGGGTCACATGCTATTTCTGAAAAGTAAAAGAATGTAAATTATGCAGAAATCACATAAAAATCATCAAGGACATGAGAATAGAGTGAATGTCATTTTTTTGGGTCTTTCCAAAGAGCAAAAGGGCATTCAAATAAGCACCCTGTCCATATATATATATATATATATATATATATATATATATATATATATATCTCCTATCTAATAATAGACAAATATGCAAATTGACCATACCTCTGACACCCACAAGCCACGCCCACAAACCACGCCCACCATCCAATCAGAGCGAGTATGCAAATTAACCCAAACCAAGATGGCTACAGCCATAGAGAGCAAGGTTTCCTAGGTAACAGAGGAAGCCAAGCTTTCCGCCTGCCCTTGCCAGGCCTAAGCCTCCACTCAAGCTACAAAGTTTCAATTATAGAAGGTAAACAAGTTCAAACAAATGGCGGCAGAATGGAGCTTGAGAGAGCAGGCCAGGGTTGCCGCCAGCAACAGGGGGAGCAAAGCTTTCCACACACCCTGGCTGGGTCCACCCGCTTAAGGCAACAAAGCTTCAATTATAACCCCAATACAAATGGCTACCGGCCTTGGAGGGAGCCCCAGGCTTGGCTCCGCTCCAGGCTACAAAGTTCTAATTGTAGAAGGAAAATAAATTCCAGATACCAGGGCCTCCGCTTGCATTGCCAGGTGGCGTGGCCCGCCTGCAAACCACCACAGGCCTCTCGCTCAGGCCGCCCCACACCCCAAGAGAACCCCCACCTGATCCGGGACGCCCTTCAGGCCAAACCGGCTGGCCCCCAACCCTGTACCAGGCCTCTATCCTATCTAATAAAAGAGTAATATGCAGATTGATCATCACTGCAACACACAATATAGCTGCCCCCATGTGGTCAAAGATCCTGCCCCCATGTGGACACAAGATGGCCACCACAAGATGGCCAGCAGGAGAGGGCAGTAGGGAGGCACCCAGCCTGCAAGGGAGGGCAGTTGAGAAGGACCAGGCCTGCAAGGGAGGGCAGTTGGAGGTGATGAACCCTGCAGGAGAGGGCAGTTAGGGGTAACCAGGCTGGCAGAGGAGGGAAGTTGGGGGCAAACAGGCTGGCAGCAGAGTGGTTAGGGGCTGATCAGGCTGGCAGGCAGAAGCGGTTAGGGGCAATCAGGAAGGCATGCAGGCAAGCAGTTGGGAGCCAGCAGTCCTGGATTGTGAGAGGGATGTCCGACTGCCCGTTTAGGCCCGATTTCACTGGGATCGGGCCTAAACGGGCAGTCGGACATCCCTAGAGAGGTCCCAGATTGGAGAGGGTACAGGCTGGGCTGAGGGACAACCCCCCTCCGTGCACGAATTTCATGCACTGGGCCTCTAGTATGTGTATATATATATATATATATATATATATATATATATATATATATATATATATACACATACATACATATATATATATGTATATATATATATACACACACACATATATATGTGTATATATATATATATACACACATATATATGTATATATATACATATACATATATATATATATATATATATATATATATATATATATATATATATATATGTATGCATACATACTAGAGGCCCGATGCATGAAATTCGTGCATGGGGTGGGTGTCCCCTCAGCCCAGCCTGCACCCTCTCCAATCCGGGATCCCTCAGGGGATGTCTGACTGCCAGTTTAGGCCTGATCCCGGGGATCGCGCCTAAACCGGCAGTCGGACATCCCTCTTACAATCCGGGACTGCTGGCTCCTAACTACTCACATGCCTGCCTGCCTGATTGCCCCTAACTGACCCCCTGACAGCCTGATCACCCCTAAGTGCTTCCCTGCTGGCCTGATTTCCCCCAACTGTCCCCCCTGCCAGCCTGGTTGCCCCCAACTGCCCCCCCTGCCAGCCTGTTGCCCCTTACTGCTCCCACCACCAGCCTGATCACCCCCAACTGCCCCCCTCTGCTGGCCTGGTCACCTCTCACTGCCCCCCTGCCAGCCTGGTCACCCCACGCAGCCTGCTGTTCAGTCGATTGGTCGTCCCTCACTAACCCCCCTGTCGGCCTGGTCGCCCCACGCAGCCTGCTGTTTGGTCCTTACTGTGAGGGCATCCTGACCAATTTGCATATTACCCTTTTATTAGTATAGATTAGCAACTATTACATTAAAACTAGTAGAAAATATATGTGACCTTCTAGACACACGTGTTAAGTAAATATGTCTCCAGAGTTTAATGTTAATTGACATTAACCTCAAATGAACCTGAAAAATGTTCTTTTTTTTTTTTTTTTTTTGGCAGACAGGTGTGGCTTGGGAGTTAGTTGAGTATTGACCTATGAAGCAAGAAATCATAGTTCAATTCCTGGTCAGGGCACATGCCTGGGTTGGGGGCTTGATTCCCAGCAAGGGGTGTGAAGGAGGGAGTCGATCAAGGATTTTTTCTCATCATTGATGTTTCTACTCTCTCTTCCTCTCCTTCCACTCTGAAGTCAATAAACTATATTTTAAAAATAAAAATAAAATATACATTTATTTTCTCTCACATTTTAATGTGCTATATCTATCAGATTTTCATGTTACTATTGTAGTCCAGTCTACATATTCTAGTTTTCACTAAACTTAACACCAATGTTTGAAGTCAAAAGCTATGAGACACATATAAAAACACGTTTATAAAAAACACATATAAAAAAATCGTTTCCCTAAGAGACCAACCGAATACTATTGGGAGAATTTTGTTAAATTAGTTAAGAATAGAAGAACTTCTGGTGGCTGCTTTCAAGCAGTGGGCATAAATCCCTTGACAAATTGTAATTCCCTACTCTCATCATCTCCATTACAGCCAATGGAGCTGTTAAAACATTGCCAGGGCAGGTGCCTCTATCCAAAATAGTAACAGCTGAGATAGTGCAAACATGTGAGGCCACATTTTTTTCCTACTGTTAGAAGCCATCATTAAGATTTGGAAGATGAATAATAGTTCCATATTGGCACTCCATGTTGTGAATCAGTAGAAACGTCCAGTTTGCACAGGGATGGGTGAATTGGGCCAAAGGTGGTTTTTATTTAGCCGGTCTTGGTACTTTTCATCATTCCTGCAAATGACTCATTGTCAGAGATTGTCTCTTAATGAATGCAGAGACCAAAGTTTTTGTAAATGGCTCTCAAATACCCTAGCTGTTGGGATCAACTCCTGGTCAAGGGCACATGTCTGGGTGGCAGTTTCTATCCCGGGCCCTGGTTGGGGCTTGTGTGAGAGGAAACCACTCCATGTGTCCCTCTCACATCCATGTCTCTCTCTGCCTCTCCCTTTACCCGTTTTTCCTTCTCTCTTTCTCTCCCTTTGCCCTCCTTTCCACTCTCTCTCTAAAGATCAATGGAGAGAGAATTGAAAGATTGAGGATTGAAAAAAAAAAAAAAAGACAAATGAAAAAGGTCCAACCCTACTTATGAAGGAGCTAAATATTCCATCAGTTTCAACTCACCTTGTCCACAAGCCCAGGAGACCCACAGGGTGAGGATGACCTTGACTAGTAACAGCATGGTAGAGCTCCCCATGGTGTGTTAGCACAGATCGTCCAGCGCTGCTGTTTGGGGTTTCAAATCTGCTTCATGAGCCGTTACCAAGTGTGAGTGAGACCCCGGATTTAAGTGAAATACCAGGATGCTAGTTGACTGAGGTCACTCGGTAGATATCAAATTACAAGAGTTTTGGAATATCTGTAAATTTTATGAATTATTTCACAATCATTTCTTGACTTCATTCCCTGACACGTACTTACAGTTTTCCTTAGGGACAGTAATTGTAAGGCTGGCTGGAAAAGTGATATAAAACACGAATTTTTAAACACTTCTTGAGAATGGGTGAGGTTCTTTCTCAACCAGGAGGTTCACGTGGGAATAGCTCTGACTCCATGTCCCTGTGACTGTCTCTTGTCCTCTCGTTGCTCTCACCTGACTGCAGTCCTTAGGGGTCTATGGACACCAGCCATTGTGTCCACACAGTGTACGGTCCTGTCTGTAGGACAGCACTGATTTTTTTTTTTTTTGGGGTGAACTCACAACAGACCACACCAACAAGTCCAAGGATTTCAGCACATTCTTCACATTCAGTATTTTGCACATGTTTTATTTCCTTTTAGAGAGAGAAGGAGGAAGAGGGAGAGATAGATAGAAACATCCATGATGAGAGAGAAACATCTACAAGGAGAGAGAAACATCTACCTTCTCCCTCCTGCACGCCCCCTACTGGGGAATGAGCCCCTAACCAGGGCATGTGTCCTGACCCTGAATGAACTGGTTCTCTTGGTGCATGGTGTGATGTCCAACCAGCTGAAACACCCTGGCTGGGCTGAGTCTCCTTTCATTTGAGGACACAACATATTCAGAGGCATGCCGTGGAGAAAATGGGAAGAGTAAAGGCTAACCCAACCAGAGAACTAGTTTGGCTAATAAGCTTCTGCTCAAATACTAATTGGAGACTAGTTACCACAGAGTTTCCATTGGACGGGACTTGGATTTGTTTTTATGTGCTTTCAGCATGGGTTCTGAGAAAATAAAAATTCAGTTGCTATGTCTATTAGCATCAGGAAAATTGTTCATGGGCCAGATATTTTAAGATTTGCAACTTTTAAATAACTGATTATTTTTGTCAAATAGAAGAGCCAGGTTTCAACTCCGTCAAACAGTTCAAACCCTGCAGATGGAAACCATGACAACTGCCCCTCTTCCTCACAACAAGTCTTCTTCAGTCCATGACTCACTTATGACTCCAGTAAGAGACTATAGTAAAGAGGTTATTTCCACTTATTATTTGAATGTATATTATATAGGAATAGTTGTTAATCCTCACCTGAGGATATTTTTTCCATTGATTTTTAGAGAGAGTGGAAGGGAGGGAAGAAAGAAAAGAGAAAGAGAGAGAGAGAGAGAGAGAGAGAGAGAGAGAGAGAGAGAGAAAGGTGAGAGAGACACATCGATTGCTTGTGTTCTGCACAAGTCTTGACTGGGATGGGGATAGCACCTGCCACCCAGGTACACACCATTGACCAGGAACTGAACCCCAGACCTTTGGTCCTTGGGCCAATGCTCTGACCACTGAACCACACCAGAAAGGACATTTTGACATATAATTTTTGATTGCACTATTTTCCCCAATACATTCTAAGCTCCCGTGTTTTGTTTGGTTAAACATCCAATTGAACAGGCAGAAAGCCACACCGTTACCGCCCTTGCTGTTTATTGCTCTATTGGCAAGGAGTCTAATCCCACGACGGTGAAGAATTATTGTTTTGGTACAAGTGTAAGCGAAGATATAGTTGCGTTAACATCTTTGGGAGACGATTAAGTTGAGAAGGAGGCTAACATGTTGCTCTTATGTCTTTTGCAATAGAGTGGGAAAGAGCAGGAAATGCCAGAAGACTGGCAAGCTTTGAGGCAGGAGGAGCAGTCGGTGGGGCCGGCCACTTATCTGGGGCAACAGGGCTTCTTTATTCACACCTGGGGAACTCCACCGTCCCTTCAAGACACACGGCTTGAAATGACGCCTCTGACGTCAACGCCCTGTGTCCCGATTTGCACATAAATTCCACGATATCCCCTGTTTTTACATAATAGGGTTTGTCATCTTTCCCTTTTAACCGTATGTTCTTTTCATTCAAGCTTTCTTTGGATATGATGCATGGTTCTGAAAGTAGAAGAAATAAGCACTAATAATAATCTTTCCTTTACGGACAAATAAAGCTTCAACCTAATGATGAGTTTAGGTCAACATAAGACGATGAAGTTATCAAAAAAGCTAATGTACATCATCAATGTTGACCGAGTCCTGTCCTCCGCCCCGGTGTGCGGGCCCTCACAACTCCCCAGCAGGCAGCTGCTCCTCCTCACACACCAGGAAGCTGAGGGGAAGGGAAGGTCAGGCGCACCTGTCCAAGGTCACAGAGCTCATCAGGTGGACCCGGTAGTGTGACCCCAGGGCCTTGCCTCTGTCTCTGGGATGTTTGCCACCCACACATGTGATGTACCTTAGCTGTTCCTGGTCAAGGGCATGCGCCTAAGTTGCAGGTTGGATTACTGTCCCAATTGGAGGATGTGCAGGATGCAAACAATTGATGTGTCTCTCTCACATCGATGTTCTCTCTCTCTCCCCCTCTCCCCCCCTTTTCCCCTTCCCTACATTCTCTTACTGTATTCAGAGGTGAATCGTGGACTGAAGAAGACTTGTTGTGAGGATGAAGGGCAGTTTTCATTGGTTCCATCTTTAGGGTTTGAACTGCTTGGCAGAGTTGAAGCTTTGCTCTTCTATTTGACAAAAATAATCAGTTGTTTTAGAGCTACAAATCTTAACGAACCTGGTCAATGAACAATTTCTCTGACCCGAAGTCAATATGGGAACTGAATTTCTGTTTTCTCAGAACCCATTCAGAAAGCACATAAAGACAAATCCAAGTCCCGTCCAATGGAAGCTCTGTGGTAACTAGTCTCCAATTAGTATTTGAGCAGAAGTGTATTAGCCAAACTAGTTCTCAGTTGTGTTAGCCTTTACTCTTCCCATTTTCTCCACGGCATGTCTCTGAATATGTTGTGTCCTCAAATGAAAGGAGCCTCGGCCCAGCCAGGGTGTCTCAGCTGGTTGGACATCATACCATGCACCAAGAGAACCAGTTCATTCAGGGTCAGGACACATGCCCTGGTTAGGGGCTCATTCCCCAGTAGGGGGCGTGCAGGAGGCAGAGATAGATGTTTCTCATCATGGATGTTTCTATATTTCTCTTCCTCTGCCTCTGTGTCTCTCTAAAAACAAAACATATGAAAACCATTGAATGTGCGGAATCCTTGGACTTGGTGGTGTGGTCTTTTGTGAGTTTACAAAAAAAATCAGTGCTGTCCTACAGACAGGACCGTACACTGTGTGGACACACTGGCTGGTGTCCATAGACCCCTAAGGACTGCAGTCGGGTGAGAGCAACGAGATGACAAGAGACAGTCACAGGGACATGCAGTCTGAGCTATTCCCACGGGAACCTCCTGGTTGAGAAAGAACCTCACCCATTCTCAAGAAGTGATTCATTTAAAAATTAGAGTTTTGGAGCCAATTTATAACTCTCCAAGGAAAGTTGGAGAAGAACAAATTAGGGATTTGAAATTATTCATGGGAATTGAGGGGATTAGCAAAACTCTTTGAAATTTGATATCTACTGAGTGACCTCAGTCAACTAGCTTCCCGGTACTTTCACTTAAATTCAGAGCCACACTTGGTATCAGCTCATATACCCCAAACAGCAGCGCTGGACGATCTGTGCTAACACACCATGGGGAGCCCCACCATGCTGTTCCTAGTCAAGGTCATCCTCACCCTGTGGGTCTCCTGGGTTCATGGACAAGGTGAGTTGAAACTGACCTGAATATTTAGCTCCTTCTTAAGTAGGACTTTCCCCCTTTTCATTTGTCTTTGATTTGTTTTAATCGTCACCCGAGGATATTTTTCCCATTGACCTTTAGAGAAAGAGTGGATATGAGGGAGAAGGGGAAGAGAGAGAGAGTGAGAGAGAGAGGAACATCAATGTGAGAGAGACATATGGACTGGTTGCCTCCTAAACATGCCCCAACTTGGGCATAGGATCCAACCTACAACCAAATAATGTGCCCTTGACTGGGAATTGAAACAGGCACCCTTGTTCTGTGGGCCAGTGTTCCTACCACTGAGCCAGCTGGCCAGGGGTGTCTGTAATTTTTGAGTGAATTGACTTGAAAACCCAACAATCCTTGAGAACTATCATGGATTCTACTGAGGAAGGGGGAGAATTTTAGGTGGAGACTGGGCCAAAGTGATGGCTGAAGTGATGCAGAATAGAGGACAGATCTGGGATGCATTTTGGTGGTAGCAAACACAGGTAACGTTACTGAGTATTGGGTGTCAGAGTAATCGTCAAGGGACTCACCTGTTTATTTTAAACTAGAGGCCCAGTGCACAAATTCGTGTATGGGTTGGGTCTGGTCTGTCCACCCCCATCTCGGCTGATCAGGCCAGCTGGGAGGAGGGGTCGCAGGCGGTTGGCTGGCCGGTCCCGCCCCCTGGTCGAACTCTTGGTCGGGGGGACAATTTGTGTATTAGCCTTTTATTATACTAGTATAGAATTTTTTTTTTTTTTTCATAACGGAGCAGGTAAATGGAGGTGACTTTTGGTAAGGTAGTACGGGCAGTAGAAAGAGTTCTCTGAGAGGAACATCTCAACTTTTGACTTGGGCACAGGAGGGTTCAGCTGCCCAGGGACAATCAACATTGGATTCTAAACTACAGAGTTGAGTGTTGAGGGCTAGCCAGGTCAGCAGGTGGGATTATCACCAGGTAAGTGACATCTCCCGGGGAAAGCATACAGAATGAGAATAGAACTCAAGTCTGAGCCCTGAAGCATTCTGACATGCAGATGTCAGACAGGACAGAAGAGTGATGAGTAGCAAAGTAGAGAGAATAAAAGGAGGCCTGCTGTGTTCAAAGGAACAAACTAGGGAGGCACTGAGGGCTCTGTGAAATATGGGAAGGCAACTATGCACAGAAAATCATTCAGGACCATGCAACAGGGACAGCAAAGAACTTGACCTCTTTTAATCAATATCCGAAGACCACGCAGCCTGGGGTCTGGACTGACAAAGGGAGAGATAAGATGGCCTTGGACGTACAGGCATGAGAGAGTTAGGATTTTCTTCCACCTACATGGGGAGGGTTTTCAGAGGATCACCACGTGTTTCTTTTCTGGGATTAGAGGCAGCCCCGGGTTGTATGAAGCCAGAGGTGTTACATCTCTAAGGGCCTTCTTTAGAAAAGAATGCAAAATCAGGAATATGAGATTCTCCTGGCATTGCCAAAGCCACCCACCAGACATGACAGGGAAAGGGTGTGGACTTGACAGAGACAACGGTAGAACTTAACGTGGCCAATATGGCTTTCTATTAAAAATTTTATAGTCATACTAGAGGCCCGTTGCACGAAGAGATTCGTGCAGTAGGCCTTCCTTCCCTTGGCTTCCAGCACTGAACTTGAACTCTTAAAAAAATGTTCAAAGACCATGAAGCCTGGGGTCTGGATCAACAAAGGGGAGAAAAGATAAGATGACATCGGAAGTGTAGGCGTGAAAGAGTTGGGATTTTATTCTACGTAGGAATTGATTTAAATTATTAACTAAGCAACTTTTAATGTTCCTCTACTGAAATATATGAGAAATGCCTCTCTAAAAGGCCTAGTTCCCCAGGTATATTAAATAAAAATACCCATTTTTATTTAAGCATGCAACTTAAAATTGTAGCATTAATTTTTTTTTAATGCGAGAGAATAGTATTGTTTTGATAATACCAAAAACGTAGCATATAGTTTTACTAATGTAAGTAATAAAATCAGATCCACTATAAGAGAGTTGATATTACAAACAAGTTTTCAGGACACATCTATTGCGATTCAGAGGGTCCCATATGAATGTGAGGGATGTGTCAGACATAATGGATAATGCACTTCCAGGGAGAGCCTTTATTTGACGCCTCTCCGTATATGCAACACCCAGCCACTTATTTTTGCACGACATATAAAGTTTACTAGGCACTGATTAATCATATGTTCTCATTAAATTATTTACCCTTTTTATAGAAAGAGAATGCATCGTTCCCGATATAGAGCAGAACTTAATTGCTCAGCCCCGGAAAGAGAAATATGTCATTGGAGACGTGTTGAAATTCTCCTGCAGAAATAGACTCCACTCTCTTGTTGGACCAGACTCTCTTCAGTGCTACCACTTTGGATGGTCCCCTAATCCTCCGACATGTAAAGGTGACTATTTCTCTGACACTTGCTCAAACCAGAATTAGAATGTTGGAAACCAGCTGTTCTTTTCCTCTCTTAATTTTCTGTTGGCTGCCAGTGTGTCTGTAACTCAGTGCATTAAGCCAGAGACAAACTTTGGAGGAACATGTGTTGGGTAGTAGATACCTCAGATTTCCTTATTTAAGAAAGTAATCTTCAATTATTTGTTGAACTATGTATTGAAAGTCTCCATAGATGGACATATTGTGTCTGATACTGAAGCTACCTCTGTTGTCATATTTTTTGCATAACTTCCAACACTGGTATTGGACATTTCTAACAGCATGAGTCCCACCTCAAGTTTCCCTGGATGTGTCTAAACAATATTTAAGCATCTTACAGTTAATTCAAGCCTGTGTACAATATACCAGAGAGTTAAAATTTGTTGATCAAATGCTTGCCTCCAATGATGGTATTTTTTCGAAACGTTTTTTTTTTTTTTTTTAAAATATTTTATTGATTTTTTACAGAGAGGAAGAGAGAGGGATAGAGAGTCAGAAACATCGATGAGAGAGAAACATCCATCAGCTGCCTCCTGCACACCCCCCACTGGGGATGTGCCCGCAACCAAGGTACATGCCCTTGACCGGAATCGAACCTGGGACCTTTCAGTCCGCAGGCTGACGCTCTATCCACTGAGCCCAACCGGTTTCGGCTCAAAACGTTTTGATGAAATGTTTCCATGGACTGTGAATATGGCTATAAGTTGCACAGTCATATTTGTTCGTTGATTTGCATAGAGTTTTAGACCACTAGAGCAGGGATGGGCGACCTTTTTTCTGCCAAGGGCCTTTTGGATATTTATGACATCATTCGCAGACCAAACAAATTTATCAACTTAAAAAATTATCCTGCAGCCCTAACTGGTTTGGCTCAGTGGATAGAGCGTTGGCCTGCAGACTAAAGGGTCCCAAGTTCGATTCCGGTCAAGGGCATGTACCTTGGTTGTGGGCACATTCCCAGTAGGAGGTGTGCAGGAGGCAGCTGATCGATGTTTCTCTCTCATCAGTGTTTCTAACTCTCTATCCTTCTCCTTTCATCTCTGTAAAAAATCAATGAAATATATTAATAAAAAAAGAAAGTAATATATCTACTTTTTTTAAAAAAAAATTGTCCTGCTGTAATTGGTCAAACATCTAATTAACTCACCCCTAATGCCTTGCCAGGGCCAGACCAAATGATTTCTAGGGCCTTATACGGCCCCTGGGCCGGACGTTCCCCACCCCTGATCTAGAATATCAAACGTTTCCTGGGCTTACATTTATGTCCAATGTGCTAGTTCTGTATCATAACAGAACTGGGAGCCATGAATCTGGTGTAAACACCATTCTTTTTCCTTTCTCAAAAGAATGCTCTAATAAGTTAGATAATAAGTCATAGATTAAAGAAAAAATTTCTTCATTTTACTGGATTTTCAGTTGTACAAGAGACACTTTAACCTTTACTTACACAGTATTTCTTCTGTAGAGAAAGTACAGTCCTGTGATCAACCTCCTCAACTCCCCAATGGGACAGTTGCAGACACACCTAAAGAGGAATATGGACACGGTGAGGTGGTGGAGTATGTCTGCAAACCCAGGTTCCTGCTGAAGGGCGCTAAGAAAATCCAGTGCGTTGATGGAGAGTGGACACCCTTGCCCGTGTGTGTGGGTAATGTACACACAATTTCAGTCGTTAGACTTACGTCAACACTCTGTGTTTCTATTCATATCAAGACCTCACTTACATTTTAAAGTTGAATGTTTGTTGTGGGATTTTCACAGAGGAGCACAGTACATGTGGAGACGTACCTGAGCTGGAGGACGGCGAGGTTGTGTCCCCAGCACGGCCAACCTATCACCATGGAGACTCAGTAGCATTCACTTGCAGAGACGACTTTACAATGATTGGTCACAGCTCAGTTACATGTATTAAGGGAACGTGGACCCAAACGCCTCAGTGCATTGGTGAGAAGACACTTCTGTAATTGACATTTAATAGCATTGGATATTTTCTATTGTGAAACTCTACATGCAACCATATTTTTGAAATTCAGAGATAGTCTTGAAAATGTCATGTTGACAATTATAATGAATCAAACATTCATTGTTTATAGTTCAATAGGATCTAGAGGAAAAATAGAAACTAGCAATAGAATTTTATGTGTCTGTCCCTAATATTAACATTATTTAAACCTGCGAAGCTAAGTTTTACTTAAAGACACATGATTGAAATGTTATTCTTCAGTGTTTATTTTGTAACTTCCTATAAACCAGCCTTTCACTCTATCAAGATGTTTCTTTTCTCTGAATAAACAAATTCTTTCAGAAAACAAGGATCTTTAGACATACCAAACCATCACACATCCTTATGACTATAAATCTTCCTTCAGTCATCATCTCTTGAAGAAGATGACTCATTTTATGTCCCTCAACACTCTGGACCCATCCTAAAAATAAGACTAATTATTAAGCCTCTTTTCTGTTTTAAATTAGCCTCCTTTACTTTAGATTATTTTCCCCCAAGGTTTCATTGCAAAATCATTACTTTTCTTTGGCCAAATTACTTGACTTTTCTTTGTACTGTTAATCCTCATTTGATTTTTATCATTAACAAATTATTAACAAATACTACCTAAGATCTACACCAATAGGTCTTATCAAATTCAAAAAGGATTTCCACCAGCATTGCATTTTTGGAGTATGTAGCTGTGTATGAAAACTTCCATATTCTATATCTAAAACACACTGAAGCCAGCATAAATGTATTATTATGGCATTATAATATTATTGCATTCTAGGATGATCTGGTGTATAAAATAGCTTCTCAAAGATTCTAAGAACATATATACAAAATGTGTTATGACTTAAAAACCAAATTTCTTATTCTGGTTTTGGTGATCATGCCAAAGATCCGCTGAAACATTCACATTCTATACCCTACACCTTAGATCAACTTTTCTTGTTAGTATAGATTACATTTATTTTAAAATATATAATTAACCTAGAAAATTCATATATTCTATCTCCACATATAATTTTTTTCTTTTACTATTTTAAGACTGTAGACTAAAAATACTGTAGAGATGTTTGGCACCAAGAAAAATGGATGTGAAAATTTGCAGATTTCAAATGGGACCATATTTAGTCATGTATGACTCTTTCCTATGAAGATCAGACAAAAGGTGAACCACTATGTCCTGGCATTCCCAAAGGGCAACATGGCTTTAGAATGACTATTCTCTCTCAAATTTCAATACTGGACATAGGACTATATGTTCACACATTGTAGCTCACCTCATGCAACATGATCAGGAAGAACTTTGCTGGTGGAATTTATGGTCCTAAAGTCCTATTTCATTAGAGTCTGGACTCTTTAATTGTTGTGTTGGGGTGTTTTTTTTTTGTTTGTTTGTTTTAATTAGTTGCCTGGATTTTCATAATTAGTGTCTTCAATCGAATATTTTCATTTTACAGCAACAATTGTACTTAAGACGTGTAAATTATCGGGTGCAACTCCCTATAAGTTAAAACTGACACGTAGGATTCATTATGAGCATAATAGGAAAATCAGTTACACGTGTGAGAGGACATCAGTGCAGAAACACTCCGTCTGCATGAACGGAAAATGGGAGCCTGAGGTGACCTGCACCGGTGAGCTCTTGTTTAGATCATTTCCAAAATGTGCTTTTTCTGCCTACCTTGTAAAAGGTGTCTCTTTGTGTCTTAAAACATTTTTACTAAGTATGTGTTATGACAATAATTTTGTAGCTGGAAAGTAATTTAGAAACTAACCAAAACACTGCTTCTGAATATGAATTGTATCATGTGCCTTGGTCAGCTTTCAACAAACCACCCAGCAGTGCGGTGGCTTTAAAGTCACATTGGGCAGTGGATGTGCGCATTAATGTTGGAATCCCATTGCTACCAAGTTCTTACCTTCAGATGTGCCTATGCCTAAAACACGTGTATTTATCTAAGCATTTATGGGTGGGTGTACACATCTATCTACACATCTATCTATGTCTGCATCCACCTATCGCTGTAGGAATCTACCCATCTAGGCATCTGTCTTTGCTCATGTATATCTGTCTGGCAAACTCCGCGTCTTATTGCCACCACAAATGCCATCCCACTTTTCATATCTGTGTTGCTGTTCTTTAACTGGGGGGCACCTTGACACACTACCCTCAATATTTTTACCAATTTCCTTGGGCCTAGAATATACAGAAAGCATTTTACATAAGCTAAGCTACCCAAGATGGATCACAGAAGGAATAAAGGAAAGAACTTCAGGGAAGGCCATGAGAATATAAGCCCATGAGGTATGTTAGAGTGACAAGATGGAAAGATAACATATTTAAACACAGAACAGAGCATTACAGTTTGATCTTTCCAGGTGCATTATTATTGATCACTTTTTTCACTGAGTTGTTATTTTAATATTTTTGACTTACGATTTTTCATCAAGAAATCTGATTTTAATATTTTTAGAAGCACCACGATGTCCACCTCCACCTCAGATTCCCAATTCTCAACATATGACCCTGACAGTGAATTATCAAGAAGGAGAAAAAATATCTATTCTCTGTCAAGAAAACTTTCTAATGCAGGAAGGAGAGGAAATCGTGTGCCAGGATGGACGATGGCAGTCAATACCGCGCTGTGTAGGTGAGTCGTGGGTCACTTGCATTGCAACTGTCTTTCAGATGAGGGTAAAACTCCCCCCGCTTTGTGTAAAGGAACAAGATGAGCCCGTTTCCCCTATCCATGCCACTTCATCTCCAAACAGTAATGCCATCCAGGTGCAGAAATCAACCAGCATTATTTCACTTCTAATGTGAAACCAATGCAAACAGAAACTTCCGGTGACTGGAAATACCAAAGTTCTGTCTATGCGTATTTCACTCCTCAAGATGAACAGGAGGAGACTGAAGAGGCATATGGGACAAATGGATTGTAGCATCAATTTTATGGGCATATATCTTTGCAAGTTTCACATATTTTTAATTATGAAATAATTGAATTTGTTCCAATGTTCCTAGTTTAAAATCCCAAACAGTGATGGATTTTAATTTTTAACTTAAACATTATCCTTGTGCTTGACCTTTTAACCTCTATTTTTCATATAGAAAACACTCCATGTTCTCAACCACCTCAGGTAGAACATGGAAGCATTAAGTCATCCAGATCTTCAGAAGAAGGAAAAGAAACATCGGAACCCAAGCTATACGCGCATGGCACCACATTAAGTTATATTTGTAAGGATGGTTTCAAATTGTCTCAAGAAGATGGGATAACATGCCACTTGGGAACATGGAGTGCTCCACCACAGTGTGTAGGTGAGGACAGCAGGCAAACTAAGTTCTATCCATCATCATCATCAAAGTCATGAGAAGTAACTCTTTAGAATTATAAACATAAGAAGCCATTATATAAAAAAAGAAGCCATTATATGTCATTTATATATTAACATGTTTTGCCAAACGATTTTTGCATAAACAAATCCAATCAATTTTTATTCATTTTATTGTCTCCTTATGAAATCACTTTTAATTCGGGCATTTCTTTCCTGCTAAGACTGGAAGTGTGGTGAAATGAAACCTAACTCTTCATATAAGTGTACCTGTTCATATTCCTGCATATTCATATGGGTTGCCATGAAGGCTTTGTCGCCAGTTTTTATAAAGATTTATGTTCTCTTTCCATTGTCCCTTCTGATGTCTTACAATAGAGGAAGGATACTTTTCTTAAGATGATTCTCAATGTGTTTCTTCTTATTGCTCATGGTTGGTTAGAGAAGTATTGACAATCCCATTCTTGGATGTGTTCACATTTCTCCAAGTTCTTGCTCAAGCTGACAGCTGGACAACCATCATGGCGGTTTTAGAAGCATTTGTGTACCTTTCTTGACATCTGATATTAGCACCTGTGTGATCGTTTTCTTTAAGATGAAAGTACCAAATATGACAACGAGGACATGAAGTAAAGTTCAGTTAGTGAAATACACAGTCATTTTTTCTTTCTTTTCTTTTCTTCTTTTTCTTAGGACTTCCTTGTGGACCTCCTCCTGAGATTGCCAATGCTGTTCTATTTGGCAGATTAAACAGTTATCCACATGGGCAAAAATATACGTACACCTGTGACATCGGTTTTGAGATCCAGGGACCTGCATCTGTAGAATGCTCAGGAGAAAAATGGTCCAGTCCACCAGAATGCACAAGTATAGTGAATTTCATTTTATTCTAAGGCTGATGAATATCTTTAGTTCAGAGCATCCATGGTAAAACTATAACACTGTAGTAATTCTAGAAGGTATCTCTAGAAAGTTCTGGATTCTGGTAGAAAATTAATAGCCCTAGTAATACCAAAAACTTTGGCAACAGGAGCCAAATTATTTCATTTGAGGTCATCCGTGATCACGGTCCACGTGCTCTGATGGGCATCCTCTGACTTCTCATCTCTTCCTGTTTCACAGCTGGTCCCGGCTCACCAACCTCATCATTATTCAATTCATTGAGAGTTTATCAGTTTTTTCCTCATAAATCCATAATGTTCTAAGATAGTTGATGTAGCCAGGCCCACATGGCTCACTGGTTAAGCATATTATTATGAATTAGTAGGTGATAGTTTGATTCCCAATGAGGGAACATGCCAGATTGTAGGATGGAATCCCCAGTAGGGGGCATGCTGGAGGCAACTAATCAATGATTCTCTCTCATAAGCAATGTTTCTTATCTCCCAACGCCTCTCCTTTCTGCTTGGGAATCAATAAAAACATAGTTATTTTAAGATGTTTGATGAAATTATGGAAAACCGATTTGGACAGAAGCAAAAAAAATGTAATATGTATATACTGTTGGTGGCCTGTGTGGACAAAAAGGAATTTGTATGTAAGAAGTTTGGTCTTGATCATGACCTGTATGCCCATCTCCTCAGGCTTTCAATACCACCATCCCCATGTTGTGCTTTTGATAAATGTAAAATTATTCAATGTAATTGATTCAAATTGGCTAACATTTTCAAGTTGTAAGAAAACATTGAACAGTAAGCATTGGTTTGGTGTGTAGCTATTATTCTAGAGTATAATTATTGGCTGACATGTTAAAGATTTACTGAAAAGTCTATGTTCTTGCTTTTTCAGAAACTATTTGTTCTACCCCACCCAGCTATGGCAATGCCATCCTCATAGGCCAGCCAAAGATCTCATACAAGTCAGGAGAACAAGTGACTTATAGATGTCCAGACTATTACCAAATGGATGGATCCAATTTTGTAGAGTGTAGGGGCGGCATATGGATAGGAAGACCCACATGCAAAGGTATTTTGGTGGATGGCTTCTAGCATCATTAACAATAGACATCGGTTCTGGTGCAGGCCAGATGGAGGAGGGTCTATGCCTCAACAAAGAGGAATGGGATGTGTATCAATGGTGGGCACTGGAGCCCCAGAGCCCTCAGAGTGTGACCCCTGACACAGCCGTGTCAGCATCTCAGGGAATTGGCAGAAAGTCAAATGCAAACTCACAGGCTCACTCAGACTCAGCCTCAGAAGCTCAGGGGTTGTGACCCCGAAATCGTTGCAGCAATTTCCAGCGGATTCTACGCCCACTGTTGTTGGGAACCGTAGCTTCAGCCTCTTATTACTTTACATCCACCCGAATCTCCCGGATGAGCTGCACAGTGCTCCCTGCAGTGCCCTTAGGCACTCAAGTTATTGGAGTATTTTTAGGGAACTGTAAATATATTGCACTCTTCTTTGTCCTCAGTTTCTGTGTGGAAATCTTAAGTGATAATCTTCCTTAGCCATGCGACATTCCTCAAAGCATGGCAATACTTGACTTATTCTCTAAGAAACTGGCTACTGTGCTCATTTTCTAAGGGCCTAAAATCACAATTCAAAAACATGATGTTTGTGAACCATATTTGGCTGCCAAGTAATACGTTTGTTATGTGTTTCTTGGGTTTATAAATTCACTTTGATTTTATATCATCTATGTTTATTTTACTAAACTTAAAAATGTTCAGAAAAACCATCATTTTCTTACTTTAAAAAGTTTTTAAATTTTTATTGAATTTATTGGGGTGGCACTGGCTAATAAATGGTGCTGGTATAATTGGACAGACCCAACCCAAAAAATGCTATTGGACCACCATCTTATACCTTACTCAAGAATAAACTCAAAATGGATTAAAAACGTAAATATAAGATTCAAAACCATAAAATCCCTAGAAGAAAAAACATGGGCCATAAAATCTTAGACATTTCTCACAGCAATATTTGTTTTCTGACATATCTCCTCAGGCAAGCAAACTAAAAGAAAAAAATAAACAAATAGGACTACATCAAACTAAAAAGTTTTGTACAGCATAATCATCATTTTCATTGGCCCAAAGATCTCAAGTAACCTTTGAGAGAGGATGGGAAAGAAACTTAAGATATAGAAGATTGCCTCTTAACAAAAAATTTGCTTTATCTTCTTTTTTCAAACTTGCATGTAAATTTGTGAAGATTTTCAGTCTCAATTGCATCTAAATGATCGCTGCCTTAGAGATCCATTTTTTCCTCTTTATTCAGATCTCTCCTGTGGCAGCCCTCCCCCAGTGCAAAATGCCTTTATACCAGATGAGAAGCCTCGGTATAGACCTGGGGACACAGCACGTTATGAATGCACGAACTCTTTGGGCCTCTTCGGGAACGCAGTGGTGACATGCCTAAGTGGGAAGTGGACAGACCCACCTGAGTGCAAGGGTAGGGTGCCTCATTCTCCCCTCCCAGTCTCTGTGCAGCTTCTGTAAGCACTTGGTTACTATGCTCCTGTCCAGCTGGCCTTCATTTGGTTACTCAGGTTTGTTGCTCTATCGTTTCCTGTAAATGGGTTTGGGGTCGGGAGGAGGTGAGTGTAGCTCCCTCCTACTCCGAAGCTCCCTTCCTCTCTGAAATCATAACAACATAGTTATTTTAAGATGTTTGATGCAATTATGGGAAACTGATTTGGACAGAAGCAAAAAATGTACTATGTACATAGTGTCTGTGGCCTGTGTGGACAAATAAGAATTTGGATGTAAGAAGTTTGGTCTCGATCATGACCTGTAGGCCCATCTCCTCAGGCTTTCAATACCACCATCCCCACGTTGCGCTTTTGATAAATGTAAAATTATCCAATGTAATTGATTCAAATTGGCTAACATTTTCAAGTTGTAAGAAAAACATTGAACAGTAAGCATTGGTTTGGTGTGTAGCTATTATTCTAGAGTATAATTATTGGCTGACATGTTAAAGATTTACTGAAAAGTCTATGTTCTTGCTTTTTCAGAAACCATTTGTTCTAGCCCACCCAGCTATGGCAATGCCATCCTCATAGGCCAGCCGAAGAACTCATACAAGTCAGGAGAACAAGTGACTTATAGATGTCCAGACTATTACCAAATGGATGGATCCAATTTTGTAGAGTGTAGGGGCGGCATATGGATAGGAAGACCCACATGCAAAGGTATTTTGGTGGATGGCTTCTAGCATCATTAACAATAGACATCGGTTCTGGTGCAGGCCAGATGGAGGAGGGTCTATGCCTCAACACAGAGGAATGGGTGTGTATCAATGCTGGGCATCGGAGCCCCAGAGCCCTCAGAGTGTGACCCCTGACACAGCCGTGTCAGCGTCTCAGGTAATTGGCAGAAAGTCAAATGCAAACTCACAGGCTCACTCAGACTCAGCCTCAGAAGCTCAGGGGTTGTGACCCCGAAAATGATGTGGCAATTCCCAGCGGGTTCTACGCCCACTGTTGTTGGGAACCGTAGCTTCAGCCTCTTATTACTTTACATCCACCCGAATCTCCCCAATGAGCTGCACAGTGCTCACTGCAGTGCCCTTAGGCACTCAAGTTATTGGAGTATTTTTAGGGAACTGTAAATATACTGCACTCTTCTTTGTCCTCAGTTTCTGTGTGGAAATCTTAAGTGATCATCTTCCTGAGCCATGCAATATTCCTCAAAGCATGTTAATACCTGACTGATTCTCTAAGAACCTGGCTACTGTGCTCATTTTCTAAGGGCCTAAAATCACAATTCAAAAACATGATGTTTGTGAACCACATTTGGCTGCCAAGTAATACGTTTGTTATGTGTTTCTTGGGTTTATAAATTCACTTTGATTTTATATAATCTATGTTTATTTTACTAAACTTAAAAATGTTCAGAAAAACCATCATTTTCTTACTTTGAAAAGTTTTTAAATTTTTATTGAATTTTTTGGGGTGGCACTGGCTAATAAATGGTGCTGGTATAATTGGACAGACTCAACCCAAAAAATGCTATTGGACCACCATCTTATACCTTACTCAAGAATAAACTCAAAATGGATTAAAAACGTAAATATAAGATTCAAAACCATAAAAACCATAGAAGAAAAAACACGGGCCACAAAATCTTAGACATTTTTCATAGCAATATTTGTTTTCTGACATATCTCCTCAGGCAAGCAAAACAAAAGAAAAAAATAAACAAATAGGACTACATCAAACTAAAAAGTTTTGTACAGCGTAATCATCATTTTCATTGGCCCAAAGATCTCTAGTAACCTTTGAGAGAGGATGGGAAAGAAACTTAAGATATAGAAGATTGCCTCTTAACAAAAAATTTGCTTTATCTTCTTTTTTCAATCTTGCATGTAAATTTGTGAAGATTTTCCTTCACAATTGCGTCTAAATGATCGCTGCATTAGAGATCCATTTTTTTCTCTTTATTCAGATCTCCCCTGTGGCAGCCCTCCCCCAGTACAAAATGCCTTTATACCAGATGAGAAGCCTCGGTATCGAAATGGGGACACAGCACGTTATGAATGCACGAACTCTTTGGGCCTCTTCGGGAACGCAGTGGTGACATGCCTAAGTGGGAAGTGGACAGACCCACCTGAGTGCAAGGGTAGGGTGTCTCATTCTCCCCTCCCAGTCTCTGTGCAGCTTCTGTAAGCACTTGGTTACTATGCTCCTGTCCAGCTGGCCTTCATGTTTGTTGCTCTATCGTTTCCTATAAATGGGTTTCGGGCCGGGAGGAGGTGAGTGTAGCTCCCTCCTACTCCGAAGCTCCCTTCCTCTCTGAAATCATAACAACATAGTTATTTTAAGATGTTTGATGCAATTATAGGAAACTGATTTGGACAGAAGCAAAAAATGTACTATGTACATAGTGTCTGTGGCCTGTGTGGACAAATAAGAATTTGGATGTCAGAAGTTTGGTCTCAATCATGACCTGTATGCCCATCTCCTCAGGCTTTCAATACCACCATCCCCACATTGCACTTTGGATAAATGTAAAATTATTCAATGTAATTGAGTCAAGATGGCTAACATTTTCAAGTTGTAAGAAAAACATTGAACAGTAGGCATTGGTTTGGTGTGTATCTATTATTCTAGAGCTGAGGTCAGCAAACCACATGCGGCTCTTTGGCCCCTTGAGTGTGGCTCTTCTACAAAAACATTTTGGCCTGGGTGAGTCTATTTTGAAGAAGTGGCGTTAGAAGAAGTCTAAGTTTAAAAAAATTTGTCTCTCAAAAAAAAAATTTCAATTGTTGTACTTTTGATATTTGGCTCTGTTGACTAATGAGTTTGCCGACCACTGTTCTAGAGTATAATTATTGGCTGACATGTTAAAGATTTACTGAAAAGTCCATGTTGTTGCTTTTTCAGAAACAATTTGTTCTAGACCACCCAGCTATGGCAACGCCATCCTCATAGGCCAGCCGAAGAACTCATACAAGTCAGGAGAAAAAGTAACTTATAGATGTCCAGAAAATTGTCAAATGGATGGATCCAATTTTGTAGAGTGCAAGGGTGGCATATGGATAGGAACACCCACATGCAAAGGTATTTTGGTGAATGGCTTCTAGCATCATTAACAATAGACATCTGTTCTGGTATAGACCAGATGGAGGAAGGTTTATGCCTCACATAGAGGAATGGGATGTGTATCAATGGTGGGCATCGGAGCCCCAGAGCCCTCAGAGTGTGACCCCTGACACAGCCGTGTCAGCATCTCAGGGAATTGGCAGAAAGTCAAATGCAAACTCACAGGCTCACTCAGACTCAGCCTCAGAAGCTCAGGGGTTGTGACCCCAAAACCGATGTGGCAGTTCTCAGTGGGTTCTACGCCCACGGTTGTTGGGAACCGTAGGTTCAGCCTCTTATTACTTTGCATCCACCCGAATCTCCCTGATGAGCTGCACAGTGCTCACTGCAGTGCCCTTAGGCACTCAAGTTATTGAAGTATTTTTTGAAATTGTAAATATATTCTTTTTCCTCAATTTCAGTGTGGATCTCTTGATTTTTAATCTTTATTGTTGAAAGCATTACAAAAGTCTACTTTTCTCCCCATTGACCCCTTCTAGCCTGGCCTTGGCCCCCGCCCCAATCTTTCACCCGCCTATGGTCTGTGTCCATGGCTTATGCATATATGCATACAAGGTCTTTGATTGTCTCTTCCCACTCACATCCCCACCCCCACCATCCCTCTGAGATTCCACAGTCTGTTGCTGTTTGGATCTTTTAAGTGATCTTTTCCTTCAACTACTAAGTGATATCCCTCAAAGCCTGTTAATTCTTGACTTGCTGTCTAAGAAAGTGGCTACTGTCGCTTATCTTCCAAAGGCCTAAAATAAATATTCAAAAACATGATGTTGGCGAAACACATTGTGATGCCAAGTAAGGAATTTATGAAGAGCATCGAGGGTTTAGAAATTCATTTTGAATTTATATATAATTGATGTTTGGTTTACTAAACTTCAAGGAAAATGTTCAGAAAAACCATCATTTTCTTTTTCTTTTCTATTACTTTTTACAATTTTTTTTCTTGAATTTAATGGAGTTACATTGGTTAATAAATGGTGCTGGGAAAATTGGACACATACAAGCCAAAAAATAAAATTGGACCACCTTCTTACACCAAAAACTACACGTTGCTCTCTGCAGTGATTAAATGGTTGAAAGTCTTAAATGTAAAATTCAAAACCTTAAAAATCCTAGAAGAAATGATAGGCAGTCAAATGTCAGACAATTCACATAGCAATATACTTGCTGATATATCTCCCAGAGCAAGAGAAACAAAAGAAAAAAATAAACCAATAGAGCTACATCAAACTGAAAAGTTTTGCACAGCATAATCATCATTTTCACTGGCCTAATTATGTCTATTAACCTTCAAGAGAGGATGGGAAAGACGTTTAATATATGGAAGCTTAACTCCTACCGAAAAAAAAAAAATAATAATTGCTTCATCTTCTCTTTACAATCCTGCATGTAAATTTATGAAGCTTTTCAGTCTCAATTGAGTTGTAAACAATCACTGAATTAGAGATCCATTCTTTCCTCTTTATTCAGATCTCTCCTGTGGCAGCCCTCCCCCAGTACAAAATGCCGTTATACCAGACGAGAAGCCCAGGTATCGACATGGGGACACAGCACGTTATGAATGCACGAACTCTTTGGGCCTCTTCGGGAACGCAGTGGTGACATGCCTAAGTGGGAAGTGGACAGACCCGCCTGAGTGCAAGGGTAGGGTGCCTCATTCTCCCCTCCCAGTCTCTGTGCAGCTTCTGTAAGCACTTGGTTACTATGCTCCTGTCCAGCTGGCCTTCATTTGGTTACTCAGGTTTGCTGCTCTATCGTTTCCTGTAAATGGGTTTGGGGCCGGGAGGAGGTGAGTGTAGTTCCCACTTACTCCTCAGCTCCTTTAAAATCCACTGCTCACTCAATAAATCAAACAATATCCTCTCTTAGAGTCCACAGGAAAATGTGCGCCCCCTCCTGCTATTGACAATGGAGACATTATGACATATATATCACCATTCTACGCTCCTGGGTCTTCAGTGGAGTATCAATGCCAGGCCTACTATGAACTTGAGGGAAACAGGAGAATAACGTGCCATGATGGGGAGTGGTCTGAACCACCCAAATGCTTGGGTAAGCCCTTTAATATCCTCATGAACTCTGTGAAAATTAGTGTAATGCATATGTTTTCTTGTTTATGATTACATTTTGATGAATTAATAAACAATTCTAGTCCTAACCGGTTTGGTTCAGTGGAAGAGCTTTGGTCTGAGGACTGAAGGGTTCCAGGTTTGATTCTGGTCAAGGGCACATGCCCAGGTTTCAGGCTCCATCCCCAGTGGGGGCATGCTGGAGGCAGCCACTCATTGATTCACTCTCATCATTGATGTTTCTATCTCTCTCCCTCTCCTTTCTCTCTAAAATCAATAAAAATATATTTAGAAAAAAAAGGAAGAAAGAAAGAAAGAAAGAAAGAAAGAAAGAAAGAAAGAAAGAAAGAAAGAAAGAAGGAAAGAAATAGCTGTAGCCCTTGCTGGTGTGGCTCAGTTGGTTGAGTGTCATCCCATGTAGCAAGAGATTGCTGGTTCGATCCTGGTCAGAGCACATGCTGGGGTGGTGGGCTTGGTCCCCAGTAGGAGGCATGCAGGAGGCAGCCAATAGCTGTTTCTTTCTCTCCCTCTCTGTCTCTCCTTCCTTTCCTCTCTAACTAAAAAGCAATTAAAAAATTTTAAGCTTAAGATATAGAAGCTTAACTCTTATCCCCCAAAAATTGCTTTATCTTTTTTTCAATCTTGCATGTAAATTTATGATTTTCCGTCTCAAATGCGTCTAAATGATCGCTGCATTAGAGATCCATTCTTTCCTCTTTATTCAGATCCCTCCTGTGGCAGCCCTCCCCCAGTGCAAAATGCCTTTATACCAGACGAGAAGCCCAGGTATCAACGAGGGGACACAGCACGTTATGAATGCAGGCACCCTTTGGGCCTCTTCGGGAACGCAGTGGTGACATGCCTAAGTGGGAAGTGGACAGACCCACCTGAGTGCAAGGGTAGGGTGCCTCATTCTCCCCTCCCAGTCTCTGTGCAGCTTCTGTAAGCACTTGGTTACTATGCTCCTGTCCAGCTGGCCTTCATTTGGTCATTCAGGTTGATTGCTCTATAGTTACTTGTAAATGGGTTTGGGGCCGGGAGGAGGTGAGTGTAGCTCCCTCCTACTCCTTAGCTCCCTTAAAATCCACTGCTCACTCAATAAATCAAACAATATCCTCTCTTAGAGTCCACAGGAAAATGTGGGCCCCCTCCCGTTATTGACAATGGAGACATTACCACGTATCCAAGAGCAGTCTACGCTCCCGGGTCTTCAGTGGAGTATCAGTGCCAGGCCTACTATGAACTTGAGGGAAACAGGAGAATAACGTGCCGTGATGGGGAGTGGTCTGAACCACCCAAATGCTTGGGTAAGTCCTTTAATATCCTCCTGAACTCTGAGAAAATCAGTGTAATGCATATGTTTTCCTGTTTATGATCACATTTTGATGAATTAATGAACAATTCTAGCCCTAACCAGTTTGGTTCAGTGGAAGAGCTTTGGTCTGAGGACTGAAGGGTTCCAGGTTTGATTCTGGTCAAGGGCCCATGCCCAGGTTGCAGGCTTTATCCCCAGTGGGGGCGTGCAGGAGGCAGCCAATAAATGATTCTCTCTCATCATTGATGTTTCTATCTCTCTCTCTCCCTTTCTCTCTAAAATCAATAAAAATATATTTAAAAAGAAGGAAAGAAAGAAAGAAAAAGAAAGAAAGAAGAAAGAAAGAAAGAAAGAAAGAAAGAAAGAAAGAAAGAAAGAAACATCTGTAGCCCTGGCAGGTGTGGCTCAGTTGGTTGAGTGTCATCCCATGTAGCAAGAGATCGCTGGTTCGATCCTGGTCAGAGCACATGCTGGGGTGGTGGGCTTGGTCCCCAGTAGGAGGCATGCAGGAGGCAGCCAATAGCTGTTTCTTTCTCTCCCTCTCTCTCTGTCTCTCCTTCCTTTCCTCTCTAACTAAAAATCAATTAAAAAATTTTAAGCTTAAGATATAGAAGCTTAACTCTTACCCCCCAAAAATTGCTTTATCTTTTTTTCAATCTTGCATATAAATTTATGATTTTCCGTCTCAAATGTGTCTAAATGACCGCTGCATTAGAGATCCATTTTTTTTCTCTTTATTCAGATCTCCCCTGTGGCAGCCCTCCCCCAGTGCAAAATGCCTTTATACCAGACGAGAAGCCCAGGTATCAACGAGGGGACACAGCACGTTATGAATGCAGGCACCCTTTGGGCCTCTTCGGGAATGCAGTGGTGACATGCCTAAGTGGGAAGTGGACAGACCCACCTGAGTGCAAGGGTAGGGTGCCTCATTCTCCCCTCCCAGTCTCTGTGCAGCTTCTGTAAGCACTTGGTTACTATGCTCCTGTCCAGCTGGCCTTCATTTGGTCATTCAGGTTGATTGCTCTATTGTTTCCTGTAAATGGGTTTGGGGCCGGGAGGAGGTGAGTATAGTTCCCTCCTACTCCTCAGCTCCCTTAAAGTCCACTGCTCACTCAATAAATCAAACAATATCCTCTCTTAGAGTCCACAGAAAAATGTGGGCCCCCTCCCGTTATCGACAATGGAGACGTTACCACGTTTCCAAAAGCAGTCTACGCTCCCGGGTCGTCAGTGGAGTATCAATGCCAGGCCTACTATGAACTTGAGGGAAACAGGAGAATAACGTGCCGTGATGGAGAGTGGTCTGAACCACCCAAATGCTTGGGTAAGCCCTTTAATATCCTCCTGAACTCTGAGAAAATCAGTGTAATGCATATGTTTTCCTGTTTATGATCACATTTTGATGATTAATGAACAATTCTAGCCCTAACCAGTTTGGTTCAGTGGAAGAGCTTTGGTCTGAGGACTGAACGGTTCCAGGTATGATTCTGGTCAAGGGCACATGCCCATGTTGCAGGCTTTATCCCCAGTGGGAACGTGCAGGAGGCAGCCAATCAATGATTCTCTCTCATCATTGATGTTTCTATCTCTCTCTCTCCCTTTCTCTCTAAAATCAATAAAAATATATTTAAAAAGAAGGAAAGAAAGAAAGAAAAAGAAAGAAAGAAAGAAAGGAAGGAAGAAAGAAAAAGTAAAAAAGAAAGAAGAAAGAAAGAAAGAAAGAAAGAAAGAAAGAAAGAAAGAAAGAAAGAGCTGTAGCCCTGGCTGGTGTGGCTCGGTTGAGTGTCATCCCATGTAGCAAGAGATCGCTGGTTCGATCCTGGTCAGAGCACATGCTTGGGTTGTGGGCTTGATCCCCAGTAGGAGGCATGCAGGAGGCAGCCAATAGATGTCTCTCTCTCTCTCTCTCTCTCTCTCTCTCTCTCTCTCTCCTTTCCTCTCTAACTAAAAATCAATTTAAAAATTTTAAGTTTAAGATATAGAAGCTTAACTCTTACCCCCCCCCCAAATTGCTTTATTTTTTTTCAATCTTGCATGTAAATTTATGAAGATTTTCAATCTCACTTGTGTCTAAATGATCGCTGCATTAGAGATTCATTTTTTCTCTTTATTCAGATCCCTCCTGTGGCAGCCCTCCCCCAGTGCAAAATGCCTTTATACCAAACGAGAAGCCCAGGTATCGACCTGGGGACACAGCACGTTATCAATGCAGGCACCTTTTGGACCTCTTAGGGAACGCAGTGGTGACATGCCTAAGTGGGAAGTGGACAGACCCACCTGAGTGCAAGGGTAGGGTGCCTCATTCTCCCCTCCCAGTCTCTGTGCAGCTTCTGTAAGCACTTGGTTACTATGCTCCTGTCCAGCTGGCTTTCATTTGGTTACTCAGGTTGATTGCTCTATCGTTTCCTGTAAATGGGTTTGGGGGCCGGGAGGAGGTGAGTGTAGCTCCCTGCTACTCCGCAGCTCCCTTAAAATCCACTGCTCACTCAATTAATCAAACAATATCCTCTCTTAGAGTCCACAGGAAAATGTGGCCCCCCTCCCATTATTGACAATGGAGACATTACCACGTATCCAAGAGCAGTCTACGCTCCCGGGTCTTCAGTGGAGTATCAGTGCCAGGCCTACTATGAACTTGAGGGAAACAGGAGAATAACGTGCCGTGATGGAGTGTGGTCTGAACCACCCAAGTGCTTGGGTAAGTCCTTTAATATCCTCGTGGGCCCTGGGAAAGCCGTGTAATGAATGCCATGTCTGCTGCTTACAACAGAAACTGCATGGACTGTCACCTCTTCTGTTGACCACCAAATAGTCATGGCTGAGGGTATACAGTCTGAAAAATTCTTGAGCAACAACAGCAAGAAACTATCACTTTTCTTTATTTTAATTTGTTCTCCCCGTCACCATTTATGTTCCTTCTACCTTTATCCATTTCCACCACCCCCTTCAAGGATCCTTTAATGAAAGCCCTTCATAGTGTAGTTGACATTGTGAACTTTTATTATAGCATACAGTGATCACACATTCCACAGAGTACCCCATTTTTACATCCTAGATAGTTTATAAAGAGTTGTAGCAACATGGTGGATTTTCAATGAAGTGGTTTGCAAAAGGATATGAGAATCAATTCCTGGGTCTGTGTAGAAGATTCTACATGAAAGTGTAAAGTCTGTGGAAAATATTTGTATAATACTTGAAATTTTATGTTCCTTTTTTTAACCTTCAGATGCATGTGTAATATCAGAAGAAATCATGAGAGAACATAACATAGCGTTGAAATGGTCAGATGGGAAAAAAATTTATGCTACTACAAACGATTATACTGAATTTAGGTGTCGACGTGGCTATCGTAAAGTGTCACCAGCATCTGCATTCCGAGCACAATGTCGAGAAGGAAAACTGGAGTATCCCACTTGTGCATTAAAATGGTAGCTATGTGGCAGTTTTCACATTAAAATGTGCGCCTTCATTCAGAATGTTTTAATATTAATCTAATTCTTCTCAACTTATTTTTCTAGTAGGGTGTAACTCCCTTTTATTTGTTAATCAGAATTCCTGTTAAATGCCAGGTGGGAGATGTCATTGTAATCTGAGACCAACGCACCACTTCTCATAAGCATCTCATTAAAATGTGACAAACCAACATGCCATGTGTTCTGTTCATGAAATGTCTCTGGCCAGAAATTAGATGCCATCTCCTCCCCCTCTGCTTCCCCCTACCACCCTCCTAACTTTCTCAGCTTTCTCCAGGACTGTGGGGACATTCTGAGACTCTTATTTCAGAGGAAAGGATAAAAAATGCTTGTCTCCATCTTCACCTTAAAATCACTTCACAAACACGTCAAAACAAACCGTGACATAGAAAGGGAGTGGACTGACAATTCTCAGGGGGAAGGGGGTGTGAGGGGTGTGGGAAGAGATTCGACAAAAAACTTACACCTATGGATAAAGGCAGTGGTGGGGGGAAGGGCATGGGGTGTGGGAGGAATCAGGTGGAGGGGAGCTATGGGGGGAAAAAAGAGGAATATCTGTAACAATCTGACCAATAAAGATTTATTTAAAGAAAAAAGAGAGTGCTTGAGAATTCAACCTTATATTAAAATGTCACACTTTAACCACAATTAGCAGTAATGGGATGAACCTCATAACTGACCTTCAGACCCCACAATGTAGAGTCCATGAGGTTGAAAACTATTCATTTTGATTAAAAGGACCAGAATTTCTATTTTTGAGAGCAGAGAGCAGCCAGTTCACATGTCTCAGTGAATAGTAAGCTCATATACTAATTCTTTTTCCTTTGTTAGCGATGTTGGATGGAAACACATTATCAGATGAGGGAGTGTCAATTTAAACACACATGTGCGCAGGCTGCTTATTTGGGGCCAGGCACTGCTTTAAACACTTTAAAAATATAAACTCATGTAATATTTATCAGAATCCTGTGAGGTAGAGACCATAATGGCTATCCCCATTTTACAGATGAGGAAGCTGAGGTCCTCTTGGGAGTTTAAGTAACTTGTACAAGGTCACACAGCTAGCTGAAGTAGAATTAGGTTTCCTTCCCCTCTAGAGTGCATGCTGCAAGGGTGAGTGGCTCTGACAAGCAGCACACTGGTACCTACCAAGATCCAAAGGATGCTCTATAGAAGCCCAGAGAAATTCAGAAAGGAGGAAGTGAGATTTGGAAAGCCAGGAAAATGGGAAGAATTTTTAAAATGGTGGAGTATGATCTTTAGGGCATTTAGATGATAAGAATCATTGGGATTCAACCAAGGAGAGAGGCGGTAAGACCAGAATTGAAATGGTGCCAGTATCCCATCATTCTTTTCAAAGGATATAATCCCAGAGAGCAAGAGAGAAGATTAAGTGTTGCTAATGCAGTGCCCTCAGCTGTCCCGGATCTGTCTCTTCTCTCAACAGTGTTTGGACAGAGCAGACTCAGGGACGCCCCTTCTTCCAGCCTCCGACCCCTCTCCAACCTCTTTTCCAGTCACCACCTTCAGAACCACCTCAGCCATCCTCAGCCTCCAAGACCAGCCTACACTGCATCTCTACCTGAACTCCTTATTGCTGAACAACCATGAGCTCCCAACTCCATGAGAATTATTCCAACGAAGGGGAGGCTGCCCTCACCACCTGGCCTGCATCTGCAAGCTCCCACCTACCTCTCTCTGGGCTTCTTTTTCTCAAGGGTGAGGGCCACATCTTCCATGAGTTGGCTGAGAAGAAACGAGAGGGCACTGATCAGCTCTTAAACTTGCAAAACCAGCACATTCTCTCCAGGACAAGCTGAAGCCTCCCCAAGATGAGTGGGTAAAACTCAGGACACCATGGAGGCTGCCCTGGCTTTGGAGAGGAGCCTGACCAGGCCCTTTGGGAGCTGCGGACCCTGGTTCTACCCGTGCAGCCCCTCAGCTCTGTGACTTCCGGGAGAACCACTTCCTGGGTGAGGAAGTGAAACTCATCAAGAAGATGGGCCACACCTGGCTCACCTCCGCAGCTGGCCGGCCCTGAGGCTGTGCTGAGTGAGGCTCACTCTCAAGCACGCCTAGGAGCCTTTGGGGCCCAGAGACCTTGGAGGGGCCCCTCTGCATTCCTCTGGTGTCTGGCTTTTGCCTGAGCCTCTCCCGGAAACTGCTAGGCAACCTTTACCAGCCTGGAGACCTCTCCCATGCATTGGACCAAATGAAACAATAAAACTTCTGCAGAAAAAAAGATAAAAAAGAAAAGAAAACCAACTGTGTCATTCCCATGTTGGCAATAGATGGGAGAGGTTTTTACTTAGATTTGCTTATCTATCCATGGCTCAGTATACCCCAAAATGATGAAATGCAACATTGAAATATCCACCTAGCAAATACAAGATTTCAAACAGGTCATAAAGAGGTACTAGATTCTAATCAGGGGCCTAGCTATTGTAACATGGACTTGAAAACTGGTAAAGTACCGAGTATGAACACATAGAACACGTTCACCCAGTGTGCAGTGAAAGTGAGCCAACGGTTACAGAACAAAGACTGGCAGGAAGCAATGAAACACCGACCACAACTACAGTTCAATTTAGATATAAGAGCCATGGGCATTGGGTTCAATTCTTATATCCTCCCATTCCTCTAACTTTAACATATGTCATCTTTGACCCCCTAGAATATGTTAAGTTAAAATAAATACATATGAAAAGGAAGACAATACATGCTGAGAAATATGAAGATCTCTTTCATAATGATGTGGGCATGTGGTCAGGGTAAGCGGCCAGAAGTGAAGTTCATGAATCACTCAGTAGATATCAAAGTCCAAAGAGGCTTGTAAGACCCCTCAGTTTTCATTAATAATCAACTACAATTTGATTGCCAAAAATGGATATTGTAAATCCTAGACCAACTACTAAAAAGAGATATCTAATCACCAACAAATTGTATAAAATGAAATGCTAAAAGCATAGACTAATGTAAAAGAATGCAGAGGATTCTAAAGAATACTCGAAACACATGGGACAAATTAGAAGCAATTGGCAAGTGGCATAAATGCATTCATCAATAGTAATTATTGATATTAAATTACAATGACAAGCCAATAAGAAAGAAGATGAAGTAGAATTGAATAAAGAGAAAACCCAGTTTTGAGCCATTTCACAAAAGACCAATGTAAATATTTAAAAATGACTAATTGAGCCCATCCCGTAAGGCTCAGTGTTTGAGCATTGACCTATGAACCAGGAGGTCATGATTCAATTCCTGGTCAAGGCACATGCCTGGGTTGTGGGCTTGATCCACAGTGTGCGGTATACAGAAGGCAGGGGATCAATGATTCTCTCTCATCATTGATGTTTCTATCTCCCTTTTCCTCTCTGAAGTCAAAAAACTATATTTTAAAAATAAAAATAAAAAATACATCAATTGTTTGCGTCCTGCACATCCTCCAACTGGGACAGTGATCAAAACTGCAACCCAGGTACATGTCCTTGACCAGGACTCTAACCCTAGATCTTTGGGTCCTCAGGCCAAATTCTGTGACCACTGGACTACACCAGAAAGGGCTATTTTATCACATGACTTTTTATTGTACTATTTCCTACAGTACATTCTAAGCTCACATGTTTTGTTTGACTGTTAAACATCCGATTGAATATGCAGAAAGCCACACTGTTCCGTCCATGGCTGTTTATTGCTCTATTGCCAAATATTCTAATCTCATGATAGTGAAGACTTATTGTCTTGGTACAAGTGTAAGCGATGATATAGTTGGGTTAGCAACGTTGGGAGAAGATTAAGTTGAGAAGGAGGCTAACATACTGCTTTTATGTCCTTTGCAATATAGTGGGAAAGAGCAGGCAATGCCAGAAGACTGGCAAGCTTTGAGGCAGGAAGAGCAGTCGGTCGGACTGGCCACACATTTGGGGCAACAGGGCTTCTTCATTCACATCTGGGGAACTCCACCGTCCCTTCAAGACACACGGCTTGAAATGACTCCTCTGACGTCACCGCCCTGTGTCCCGATTTGCACACAAATTCAATGATATCCCCTGTTTTTACATAATAGGTTTTGTCATCTTTCCCTTTTAACTCTATGTTCTTTTCACTCATGATTTTTTCTGATATCACACATGGATCTGAAAGTAGAAGAAATAAATAAAAACAATTAGTAATTTAGCCTTTTAGTATAAACAAATAAACCTTCCTCCCAATGACTAGCTTAAAGGATGAAATAAGGGAAAGAGCAAATGTACCAGAATGTAGGCCAAGTGTATTGCCTTTGCAATGTGACTGTAAGTAACATTCATATCCTCCTATGTAATAAATGCCTAATATGCTAAGTGTCTGGTTGTCTATTCATCGGTTCAAACAATCAAAACGTAATATACCAATGATATGCTAAGGCCGCTCAACCACTCGCTATGATGAACACTGACCAATAGGGGGCAGAAGCTCTTACCAGTTAGGTTAGCTTGCTGCTGTGGTCTGGCCAATCAGGACTGACCGAGATAGGCCGGACACACCCGGAAGCCCTCCCTCAGTCTTTCCCTGGCTGGCCAACCTCCTGCATCCGTCCCTAGCCCTGATAGTGCATCGGTGGGGTCCCTCGGCCTGGCCTGTGCCCTCTCGCAATATGGGACCCCTCAGGGGATGTTGGAGAGCCGGTTTTGGCCTGATCCTGCATGCAAGGCTGAGGGACCCCACTGGTGCACGAATTTGTGCACTGGGCCTCTAGTATATAATAAAAGGGTATTATGCAAACTTACCCTAATGGCAGAAAGACTGGGAATGACAGGTTGTTTTGATGCACATTGACCACCAGGGGGAAGATGCAGAATGCAGGAGCTGCCCCCCAGTGGTCAGTGCAATCCCACAGGGGGAGCTCTGCTCAGCCACTAGCCAGGCTGATGTCTGCGAGCCCAGTGGTGGTGGCTGGAGCCTCTTCTGCCTCCTCAGCAGCTCTAAGGATGTTCAACTGCATTAGGCCTGTTCCCCATGGACAGCGGGCCTAAGCCATCAGTTGCACATCCCCCAAGGGCTCCTGGGCTGCCAGAGGGATGTCTGACTGACAGCTTAGGCCCCTTTCCCCTGGGTGGACATCCGCCGAGGTTGTCCTAGACCCCCACAAGTGCACAGAGCTTCGTGCATCAGGCCTCTAGTATTGTAATAAAGTTTCAGAGCTTTTCTTTTTTATATGGGCAAACTGTTCTTACATTGTAGAACTTTATACATGCTAAAAATTTTAATTTACTTTAAAAAAGTGGTATGTATTGGGTGATATTGGTGAATTATATTACATAGGCTTTAAATGTTTAATTCTATGAAACATTATCTGTATATTGCATTGTGTGTCCATCACCCAAAATCTAATCATCTTTCACTGACATATATCTGACCCTCTTTACCCTCTACTACTGCCCCACCTGCTTCCCCTCTGATAACCACTATAGTGTTGTCTTTGTCTGTGAGATTTCATTGTTTTTTCATTTGTTTATTTCAATTTTATATTCCACATATAAGTGAAATAAATGGTTCATATTGTTTCTCTCTGACTTATTTCACTTAGCACGATATTCTCAAGGTCCATCCATGTTGCTGCAAATGGCAGTATTTCAACTTTTCTTATGTCAAATTTTGAAGATATCGTGGACTCCTATTACTCTTCTTTTAAAGCAAGTATTTTATATTCTAGTTCAGCCATCATTGCCTTTGACAAGGACTTAGACATAGCTAAAAGTCATGTTCCAACATATCCCATTAACTATTATATGATGTAACATAATAGAATAATACATATGACTCCTGATATCCAGAAATTTTGAAATGTTTCCCAGTACATTCAGATGCATATATTATGTGAGTTCCACACACCTGCTAAAAACACTTTGTCTGATCTTTTCTTTTTAACTTTACTACTCCAAGCAAAATTTACTTCCTTGCTTTAATATACCATATGTCTGTGTAATTTTTTACAAGATGTTGGATGTTGTCTTTGATGATCTTCATAAATGCTTTCTGCTTATTTCAATTCCAAGACTCAAATACAGTCTTAGCTCTGTCACTGAACAGATTTGTGTCCCCAGAAAATGGACATTGCTTCCTATTCTTCATGTGAGGAACAAGTCTTGTGCTGGGAGACATATCTTAGACTTGTCCATCTACTCAACCATCTAAACTTGAGATTTAGAACTTACCTTGGAAATCAGTACTTTCTTTTCCATATAACCTAGTTTGGAGCTATTTCTAGACTATTCTGACTTGGGTGTGGTAACTTTGATTTCCTGTCCTGGACTTACTGGGGTTTGCTATAATCTGCAACAGAAGGGGACACATACCCAGGACAGGATGAGTCAGGTATGGTCCACGGTGGGGTCAGTTAATGTATCAGAATGAGCCTCTCTGAATGTTCCTGTTTAAAGGACCATCTTTCATTGTTTACATAGGGATTCTCCAAGCTCATAGCCCTACACACGAGTCTCCGCATGTGAAACATTGAGCAGGAGAGCTGTTGGTGAGCACAGTTCTAGACTATGACTCCATGACTAGTAGACCGCACGCGAACTCATAAACATGACCCTCATGGTCTCAGGATCCAGAAGAATATTGAGAACTTACCTATGCAACTTGGGAGTTCGGACCACTTTGCATAACTACAGGTTACATATTTAGGACCTCGGAGTTCATAGTAGGCCTGACATTGGTATTCCACTCTTGACCCTGGAGGATACACTTCCAATGGCAAGGAGGTGATGGCTCCATTGCTAATCGCTGGAGGAGGCCCACACTTGTCTGCAGATTCTGAGAAAGAACATTTTAATTGTTGAAGAAAAAATTGTAGTTTACTTGGAAACTATTCATGTAAAGCTGAACAGAAACTATTGTCCCACTTTTGCATTTTATTTTATTTTTTTAAATATATTTTTATTGATTTCAGAGAGGAAGGGAGAGGGAGAGATAGATAGGAACATCAATGATGAGAGAGAATCATTGATTGGCTGCCTCCTGCACACCCCACACTGGGGATCGAGCCCGCAACCCAGGCATGTGCCCTTGGCCGGAATCGAACCCAGAACCCTTCAGTCCACAGGCCAATGCTCTACTCACTGAGCCAAACTGGCTAGGGCCCTCTTTTGCATTTTAAACCTTGTATCCACCATGTTGTTCAAAATGTCTTAGATCACCCACACTCAAGCGAGGACTCCATACGTGCAGACTTTTCAATTCTTGGAAAAGGAAATGCTGGAATCAAAACACTTACTAAAGCAGGTTGGCAAGTGGGACCAGCCGTTCTCAGTGCACACCATGGAGCCCAGGGAATTTCCATCTTCGTTTTCGTAGCCATCCAGGCATTGGTAGTCCAACGTGTCATTGGGTCGAAATGGTTTTCCAGTGATTGTGGCTGTGGCATTCTCAAATATTGGCATGTCACAATGTTCTGAAGCAAAATAAAGGTCACCATTGTATTTCTAATGCCATATCATGTAGAATCCAACTAAGAAAAATCTCATGCTGGCAATACTAAACTTTACCATCAGTGCGTGGATAAGTGAAGTATTAGGTGACAGTTATCTGAGTTAGTGTTATTGTGAGCTGGATGAGTTGTATGACATGAAGAATAGATTTCCTTACCCATACTTCTTCCTATCATTCAAAACCTCTAAATATAGGTTAGGAACCTTTGGTCAAAACCAATTTTTAACTGTGAGTATGGCACTGGCTGTTACTACATTACACTACTATCATGATATGATGCTATCATTTGAAGGACAACACCATTTGTGAATGTAAGAGGTAATGTATGTATTTATGTAGCAGACATACTACCACTAAGAGTGTGAGTCTTAGAGAATGACTGTAGTCCTTGGATACAGGATCCATGTATTTATATAAAACACCCGCCCTAATGATTCCCAGAATTAAAAGTTTCTCCAGCCGAAACCGGTTTGGCTCAGTGGACAGAGCGTCGGCCTGCGGACTCAAGGGTCCCAGGTTCGATTCCGGTCAAGGGCATGTACCTTGGTTGCGGGCACATCCCCAGTAGGGGGTGTGCAGGAGGCAGCTGATCGATGTTTCTCTCTCATCGATGTTTCCAACTCTCTATCCCTCTCTCTTCCTCTCTGTAAAAAATCAATAAAATATATTAAAAAAAAAGTTTCTCCACATTGATTTTAAAAATGCATTGCAAAGGGTACAGCTTTTTCACTAAAGGGAGTCCATGAAATAGAAAGCCATGCTTTAAAAATGTAAGAACGGATATCTCGTTGTGTGCTTTTTAAGTCAATTTGCCCACTTTCTGTAGCATATAGTCTAGTTTTTCTTGAAAACAGTCTTCTTTTTTAAATATCTATAAATGTTCTTAGTCTGAGTGAATTAATGTATTTCAACCCGTGTACCGGGCGTAGGCAAAGCTGGACAAAGACTCTCCTTTAGGGGCTCAGGCTGTTATTGTGCAGGGGGCTCAGTATGTTCCTGAATTCCCAGTTCAAATCAGTGATCACTGCTTTGATACACACATGTAAGAAGTCTCCAATTAAAGATCAGCTCAGTTAGGTCCTGTTGTATAATTCAATGTCCATTACAATTATTCTCTCATTTCTAAACACCCACAAAATGTTTTATAGAATCCTGTGTACTTAACATGTAAAAGGCAGATATGACTGCATATTGATAACCTCACAGCATGAATACATACACTCATAGGTGGAATGGTGGACAGTGATATACATGTGACATTGGGCAAGCAGTGTATTTATTTTTAATTTAAACCACATTTTCAATGCTTCTTTCATGAACACACACAGTGCGTGATCTTAATCTCTGTTTCACTTAACATTATTTCACAATACTCATGCCTTATTGCTCACTGTCACTTACTACAATATATTAAAGACCTATTCGTTATCAAAAATTTAAAACTTTGCAAACACATTTGGAACAGGAAATGAAGTAGGCCATTGTTTTAAAGCCAAGAAGGCGTGGCCCATTCACCTTGAGAGGTGACACATTAAACTTTCCACAGGGATACGTCTGGTTTTAGAAAATCCCAAATGGACTGGATATCAGGGTGGTTCACTTACGGATGCATGTGGGAGGCGAGGACCAGCCTTTCTCCGTACATGTCACTGTCACTGTTCTCTGTAGGTTTGGGAAACTGTAGCCCCAAGGGCAGGTAACAGTGATGGACTGTCCCTGTAAATATCTTTGTTCTTGAGGTGGAGAATGTGGATGTTCCAAATAATTGAAAATACACTTTCCTGAAAATTACACAATAATCATAAAAAAGAGTAAATGTAGCCATACTCATGAATTAAAAATTTTATAATCTTTAAACTAGAAGGCATAAGTATCCCAATGTGCAGATTTAAGTAAAACGAGAGTTGCCAGTAAATGTGTTTGAAAAAGAAAAACCAAGATCAAAGATGATTTATCTGTACTTTTCACAACTGCACTATGTATAAATAATATCAACATCGTTATAAAGTCTTTTTTCATCTCCCATGTTTTTAATGAGGGACCTGTCGTAAAAGAAAATATCTATATTGGTCTTTCTGCTCATAGAACTCTTCCCTTGCCCATATTTTTCTCACACGGGCTCAGTGGTGCTCATGTTTTGCTCTCTGAACTCTGAATATTGCCCCGTGCACAGGACAGAGAGGTTTACTCACTGCGGCAGGGCACTTCCGGGGTCCATCCATCTTGTGTGCAAGTAATGTAATGCCAGACCTTTTCAGGAGGAGTCACATAGTTTTCATCACAGGAATAGTAAAACCATTGTCCTATCGGTGCTGGGAAGTATGATCTATATGTTTCTTCATTGTATAGGAGTCCATGCTTTATTTCTGGAAATTCACAGGGATTTACTAGCAATTAAAACAAACAAAACACAGGATAAGTAATGTTTTACCTTAATATAAATGTAATGAGAGATACCTTGTTTCACTGATGAATTAGATTCTCATATGCCCATACTTACACTCATTGCATTAGGCTTTCTAGGACAAGAAAAATTATCATCTTCAGATGATATGAACAACAATTGTTTTGTGATCATTTCACAATATAGACAAATATCAAATCATTATATACACAATGATTATTTAAATGATATTTTATCCACATAAATCATCACTCTCCTTGTCATTATTATGCTCACTGAGGTCTGTGTCACAGTGGTCAGGGCTTCCTCTTTAAGGCACCTGACTGTCCATATTCATTTGGCTTTGGCCTTGAATGAACACTGAGCCATTGACCTGCTATGTGTATCATTTCATTTGTCATCCATGGAAGATCCAGCTTAAGTGCGGGCCCCTTTGACAATGAACTGATATACAAGGAACAGCAATGAACTGATATACAAGGAAGAGCAATGAACTGATATACAAAGAAGAGCAAATATACAAAAATACCCTGTGGACTGAGGGGCATGTGTGACAGGGGATGGCTTTAGAAGGTGCATAATGCCTCCTAAATTCATTCCCCCTCATACAAGGGAGCCCCGTGCCTATCTCCTTGAGTGAGGCTGGAAATCAAAGACTGCCTTGAAGCCCTCTGCTGTACCTTCTCAGTGAGGCAAAGATTTGGACTCATTAGGTCACCTTTATTTTTTTAATTATTAATTTTTTAATTGATTTCAGAGAGGAAAGAAGAGAGAGAGAGAGAGAGAGAGAGAGAGAGAGAGAGACAGAGAGAGAGAGAGAGAGAGAGAGAAATGAACAGAGAGAATCATTGATCTGCTGCCTCCTGCAATGTTCCAGACTGGGGATTGAGCCCTCAAATTGGGCATGTACCTTGACTAAGAATTGAACCGTGACCTCCTAGTTTACAGGTCAATGCTCAACCACTGAGCCATGCCATCCAGGCTGATCCCCTTTATTTTTAAATTTAAGAGAAGTAATTGCAGAATTAAACAGCAGGTCAAGATATGGAGGGAACTTACAGCTACATCTTGGAGGAGGATCCCAGCCTTTGTCAGTACATTTTGCAGTATTTCCCCAGGAGGAAGGGAAAAAGCCACTTGTGCAGTAGTATGTGATTGTGTCTCCCAGTCGGTAATTGGTCCTTTTAGAAATGTACTGACTGTTTTCAATTCTTGGAGGGTCACATGCTATTTCTGAAAAGTAAAAGGACAAGTGTTTTATGCAGAAATCACATGAAAATCATCAAGGACATGAGAATAAAGTGAACATCATGTTTTTGTTCTTCCAAAGAACAAAAGGGCATTCAAATGAGCACCCTGTCTATATATATATATATATATATATATATATATATATATATATATATTAGCAATGATTATATTAAAATTAGTAGAAAATATATGTGACTTCTAGACACACGTGTTAAGTAAATTATGTCTCCAGAGTTTGATGTTAATTGACACTAACCTCAAATGAACCTGAAAAATATTAAATTTTTTGCAAGGCCGGTGTGGCTTGGGCATAAAGTTTTGACCTATGAACCAAGAAATCATGGTTCAATTCCTGGTCAGGGCACATGCCTGAGTTGGGGGCTTGATTCCCAGTAAGGGTTGTGAAGGAGGGAGTCGATCAAAGATTCTTTCTCATCATTGATGTTTCCACTCTCTCTCCCTTTCCTTCCACTCTGAAGTCAATAAACTATATTTTAAAAATAAAAATACTTTTATTTTCTCTCACATTTTAATCTGCTATATCTATCATATTTTCATGTTACCATTGCAGTCCAGTCTACCTATCTTAGTTTTCACTTTGTAGTATAGCTAAATTTAACATCAATGCTTGAAGTCAAAAGCTATGAAATATATATAAAAACACAAGTTTCCCTAAGAGACCAACCAAATAATATTGGGAGAATTTTGTTAAATTAATTAAGAATAGAAGAACTTCTGGTAGTTGCTTTCAAGCAGTGGGCATAAATCCCTTGACAAATTAATGTCCTATTCTCATAATCTCCATGACAGCAAATGCTGCTATTAAAACATTGCCAGGGCAGGTGCCTCTATCCAAAATAGTAACAGCTGAGATTGTACAATCGTGTGAGGCCTCATTTTTCTTACTGTTAGTAGCCATCATTAAGATTTGGAAGACGAATAATAGTTCCATATTGGCACTCCATGTTGTGAATCAGTAGAAACATCCAGTTTGCACAGGGATGGGTGAATTGGGCCAAAGGTGGTTTGTATTTAGCCGGTCTTGGTACTTTTCATCATTCCTGCAAATGACTTATTGTGAGAGATTGTCCCTTAATGAATGCAGAGACCAAAGTTTTGGTAAATTACCCTCAAATAGCCCTAGCCGGTGGGTTCAAGTCCTGGTCAAGGGCACATATATCGGTGGCAGATTCCCTCACGGGCCCTGATTGGGCCTATTGCGAGAGGCAACCAGACCATATGTCTCTCACATACTCTCTCTCTTGCCCATTTCTCCCTAATATCTACTCTTTCACTAAAGACCAATGGAAAAAATATCCTCGGGAGAAGATTTTTTAAAAAGTAAAAACAAATGAAAAAGGGCAAAGTACTACTTAAAAAGGAGCTAAATCTTCCCATCAGTTTCAACTCACCTTGTCCACGAGCCCAGGAGACCCACAGGGTGAGGATGACGTTGACTAGTAACAGCATGGTGGGGCTCCCCGGGTGTGTTAGCACAGATCGTCCAGCTCTGCTGTTGGGGTTTCAAATCCACTTCATGATCTGTTACTAAGTGTGGCTCTGAATTTAAGTGACAGTACTGGGAAGCTAGTTGACTGGGGTCCCTCGGTAGATATCAAAGTTCAAAGAGTTTTGCAATACCTGTAAATTTGCATGAATGATTTCACAATCATTTTTGAGTTACTTCTGTGATAGGCATTTGTGCCACTTTCCTTACATAAGTTGAAAACTGGATCCGAAAGTGATATAAAATTCTAATATTTAACCACTTCTTGAGAATGGGTGAGGGTCTTTCTCAACCAGGATGTTCTCACGGGAATAGCTCTGACTGCCTGTCCCTGTGACTGTCTCTCACCCGACGGCAGTCCTTAGGGGTCTGTGGACACAGCGTACTGTTCGTTCCTGTCTGTAGGACAGCACTGATTTTTATTTTTGTAAACTCACAATAGACAACACCACAAAGTGCAAGAATTTCAGCACATTGTTAGCATTCAATTTTTTCCATGTTTTGTTTCTTTTTAAAAGCAATGAGAGAGAGAGAGAGAGAGACAGAGAGAGAGAGAGAGAGAGAGAGAGAGAGAGAGAGAGAGAGAGAGGAGAGGGGTGAAAGAGAGAATCGATGGAAGAGAGACACAGCCTGCACACTCCCCAGCTGGCACAGGGATGAAACATGCAACCCAGATACATGCCCTTGACCAGGACTTGAACCGCAGACCCTTTGGTCCTTGGACCAATGCTCTGACCACTGAACCACAAGGAAAATTTTAACAGATGACTTTACTGTATGATTTCCCATAGTACATTCTAAGCTCCTGTGTTTTGTTTGGTTAAACATCCGATTGAATATGCAGAAAGCCACACGGTTACCTCCACTGCTATTTATTGCTCTATTGGCAAGTAGTCTAATCTCATGATAGTGAAGAATTATTGTCTTGGTACAAGTGTAAGCGATGATATAGTTGCATTGACAACTTTGGGAGAAGATTAAGTTGAGAAGGAGGCTAACATACTGCTTTTATGTCCTTTGACATATAGTGTTAAAAAGGAGGAAATGCCGGAAGACTGGCAAGCTTTGAGGCAGGAAGAGCAGTAGGTGGGACTGGCCACATATTTGGGGTCACAGGGCTTCTTCATTCAAACCTGGGGAACTCCACTGTCCCTTCCAGACACGTGTTTATACCCGATATTTTACCAGTTTTCAAGTCTGTGTTACAATCGTTAGGCCCCTGATTACAATCTAGTACCTCTTTATGACCTGTTTGGAATATTGTATGTGCTAGATGGATATGCAGATGTTGCATTTCATCATTTTGGGGGTATACTGAGCCATGGATAGATAAGCAAAACCTCTCCCATCTATTGCCAACATGGGAATGACACAGTATTTTTTGACGTGTTTGTGAAGTGATTTAAGGTGAAGATGGAGACAAGCATTTCCCCCTATCCTCTGAAATAAGTGGCTCAAAATGTGACAAACCAACATGCTATGTGTTCTGTTCATGAAACGTCTCTGGCCAGAAATTAGATGCCATGTCTTCCCCCTCTGGTTCCCCCCACCACCCTCCTAACTTTCTCAGCTTTCTCCACGACGGTGGGGACATTTTGAGACTCTTATTTCAGAGGAAAGGATAAAAAATGCTTGTCTCCATCTTCACCTTAAAATCACTTCCCAAACACGTCAAAAAAACCCCACAAAAAACTGTGGCATAGAAAGGGAGTGGACTGACAATTCTCAGGGGGTATTATGGGTGCGGGAAGAGATTAGACAAAAATCTTACACCTATGGATGAAGACAGTGGCGGGCGATAAGGGCATGGGGTGGGGTGGGGAATCAGGTGGAGGGGAGCTATGGGGAAAAAAAAGAGGAACACCTGTAATAATCTGAACAATAAAGATTTATTTTAAAAAAAGAGAGTGCTTGAGAATTCAACCTTATATTTATATTAAAATGTCCTACTTTAACCACAATTAGTAGTAATGGGATGAACATCATAACTTACCTTCATACCCCACAATGTAGAGTCCATGAGGTTGAAAACTATTCATTTTGATTAAAAAGACCAGAATTTCTATTTTTGAGAGCAGAGAGCAGCCAGTTCACATGTCTCAGTGAATAGTAAGCTCGTATACTAATTCCTTTTCCTTTGTTAGCGATGCTGGATGGGAACACAATATCAGGTGAGGGAGTGTCAATTTAAACACACGTGCGCAGGCTGCTTTTGTTGGGCCAGGCACTGCTTTCAACAATTTAAAAATATAAACTCATGTAATACTTATAAGAATCCTGTGAGGTAGAGACCATAATGACTATCCCCATTTTACAGATGAGGTCGTCTTGGGAGTTTCAGTAACTTGTACAAGGTCACACAGCTGGCGGACAGTAGAATTAGGTTTCCAACCCCTCTAGAGTGCATGCTGCAAGGGTGAGTGGCTCTGACAAGCAGCACACTGGTACCTACCAAGATCCAAAGGATGCTCTATAGAAGCCCAGAGAAATTCAGAAAGGAGGAAGTGAGATTTGGAAAGCCAGGAAAATGGGAAGAATTTTTGAAATGGTGGAGTATGATCTTAGGGCATTTAGAGGATAAGAATCATTGGGATTGAACCAAGGAGAGAGTCAGTAAGACCAGAATTGAAATGGTGCCAGTAGCCCATCCTTCTTTTCAAAGGACATAATCCCAGAGAGCAAGAGAGAAGATTAAGTGTTGCTAATGCAGTGCCCTTGGCTGTCCCGGATCTGTTTCTTCTCTCAACAGTGTTTGGACAGAGCAGACTCAGGGACGCCCCTTCTTCCAGCCTCCGACCCATCCCCAACCTCTTTTCCAGTCACCACCTTCAGAACCACCTCAGCCATCCTCAGCCTCCAAGACCAGCCTACACTGCATCTCTACCTGAACTCCTTATTGCTGAACAACCATGAGCTCCCAACTCCATCAGAATTATTCCACCGAAGGGGAGGCTGCCAATAACTGCCTGGCCTGCATCAGCAGGCTCCCACCTACCTCTCTCTGGGCTTCTTTTTCTCCTGGGTGCAGGCCACGTCTTCCATGAGTTGGCTGAGAAGAAACGCGAGGGCGCTGAGCGGCTCTGAAAGATGCCAAACCAGCACATTCTCTCCAGGACATGCTGGAGCCTCCCCAAATGAGTGGGTAAAACTCAGGACGCTATGGAAGGAGCCCTGGACTTGGAGAGGAGCCTGACCAGGCCCTTTGGAAGCTGCGGACCCTGGTTCTACTCGAGCAGCCCCTCAGCTCTGTGACTTCCGGGAGAACCACTTCCTGGGTGAGGAGGTGAAACTCATCAAGAACATGGGCCACACCTGGCTCACCTCCGCAGCTGGCCGGCCTAGAGGCTATGCTGTGTGAGGCTCACTCTCAAGCATGCCTAGGAGCCTTTGGGGCCCAGAAACCTTGGAGGGGCCCCTCTGCATTCCTCTGGTGTCTGGCTTTTGCCTGAGCCTCTCCCCAAAACTGCTAGGCAACCTTTTACCACCCTGGAGACCTCTCCCATGCATTGGACCAAATGAAACAATAAAACTTCTGCAGAAAAAAAGATAAAAAAGAAAAGAAAACCAACTGTGTCATTCCCATGTTGGCAATAGATGGGAGAGGTTATTACTTAGATTTGCTTATCTATCCATGGCTCAGTATACCCTCAAAATGATGAAATGCAACATCGATATATCCATCTAGCACATACAATATTTCAAACAGGTCATAAAGAGGTACTAGATTCTAATCAGGTGCCTAGCTATTGTACCATGGACTTGAAAACTGGTAAAATACCGAGTATGAACACATAGAACACGTTCATCCAGTGTGCTGTCAAAGTGAGCCAATGGTTACAGAACAAAGACTGGCAGGAAGCCATGAAACACCGACCACAACTACAGTTCAATCCTACCTAATAATAGAGAAATATGCAAATTGACTGTACCTTCGCTATGCGCACGATTGGCCAGGAGGCACGGGGGGGCGGGACTCGGGGTGGCCGGGGTGGCCGATTGGGCCGGCGGGACGCTGAGCTCGCGGCGGCTCGAGCTCAGCGTCTGCGCCATGGCTGTGCTGTGGCACAGAAGGGGCCTCTGGGGCAGTGAGCTCACGTCCCACTGGGGACCATCAAAAGCGGGGGAGCTGGGTGCCTTTTCGCTCAGGCACCAGGCCTTTCAGAAGCCTCCGCCGCACCCAGCTCCCCTGGGATCGAAACCGAAAGCGTGTAGGGGACCCTACACGTGCATGATTCAATCATGCACTGGGCCTCTAGTTTAGATATAAGAGCCGTGGGCATTGGATTCAATTCTTATATCCTCCCATTCCTCTAACTTTAACATATATCACCTTTGAGCCCCTAGAATATGTTAAATTAAAATAAATACATACAAGAAGGAAGACAATACATGCTGAGAAATATGAAGCACTCTTTCATAATGATGTGGGCATATGGTCAGGGTTAGCTGCCGGAAGTGAAGTTCATGAATCACTCAGTAGATATCAAAGTCCAAAGGGGCTTGTAAGACCCCTCAGTTTTCATTAATAATCAACTACAATTTGATTGCCAAAGATAGATATTATAAATCCTAGACCAACCACTAAAAAGAGATATCTAATCACCAACAAATTGTGTAAAATGAAATGCTAAAAGCATAGACTAATGTGAAAGAATGCAGAGGGTCTAAAGAATCCTAGAAACACATGGGAGAAATTAGAAGCAATTGGCAAGTGGCATAAATGCATCCGTCAATAGTAATTATTGGTATAAAATTACAATGACAAGCCAATAAGAAAGAAGATGAAGTAGAATTGAATAAAGAGAAAACCCAGTTATGAGCCGTTTCACAAAAGACCAATGTAAATATTAAAAAATGACTAATTGAGCCCATCCATATGGCTCAGTATTTGAGCACTGACCTATGAACCAGGAGGTCATGGTTCAATTCCTGGTCAAGGCACATGCCTAGGTTTTTTGCTTGATCCCCAGTGTGGGGTGTACAGGAGGCAGGGGATCAATGATTCTCTCTCATCATTGATGTTTCTATCTTCCTTTTCCTCTCTGAAGTCAATAACTATATTTTAAAAATAAAAATAAAAAATACATTTATTTTCTCTCACATTTTAATCTGCTATATCTATCATATTTTCATATCACAATTGCAGTCCAGTCTATATATCTTAGTTTTCACTTCATAATATAGCTAAACTTAATATCAATGCTTGAAGTCAAAAGCTATGATATATACGTATATGTACATTATATATATATATATATATATATATATATATATATATATATATATATGACAAGTTTCCCTAAGAGACCAACCAAATACTACTGGGAAACTTTTGTTAAATTAGTTAAGAATAGAAGAACTTCTGGTGGTTGCTTTCAAGCAGTGGGCATAAGTCCTTTGACAAATTGTAATTCCCTACTCTCATCATCTCCATTAAAGTAAACAGTGCTGTTAAAACATTGCCAGGGCAGGTGCCTCTATCCAAAATAGTAACAGCTGAGATTGTACAAACGTGTGAGGCCTCATTTTTCTTACTGTTAGTAGCCATCATTAAGATTTGGAAGACGAATAATAGTTCCATATTGGCACTCCATGTTGTGAATCAGTAGAAACATCCATTTGCAGAGGGATGGATGAATTGGGCCAAAAGTGGTTTTTATTTAGCCGGTCTTGGTACTTTTCATCATTCCTGCAAATGACTTATTGTGAGAGATTGTCCCTTAATGAATGCAGAGACCAAAGTTTTGGTAAATGACCCTCAAATAGCCCTAGCTGGTGGATTTGACTCCTGGTCAAGGGCATATACCTCGGTGGTAGTTTCCATCCCAGGCCCTGGTTGGGCTTGTGGGAGAGGCTCCCAGTCTCTCTCACATCGATGTCTCTCTCTGCCTCTCCCTCTACCCATTTTCTCTCTTTTTCTTTCTCTTCTCCCTCCTTTCCACTCTCTCTCTAAAAATCAATGGAGAGAGGATTGAAAGATCAATCCTGGGGTGAGGATTAAAAAAAATTAAAGACAAATGATAAAGGTAAAATCCTACTTAAGAAGGAGCTAAATATTCCCATCAGTTTCAACTCACCTTGCCCATGAGCCCAGGAACCCACAGGGTGAGGATGACCTTGACTAGTAACAGCATGGCCGGACTCCCCGTGGTGTGTTAGCACAGATCGTCCAGCGCTGCTGTTTGGGGTTTCAAATCTGCTTCATGATCCGTTACCAAGTGTGAGTGAGACCCCGGATTTAAGTGAAATACCAGGATGCTAGTTGAATGAGGTCACTGGGTAGATATCAAATTACAAGAGTTTTGGAATATCTGTAAATTTTTATGAATTATTTCACAATCATTTTTTGACTTCATTCCCTGACACGTACTTACAGCTTTCCTTAGGGACAGTTATTGTAAGGCTGGATGAAAAAGTGATATAAAACTCTAATTTTTAAACACTTCTTGAGAATGGGTGAGGTTCTTTCTCAACCAGGAGGTTCATGTGGGAATAGCTCTGACTGCATGTCCCTGTGACTGTCTCTTGTCCTCTCGTTGCTCTCACCCGACTGCAGTCCTTAGGGGTCTATGGACACCAGCCAGTGTGTCCACACAGTGTACGGTCCTGTCTGTAGGACAGCACTGATTTTTTTTTGGGTAAACTCACAACAGACCACACCAACAAGTCCAAGGATTTCAGCACATTCTTCACATTCAGTATTTTTCACATGTTTTATTTCCTTTTAGAGAGAGAAAGAGGAAGAGGGAGAGAGAGATAGAAACATCCATGATGAGAGAGAAACATGTACAAGGAGAAACATCTACCTGTTGCTTCCTGCACGCCCCCTACTGGGGAATGAGCCCCTAACCAGGGCATGTGTCCTGACCCTGAATGAACTGGTTCTCTTGGTGCATGGTGTGATGTCCAACCAGCTGAGACACCCTGGCTGGGCTGAGTCTCCTTTCATTTGAGGATACTACGTATTCAGAGGCATGCTGTGGAGAAAATGGGACGCATAAGGGCTAACCCAACCAGAGAACTAGTTTGGCTAATACGCTTCTGCTCAAATACTAATTGGAGACTAGTTATCCCAGAGCTTCTATTGGACGGGACTTGGATTTGTTTTTATGTGCTTTCAGAATAGGTTCTGAGAAAATAAAAATTCAGTTGAAATATCTACTTAGCATCAGGAAAATTGTTCATGGACCAGATATTTTAACATTTGCAACTTTTAAATAACTGATTATTTTTGTCAAATAGAAGAGCCAGGTTTCAACTCCGTCAAACAGTTCAAACCCTGCAGATGGAAACCATGACAACTGCCCCTCTTCCTCACAACAAGTCTTCAGTCCATGACTCACTTATGACTCCAGTAAGAGACTATAGTAAAGAGGTTATTTCCACTTATTATTTGAATGTATATTATATAGGAATAGTTGTTAATCCTCACCTGAGGATATTTTTTCCATTGATTTTTAGAGAGAGTGGAAGGGAGGGAAGAAAAAAGAGAGAGAGTCAGAGAGACAGAGAGATGAGAGAGAGAGAGAGAGAGAGAGAGAGAGAGAGAGAGAGAAAGGTGAGAGAGACACATCCATTGCTTGTGTTCTGCACAAGTCTTGACTGGGATGGGGATAGCACCTGCAACCCAGGTACACACCATTGACCAGGAACTGAACCCCAGACCTTTGGTCCTTGGGCCAATGCTCTGACCACTGAACCACACCGGAAAGGACATTTTGACATATAATTTTTGATTGCACTATTTTCCCCAATACATTCTAAGCTCCCGTGTTTTGTTTGTGTAAACATCCAATTGAACAGGCAGAAAGCCACACCCTTACCGCCCTTGCTGTTTATTGCTCTATTGGCAAGGAGTCTAATCCCACGACGGTGAAGAATTATTGTCTTGGTACAAGTGTAAGCGATGATATAATTGCGTTAACATCTTTGGGAGACGATTAAGTTGAGAAGGAGGCTAACATGTTGCTTTTATGTCCTTTGCAATAGAGTGGGAAAGAGCAGGAAATGCCAGAAGACTGGCAAGCTTTGAGGCAGGAGGAGCAGTCGGTGGGACTGGCCACATATTTGGGGCAACAGGGCTTCTTTATTCACACCTGGGGAACCCCACTAACCCTTCCCGACACACCAGTTGAAATGACTCCTCTGACCTCACCGCTTTGTGTTCAGTTTTGCACATAAATTCAATGATTTGCCCTGTTTTGCAAAGGTTTTGTCATCATCCCCTTTAAACCCTATGTTCTTTTCATTCATGATCTTTTCTGATATCATACATGATCTGAAAGTAAAAGAAATGAATAAAAGCAATTAGTAATCTTTCCTTTATAAACAAATAAACCTTCAACCCAATGACTAGCTTAGAGGATGAAATTATCGGAAGAGCTAATGTACATCCTCAACGTGGGCCGAGTCCTGTCCTCCGCCCCGGTCTGTGGGCCCTCACAGCTCCCCAGCAGGCAGCTGCTCCTCCTCACACACCAGGAAGCTGAGGGGAAGGGAAGGTCAGGCACACCTGTCCAAGGTCACAGAGCTCATCAGGTGGACCCGGTAGTGTGACCCGAGGGCCTTGGCTCAGTCTCTGGGATGTTCGCCACCCACACAGGTGATGTACCTTAGCTGTTTCTGGTCAAGGCCATGCGCCTGAGTTGCAGGTTTGATCACTGTCCCAATTGGAGGATGTGCAGGATGCAAACAATTAATGTGTCTCTCTCACATCGATGTTCTCTCTCTCTCTCTCTCTCTCTCTCTCTCTCTCTTTCTCTCTCTCTCTCTCTCTCTCTCTCTCTCTCTCTCTCTCTCTCTCTCTCCCCCTCTCCACTTCCTTACGTTCTCTTACTGGAGTCAGAGGTGAATCGTGGACTGAAGAAGACTTGTTGTGAGGATGAAGGGCAGTTTTCATTGGTTCCACCTTCAGGGTTTGAACTGCTGGACAGAGTTGAAGCTTTGCTCTTCTATTTGACAAAAATAATCAGTTATATTAGAGCTACAAATCTTAACGAACCTGGTCAATGAACAATTTCCCTGACCCTAAGTCAATATGGGAACTGAATTTCTGTTTTCTCAGAACCCATTCAGAAAGCACAGGAAAACAAATCCAAGTCCTGTCCAATGGAAGCTCTGTGATAACTAGTTTCCAATTTGTATTTAAGCAGAAGTATATTAGCCAAACTAGTTCTCAGTTTGGGTTAGACTTTATGCTTCCCATTTTCTCCATGTCATGCCTCTGAATATGTGGTGCCCTCAAATGAAAGGTACCTAGGCCGGCCAGTGTGGCTCTGTTGGTTGGACATCATACCATGCACCAAGAGAACTAGTTCATCCAGGGTCAGGACTCATTTGCATAGGTTTTGTCGTCATCCCCTTTAAACCCTATGTTCTTTTCATTCGTGATTTTTTTCTGATATCATACATGATTTGAAAGTAAAAGAAATGAATAAAAGCAATTAGTAATCTTTCCTTTTATAAACAAACACTGGTTATGGGCTCATTCCCCAGTAGGGGGCGTGCAGGAGGCAGAGATAGATGTTTCTCATCATGGATGTTTCTATATTTCTCTTCCTCTGCCTCCGTGTCTCTCTAAAAACAAAACATATGAAAAACATTGAATGTGCGGAATCCTTGGACTTGGTGGTGTGGTCTGTCGTAAATTTACAAAAAATCAGTGCTGCCCTACATACAGGACCATACACTGTGTGGACACACTGGCTGGTGTCCATTGACCCCTAAGGACTGCAGTCGGGTGAGAGCAACGAGAGGACAAGAGACAGTCACAGGGACATGGAGTCAGAGCTATTCCCATGTGAATCTCTTGCGTGAGAAAGAACTTCACGCATCCTCAAGAAGTGATTCATTTAAAAATTACAGATCTGGAGTCAATTTATACATTTCCAAGGAAAGTTGGAGAAGAACAAATTAAGGAATTGAAATTATTCACGGAAATTGAGGGCATTAGCAAAATTCTTTGAAATTTGATATCTACTTAGTGACCTCAGTCAACTAGCTTCCGGGTACTGTTACTTAAATTCAGAGCCACACTTGGTATCAGCTCATATACCCCAAACAGCAGCGCTGGACGATCTGTGTTAACACACCCTGGGAGCCCCACCATGCTGTTCCTAGTCCAGGTCATCCTCACTCTGTGGGTCTTCTCTGTTCGTGGACAAGGTGAGTTCAAACTGACCTGAATATATAGCTCCTTCTTAAGTAGGACTTTCCCCCTTTTCATTTGTCTTTGATTTTTTTTTTTAATCGTCATCTGAGGATATGATTGATCTTTAGAGAAAGAGTGGATATGAGGGAGAAGGGGAAGAGATAGAGAGAGTGAGAGAGAGAGGAACATCAATATGAGGGAGACATATGGACTGGTTGCCTCCTACACATGCCCCAACTTGGGCATGGGATCCAACCTACAACCAAATAATGTGCCCTTGACTGGGAATTGAAACAGGGACCCTTGTTCTGTGGGCCAGTGTTCCTACCACTTAGCCAACTGGCCAGGGATGTCTGCAATTTTTGAATGAATTGACTTGAAAACCCAACAATCCTTGAGAACTATCAGGGATTCTACTGAGGAAGGGGGAGAATTTTTGGTGGAGATTGGGCCAAAGTGACGGCTGAAGCTACGCAGAACAGGACAGATCTGGGATGCATTTTGGTGGTAGCAAACAACGTTACTGAGTGTTGGGTGTCAGAGTAATCGTCAAGGGACTCACCTGTTTATTTTAAACTAGAGGCCCAGTTCACAAATTCATGTATGGGTTGGGTCTGGTCTGTCCACCCCCATCTCGGCTGATCAGGCCAGCCGGGAGGAGGGGCTGTGGGAGATTTGCCGGCCGTTCCCTGGTTGAACTCTCCGTCAAAGTGACAATTTGCATATTAGCCTTTTATTATACTAGTATAGGATTTTTTATTTATTTTTTTTCATAAGGGAGCAGGTAAATGGAGATGACTTTTGGTAAGGTGGTACGGGCAGTAGAAAGAGTTCCTTGGGAGGAACATCTCAACTTTTGACTTGGGCACAGGAGGGTTCAGCTGCCCAGGGACAATCAACATTGGATTCTAAACTACAGAGTTGAATGTTGAGGGCTAGCCAGGTCAGCAGGTGGGATTATCACCAGGTAAGTGACATCTCCCGGGGACAGCATACAGAATGAGGGAAGAACTCAAGTCTGAGCCCTGAAGCACTCGGACATGCAGATGTCAGACAGGACAGAAGAGTGATGAGTAGCAAAGTAGAGAGAATAAAAGGAGGCCTGCTGTGTTCAAAGGAACCAACGAGAGAGGGACTGAGGGCTCTGTGAAATATGGGAAGGCAACTATGCACAGAAAATCATTCAGGACCATGCAACAGGGACAGCAAAGAACTTGACCTCTTTTAATCAATATCCGAAGACCATGCAGCCTGGGGTCTGGCCTGACAAAGGGGGAGATAAGATGGCCTTGGACGTACAGGCATGAGAGAGTTGGGATTTTCTTCCACCTACATGGGGAGGGTTTTCAGAGGATCACCACGTGTTTCTTTTCTGGGATTAGAGGCAGCCCCGGGTTGTATGAAGCCAGAGGTGTTACACCTTTAATGGCCTTCTTTAGAAAAGAATGCAAAATCAGGAATATGAGATTCTCCTGGCATTGCCAAAGGCACCCACCAGGCATGACAGGGAAAGGGTGTGGACTTGACAGAGACAACGGTAGAACTTAACGTGGCCAATATGGCTTTCTATTAAAAATTTTATAGTCATACTAGAGGCCCGTTGCACGAAGAGATTCGTGCAACAGGCATTCCTTCCCTTGGCTTCCAGCACTGAACTTGATCTCTTAAAAAATGTTCCAAGACCATGAAGCCTGGGGTCTGGATCAACAAAGGGGAGAAAAGATAAGATGACATTGGAAGTGTAGGCGTGAAAGAGTTGGGATTTTATTCTACGTAGGAATTGATTTCAATTATTAACTAAGCAACTTTTAATGTTCTTCTACTGAAATATATGAGAAATGCCTCTCTGAGTGTCCTGGTTCCCCAGTATATTAAATTAAAATACCCATTTTTATTTAAGCATGCGATTTAAAATTGTAGCATTAAATGTTTTTAATGCAAGAGAATAGTATTGTTTTCATAATACCAAAAACATAGCATTTAATTTTACTAATGTAAGTAATAAAATCAGATCCACTATAAGAGAGTTAATATTACAAGTAAGTTTTCAGGACACATCTATTGCGATTCAGAGGGTCCCATATGAATGTGAGGGATGTGTCAGACATAATAGATAATGCACTTCCAGGGAGAGCCTTTATTTGATGCCTCTCCGTATATGCAACACCCAGCCACTTATTTTTGCATGACATATAAAGTTTACTTGGCACTGATTAATCATATGTTCTCATTAAATTATTTACCCTTTTTATAGAAAGAGAATGCATCGTTCCCGATATAGAGCAGAACTTAATTGTTCAGCCTCAGAAAGAGAAATATGTTATTGGAGACGTGTTGAAATTCTCTTGCAGAAATAGACTCCACTCTCTTGTTGGACCAGATTCTCTTCAGTGCTACGACTTTGGATGGTCCCCTAATCCTCCGACATGTAAAGGTGACTATTTCTCTGACACTTGCTCAAACCAGAATTAGAATGTTGGAAATCAGCTGTTCTTTTCCTCTCTTAATTTTCTGTTGGCTGCCAGTGTGTCTATAACTCAGTGCATTAAGCCAGAGACAAACTTTGGAGGAACATGTGTTGGGTAGTAGATACCTCAGATTTCCTTATTTAAAAAATTAATCTTCAATTATTTGTTGAACTACGTATTCAAAGTCTCCATAGATGGACATATTGTGTCTGATACTGCAGCTATCTCTCTTGTGATATTTTTTGCATAACTTCCAACACTGGTATTGGACATTTCTAACAGCATGAGTCCCACCTCAAGTTTCCCTGAGTGTGTCTAAACAATATTTAAGCATCTTACAGTTAATTCAAGCCTGTGTACAATATAACAGAGAGTTAAAATTTGTTGATGAAATGCTTGCCTCCAATGATGGTATTTTTTTAAAACGTTTTGATGAAATGTTTCCATGGACTGTGAATATGGCTATAAGTTGCACAGTCATATTTGTTCGTTGATTTGCATAGAGTTTTAGACCACTAGAGCAGGGATAGGGGACCTTTTCTCTGCCAAAGGCCTTTGGATATTTATGACATCATTCGCATATCAAACAAATTTATCAACTTAAAAATTATCCTGCAGCTCTAACCGGTTTGGCTCAGTGGATAGAGCATCGGCCTGCAGACTAAAGGGTCCCAAGTTCGATTCCGGTCAAGGGCATGTACCTTGGTTGTGGGCACATCCCCAGTAGGGGGTGTGCAGGAGGCAGCATATCAATGTTTCTCTCTCATTGGTGTTTCTAACTCTCTGTCCTTCTCCCTTCATCTCTATAAAAAATAAATAAAATATATTTTTTAAAAAGTAATATATCTACTTTGTGTATTTTTTTTTAAAAAAATAGTATCCTGCTGTAATTGGTCAAACATCTAATTAACTCACCCCTAATGCCTTGCCAGGGCCAGACCAAATGATTTCTAGGGCCTTATACGGCCCCTGGGCCGGGCATTCCCCACCCCTGATCTAGAATATCAAACGTTTCCTGGGCTTACATTTATGTCCAATGTGCCAGTTCTGTATCATAACAGAACTGGGAGACATAAATGTGGTGTAAACACCATTCTTTTTCCTTTCTCAAAAGATAAGTTAGATAACAAGTCATAGTAAAAAATCTCTTCATTTTCAGTTGTACAAGAGACACTTTAAACTTTACTTACACAGTATTTCTTCTGTAGAGAAAGTACAGTCCTGTGATCAACCGCCTCGACTCCCCAACGGGAAAGTTGCAGACACACCTAAAGAGGAATATGGACATGGTGAGGTGGTGGAGTATGGCTGCAACCCCAGGTTCCTCCTGAAGGGCGCTAAGAAAATCCAGTGTGTTGATGGAGAGTGGACACCCTTGCCCGTGTGTGTGGGTAATGTACACACAATTTCAGTCGTTAGACTTACGTCAACACTCTGTGTTTCTATTCATATCAAGACCTCACTTACACTTTAAATTTGAATGTTTGTTTGTGGAATTTTCACAGAGGAGCACAGTACATGTGGAGATGTACCTGAGCTGAAGGACGGCAAGGTCGTGTTCCCAGCACGGCCCTCCTATCACCATGGAGACTCAGTAGTGTTCACTTGCAGAGACGACTTTACAATGATTGGTCACAGCTTAGTTACATGTATTAGGGGAAGGTGGACCCAACCGCCTCAGTGCATTGGTGAGAAGACACTTCTATAATTGACATTTAATAACATTGGTTATTTTTCATTGTGAAACTCTACATGCAACCATATTTTTGAAATTTAGAGATAGTCTTGAAAATGTCATGTTGACAATTATAATGAATCAAACATTCATTGTTTATAGTTCAATAGGACCTACAGAGGAAAAATAGAAACTAGCAATAGAATTTTATGTGTCTGTCCCTAAAATTAACATTATTTAAACCTGTGAAGCTAAATTTTACTTAAAGACACATGATTAAACTTTTATCCTTCAGTGTTTATTTTGTAACTTCCTATAAACCAGCCTTTCACTCTATCAAGATGTTTCTTTTCTCTGAATAAACAAATTCTTTCAGAAAACAAGGATCTTTAGACATACCACAACCATCACACATCCTTTTGTCTACAAATTTTCCTTCAGTCATCATCTCTTGAAGAAGATGACTCATGTTGTGTCCATCAACACCCCGGACCCGTCCCAAAAATAAGACTAACTCTCAAGCCTCTTGTCTGTTTTAAATTAGCCTCCTTTACTTCAGTTTTTTTTAAGGTTTCATTGCAAAATCATTACTTTCCTTTGGCCAATTACTTGACTTTACTTTGTGCTGTTAATCCTCATTTGATTTTTATCATTAACAAATTATTAACAAATACTACCTAAGATCTACACCAATCGGTCTTATCAAACTCAAAAAGGATTACCACCAGCATTGCATTTTTGAAGTATGTAGCTGTGTATGAAAACTTCCATAGTCTATATCTAAAACACACTGAAGCCAGCATAAATGTATTATTATGGCATTATAATATTATTGCATTCTAGGATGATCTGGTGTATAAAATAGCTTCTTAAAGATTCTAAGAACATATATACAAAATGTGTTATGACTTAAAAACCAAATTTCTTATTCTGATTTTTTGATCATGCCAAAGATCCGCTGAAACATTCACATTCTATACCCTACACCTTAGATCAACTTTTCTTGTTAGTATAGATTACATTTATTTTAAAATATATAATTAACCTAGAAAATTCATATATTCTATCTCCACATATAATTTTTTGCTTTTACCATTTTAAGATTGTAGATTAAAAATAATGTAGTGTAGTTTGGCACCAAGAAAAATGGATGTGAAAATTTGCAGATTTCAAATGAGACCACATTTAGTCATGTATGATTCTTTCCTATGTAGATCAGACAAAAGGTGAACCCCTATGTCCTGGCAATCCCCAAAGGGCAACATGGCTTTAGAATGACTATTCTCTCTCAAATTTCAATACTGGACATAGGACTATATGTTCACACATTGTAGATCACCTCATGCAACATGATCAGGAAGAACTTTGCTGGTGGAATTTATGGTCCTAAAGTCCTATTTCATTAGAGTCTGGACTCTTTAATTGTTGTGTTGGGGTGTTTTTTTTTTTTTTTGTTGTTGTTTGTTTGTTTTAATTAGTTGCCTGGATTTTCATAATTAGTGCTTTCAATAGAATATTTTCATTTTACAGCAACAGTTGTACTTAAGACGTGTAAATTATCGGGTGCAACTGCCTATAAGTTAAAACTGACACGTTGGATTCATTATGAGCATAATAGGAAAATCAGTTACACGTGTGGGAGGAAGTCAGAGCAGAAACACTCCGTCTGTATGAACGGAAAATGGGAGCCTGAGGTGACCTGCATAGGTGAGCTCTTGTTTAGATCATGTCCAAAATGTGTGTTTCTTTTTCTGCCTACCTTGTAAAAGGTGTCTCTTTGTGTCTTAAAACATTTTTACTAAGTATGTGTTATGACAATAATTTTGTAGCTGGAAAGTAATTTAGAAAATAACCAAAACATTATTTCTGAATATGAATTGTATCATGTGCCTTGGTCAGCGATCAACAAACCACCCAGCAGTGCGGTGGCTTTAAAGTCACATTGGGCAGTGGGTGTGCCCATTAATGTTGTAATCCCATTGCTATCAAGTTCTTACCTTCAGATGTGCCTATGCCTGTAACGTGTGTATTTATCTAAGCATCTACGGGTGTACACATCTAGCTACCGATCTATCTATGTCTGTATCCACCTATCGCTGTAGGAATCTACCCATCTAGGCATCAGTCTTTGCTCATGTATATCTGTCTGGCAAACACCGAATCTTATTGCCACCACAAATGCCATCCCACTTTTCATATCTGTGTTGCTGTTCTTTAACTGAGGGGCACCTTGACACACTACCCTCAATATTTTTACCAATTTCCTCGGACCTAGAATATTCAGAAAGCATTTTACATAAGCTAAGCTACCCAAGATGGATCACAGAAGGAATAAAGGAAAGAACCTACAAGGAAGGCCATGAGAATATAAGCCCAATGCGGTATGTTAGAGCGATAAACAAGATGGAGATGTAACATATTTAAACACAGAATAGAGCATTACAGTTTGATATTTCCAGGTGCATTATTATTGATCATTTTATTCACTGAGTTATTATTTTAATATTTTTGACTTATGATTTTTCATCAAGAAATCTGATTTTAATATTTTTAGAAGCACCACGATGTCCACCTCCACCTCAGATTCCCAATTCTCAACATATGACCCTGACAGTGGATTATCAAGAAGGAGAAAAAATATCTATTCTCTGTCAAGAAAACTTTCTAATCCAGGAAGGAGAGGAAATCGTGTGCCAGGATGGACGATGGCAGTCAATACCGCGCTGTGTCGGTCAGTAGTGGGTCACTTGCATTGCAACTGTCTTTCAGATGAGGGTAAAACTCCCCCCGCTTTGTGTAAAGGAACAAGATGAGCCCTTTTCCCCTATCCATGCCACTTCATCTCCAAACAGTAATGCCATCCAGGTGCAGAAATCAACCAGCATTATTTCACTTCTAATGTGAAACCAATGCAAAAAGAAACTTCCGGTGACTGGAAATACCAAAGTTCTGTCTATACGTATTTCACTCCTCAAGATGAACAGGAGGAGACTGAAGAGGCATATAGGACAAATGGATAGTAGCATCAATTTTATGGGCACATATACCTTTGCAAGTTTCACATATTTTTAATTATGAAATAATTTAATTTGTTCCAAAGTCCTGAGTTTAAAATCCCAAACAGTGTTGGATTTTAATTTTCAACTTAAACATTATCCTTGTGCTTGAACTTTTAACCTCTATTTTTCATATAGAAAACACTCCATGTTCTCAACCACCTCATGTAGAACATGGAAGCATTAAGTCATCCCGATCTTCAGAAGAAGGAAAAGAAACATCGGAACCCAAGCTATATGCGCATGGCACCACATTAAGTTATATTTGTAAGGATGGTTTCAAATTGTCTCAAGAAGATGGGATAACATGCCACCTGGGAAAATGGAGTGCTCCACCACAGTGTGTAGGTGAGGACAGCAGGCAGACTAAGTTCTTTTTGGTACAGTTCAGTAAGATAATCCATCGTCGTCATCAAAGTCATAAGAAGTAACTCTTTAGAATTATAGACATAAGAAGCCATTATATATAAAAAAAGAAGCCATTATATGTCATTTATATATTAACATGTTTTGCCAAACGATTTTTGCATAAACAAATTAAATCAATTTTTATTAATTTTATTGGCTCCTTATGAAATCACTTATAATTCGGGCATTTCTTTCCTACTAAAACTGGAAGTGTGGTGAAATGAAACTGTACTCTTCATATAAGTGTACCTGTTCATATTCTTGCATATTCATATGGGTTGCAATGAAGGCTTTGTCACCAGGATTTATAAAGATTTATGTTCTACCTCCATTGTCCCTTCTGATCTCTTACAATAGAGGAAGGATACTTTTCTTAAGATTATTCTCAATGTGTTTCTTTTTATTGCTCATGGTTGGAGAAGTATGGACACGCTCATTCTTAGATATGTTCACAGTTTTCCTTTCAAGTTCTTTCTTGCTCAAGCTGACAGCTGGACAACCATCATGGTGGTTTTAGAAGCATTTGTGTACCTATCTTGACATCTGATATTAGCACCTGTGTGATCATTTTTTTAAAAAATGAAAGTACCAAATATGACAACCAGGACATGAAGTAAAGTTCAGTTAGTGAAATACACAGTCATTCATTCATTCATTCATTCATTCTTTTCTTTTCTTCTTTTCTTTAGGACTTCCTTGTGGACCACCCCCTGAGATTGCCAATGCTGTTCTATTTGACAGATTAAACATTTATCCACATGGGCAAAAATATACGTATACCTGTGACATCGGTTTTGAGATTTGGGGACCTGCATATGTAGAATGTTCAGGAGAAAAATGGTCCAATCCACCAGAATGCACAAGTATAGTGTATTTCATTTTATTCTAAGGCTGATGAATATCTTTAGTTCAGAGGATTCATGGTAAAACTATAACACTGGGACAATTCTAGAAACTGTCTCTAGAAAGTTCTGGATTCTGGTAGAAAATTAATAGCCCTAGTAATACCAAAACTTTGGGAACGGGAGCCAAATTATTTCATTTGATGTCATCCGTGTTCACGTTCCATGTGTTCTGATGGGCATCTTCTGACTTCTCATCTCTTCCTGTATCACAGCTGGTCCCTGCTCACCAACCTCATCAATATTCAATTCATTGAGAGTTTATCAGTTTTTTCCTCATAAATCCATAATGTTCTAAGATGGTTGATGTAGCCAGGCCCACATGGCTCACTGGTTGAGCATATTACTATGAATTAGTAGGTGACAGTGTGATTCCCAGTCAGGGCACATGCCAGATTGCAGGATCAAATCCCCAGTAGGGGGCATGCTGGAGGCAGCCAATCAATGATTCTCTCTCCTCATTGATCTTTCTTGTCTCCAAACACCTCTCCTTACAGCTCTGGAATCAATAAAACCATAGTTGTTTTAAGATGTTTGATGCAATTATGGTAAACAGATTTAGACAGAAGCAAAAAATGTAATATGTACATAGTGTCTGTGGCCTGTGTGGACAAATAAGAATTTGGATGTAAGATGTTTGGTCTCAATCATGACCTGTATGCCCATCTCCTCAGGCTTTCAATACCACCATCTCCACGTTGCACTTTTGATAAATGTAAAATTTTTCAATGTTGTTAGGTCAGGATGGCTAACATTTTCAAGTTATAAGAAACATATTATACAGTAGGCATTGGTTTGGTGTGTATCTATTATTCTAGAGTATAATTATTGGCTGACATGTTAAAGATTTATTGAAAAGTCTATGTTGTTGCTTTTACAGAAACTATTTGTTCTAGCCCACCCAGCTATGGCAATGCCATCCTCATAGGCCGGAAGAAGAAGTCATACAGGTCAGGCGAGCAAGTGACTTATAGATGTCCAGACTATTACCAAATGGATGGATCCCACGTTGTATGGTGTTGGAACGGCATATGGATAGGAACACCCAATTGCAAAGGTATTTTGGTGAATGGCTTCTAGCATCATTAACAATAGACATCGGATCTGGTGCAGGCCAGATGGAGGAAGGTCTATGCCTCACACAGAGGAATGGATGTGTATCAATGGTGGGCACTGGAGCCCCAGAGCCCTCAGAGTGTGACTCCTGACACAGCTGTGTCAGCATCTCAGGGAATTGGCAGAAAGTCAAATGCAAACTCACAGGCTCACTCAGACTCAGCCTCAGAAGCTCAGGGGTTGTGACGCCGAAATCGATGTGGCAATTCCCAGCGGGTTCTACCCCCACTGTTGTTGGGAACCGTAGCTTCAGCCTCTTATTACTTCACATCCACCCGAATCTCCCCGATGAGCTGCACAGTGCTCACTGCAGTGCCCTTAGGCACTCAAGTTATTGCAGTATTTTTAGGAAACTGTAAATTTATTGCACTCTTCTTTGTCCTCAGTTTCTGTGTGGAAATCTTAAGTGATCATCTTCTTTAGCTACTTATTCTCTAAGAAGCTGGCTACTGTGCTCATTTTCTAAGGGTCTAAAATCACAATTCAAAAACATGATGTTTGTGAACCACATTTGGCTGCCAAATAATATGTTTGTTATGTGTTTCTTGGGTTTATAAATTCACTTTGATTTTATATAAACTATGTTTATTTTACTAAACTTAAAGAAAATGTTCAGAAAAACCATCATTTTCTTACTTTAAAAAAAGTTTTTAAATTTTTATTGAATTTATTGGGGTGCCATTGGTTAATAAATGGTGCTGGTATAATTGGACAGACCCAACCAAAAAAATGATATTGGACCACTTTCTTATACCTTACACAAGAATAAACTCAAAATGGATTAAAGATATAAATGTAAGATTATAAACAATAAAAACCCTGGAAGAAAAAACATGGGCCATGAAATCTTAGACATTTCTCATAGCAACATTTTATTTCTAATATATCTCCTCAGGCAAGCAAAACAAAAGAAAAAATAAACAAATAGGACTACATCAAACTAAAAATTTTTGCACAGAATAATCATCTTTTTCATAGGCCCAAAAATCTCTATTAACGTTTGAGAGAGGATGGGAAAGAAACTTAAGGTATAGAAGCTTAACTCTTACCAAAAAACTTGCTTTATCTTCTTTTTTCAGTCTTGCATGTAAATTTGTGAATATTTTCCGTCTCAATTGTGTCTAAATGATCGCTGCATTACAGATCCATTTTTCCCTCTTTATTCAGATTTCTCCAGTGGCAGCCCTCCAGAGGAGAATCAAAATCCCTTTATACCAGACAAGAAGCGTAGGTATCGACATGAGGACACAGCACGTTATAAATGCAGGCACCCTTTGGGCCTCTTCGGGAAAGTAGTGTTGACATGTCTAAGTGGGAAGTGGACAGACCCACCTGAGTACAAGGGTAGGGTGTCTCATTGTCCCCTCCCAGTCTCTGTGCAGCTTCTATAAGCACTTGGTTACTATGCTCCTGTCCAGCTGGCCTTCATTTGGTTACTCAGGTTTGTTGCTCAATCGTTTCCTGTAAATCGGCTGGCCTTCATTTGGTTACACAACTCCCTTCCTGTCTGAAATCAATAAAAACATAGTCATTTTAAGATGTTTCATGCAATTATGGGAAATCGATTTAGTCAGAAGCAAAAAATGTAATATGTACATAGTGTCTGTGGCCTGTGTGGACAAATAAGAATTTGGATGTAAGAAGTTTGGTCTCGATCATGACCTGTATGCCCATCTCCTCAGGCTTTCAATACCACCATCCCCACGTTGCACTTCTGATAAATGTAAAATTATTCAATGTGATTGAGTCAAGATGGCTAACATTTTCAAGTTGTAAGAGAAGCATTGTAGAGTAGGCATTGGTTTGGTGTGTATCTATTATTCTAGAGTATAATTGTTGCCTGTTATGTTCTTTCAAAGATTTACTGAAAAGTCTATGTTTTTGATTTTTCAGAACCAATTTGTTCTAGCCCACCCAGCTATGGCAATGCCATCCTCATAGGCCGGAAGAAGAAGTCATACAGGTCAGGAGAACAAGTGACTTACAGATGTCCAGAACATTACCAAATGGATGGATCCAATGCTGTACGGTGTAGGGACGGCATATGGATTGGAAGACCCACATGCAAAGGTGAATGGATTCTAGCTTCATTAACAATAGACATCGGTTCTGGTGCAGGCCAGATGGAGGAGGGTCTATGCCTCACACAGAGGAATGGATGTGTATCAATGGTGGGCACTGGAGCCCCAGAGCCCTCAGAGTGTGACCCCTGACACAGCCGTGTCAGCATCTCAGGGAATTGGCAGAAAGGCAAATGCAAACTCACAGACTCACTCAGACTCAGCCTCAGAAGCTCAGGGGTTGTGACCCTGAAACCGACGTGGCAATTCCCAGCGGGTTCTACACCCACTGTTGCGGGAACCGTACCTTCAGTTTCTTATTACTTCACATCCACCTGAATCTCCCCGATGAGCTGCACAGTGCTCACTGCAGTGCCCTTAGGCACTCAAGTTATTGGAGTATTTTCAGGGAACTGTAAATATACTGCACTCGTCTTTGTCCTCAGTTTCTGTGTGGAAAACTTAAGTGATCATCTTCCTTAGCCATGCGATATTCCTCAAAGCATGTACTTGACTTATTCTCGAAGAACCTGGTTACCGTGCTCATTATCTAAGGGCCTGAAATCACAATTCAAAAACATGATGTTTGTGAACCACATTTGGCTGCCAAGTAATATGTTTGTTTGTTATGTGTTTATTGGGTTTACAAATTCACTTCGATTTTATCTTTTTTAAAAAAATATATATTTTATTGATTTTTTACAGAGAGGAAGAGAGAGGGATAGAGAGTTAGAAACATCAATGAGAGAGAAACAACGATCAGCTGCCTCTTGCACACCCCCTACTGGGGATGTGCCCGCAACCAAGGTACATGCCCTTGACCGGAATTGAACCTGGGACCCTTGAGTCCGCAGGCCAACGCTCTATCCACTGAGCCAAACCGGTTTCGGCTCACTTCGATTTTATATCATCTAGGTTTATTTTACTAAACTTAAAGAAAAATGTTCAGAAAAACCATCATTTTTTTACTTTGAAAAGTTTTTAAATTTTTATTGAATTTATTGGGGTGCCACTGGTTAATAAATGGTGCTGGTATAATTGGACAGACCCAACAAAAAATGATATTGGACCACCTTCTTATACCTTCCCCAAGAATAAACACAAAATGGATTAAAGATGTAAATGTAAGATTATAAACCATAAAAATCTTAGAAGAAAAAACATGGGCCGTAAAATCTTAGACATTTCTCATAGCAATATTTTTTTCTGATATATCTCCTCAGGCAAGCAAAACAAACAAACAAAAATAAACAAATAGGACTATATCAAACTAAAAAGTTTTGTACAGAGTAATCATCATTTTCATTGGCCCAAAGATCTCTAGTAAACTTTTAGAGAGGATGGGAAAGAAACTTAAGATATAAAAGTTTAACTCCTACCAAAAAATGTGCTTTATCTTCTTTTTTCAATCTTGCATGTAAATTTGTGAAGATTTTCCGTCTCACATGCGTCTAAATGATCGCTGCATTAGAGACCCATTCTTTCCTCTTTATTCAGATCCCTCCTGTGGCAGCCCTCCCCCAGTGCAAAATGCCTTTATACCAGATGAGAAGCCTCGGTATAGACCTGGGGACACAGCACGTTATGAATGCAGGCACCCTATGGGCCTCTTCGGGAACGCAGTGGTGACATGCCTAAGTGGGAAGTGGACAGACCCACCTGAGTGCAAGGGTAGGGTGTCTCATTCTCCCTTCCCAGTCTCTGTGCAGCTTCTGTAAGCACTTGGTTACTATGCTCCTGTCCAGCTGGCCCTCAGTTGGTTACTCAGCTTTATTGCTCTATCGTTTCCTGTAAATGGGTTTGGGGCCGGGAGGAGGTGAGTGTAGCTCCCTGCTACTCCGAAGCTCCCTTCCTCTCTGAAATCAATAACAACATAGTTATTTTAAGATGTTTGTTGTAAATATAAGAGACAGATTTAGACAGAAGCAAAATATATCAAATGCACATAGTGTCTGTGGCCTGTGTGGACAAATAAGAATTTGGATGTAAGAAGTTTGGTCTCGATCATGACCTGTATGCCCATCTCCTCAGGCTTTCAATAGCACCATCCCCACGTTGCCCTTTTTGATAAATGTAAAATTATTCAATGTAATTGAGTCAAGATGGCTAACATTTTCAAGTTATAAGAAAAACATTGTAGAGTAGGCATTGGTTTGGTGTGTATCTATGATTCTAGAGGATAATTATTGCCTGATATGTACTTTATAAGATTTACTGAAAAGTCTATGTTCTTGCTTTTTCAGAAACAATTTGTTCTAGCCCACCCAGCTATGGCAATGCCATCCTCGTAGGCCAGAAGAAGAAGTCATACAGGTCAGGCGAACAAGTGACTTACAGATGTCCAGACTATTACCAAATGGATGGATCCCATGTTGTACTGTGTTGGGACGGCATATGGATAGGAACACCCACATGCAAAGGTATTTTGGTGGATGGCTTCTAGCATCATTAACAATAGACATCGGTTCTGGTGTAGGCCAGATGAAGGAAGGTTTATGCCTCATACAGAGGAATGGGATGTGTATCAATGGTGGGCATTGGGGCCCCAGAGCCCTCAGAGTGTGACCCCTGACACAGCCGTGTCAGCGTCTCAGGGAATTGGCAGAAAGTCAAATGCAAACTCACAGGCTCACTCAGACTCAGCCTCAGAATCTCAGGGGTTGTGACCCCGAAAATGATGTGGCAAGACCCAGCGGGTTCTACGCCCACTGTTGTTGGGAACCATACCTTCAGCCTCTTACTTTGCATCCACCCGAATCTCCCTGATGAGCGGCACAGTGCTCACGGCAGTGCCCTTAGGCACTCAAGTTATTGGAGTATTTTTAGGGAATTGTAAATATATTGCACTCTTCTTCGTCCTCAATTTCTGTGTGGAAATCTTAAGTGATCATCTTCCTTAGCCATGCGATATTCCTCAAAGCACGGCAATACTTGACTTATTCTCTAAGAACCTGGCTACCGTGCTCATTTTCTAAGGGCCTAAAATCACAATTCAAAAACATGATGTTTGTGAACCAGATATGGCTGCCAAGTAATATGTTTGGTATGCGTTTCTTGGGTTTACAAATTCACTTTGATTTTATATCATCTAGGTTTATTTTACTAAACTTAAAGAAAAATTTTCAGAAAAACCATCATTTTCTTACTTTGAAATAAGTTTTTAAATGTTTATTGAATTTATTGGGATGCCACTGGTTAATAAATGGTGCTGGTGTAATTGGACAGACTCAACCAAAAAATGATATTGGACCACATTCTTATACATTACTCAAGAATAAACTCAAAATGGATTAAAGATGTTAATATAAGATTAAAAACCATAAAAGTCCTAGAAGAAAAAACATGGGCCATAAAATCTTAGACATTTCTCATAGCAATATTTTTTTTCTGATATATCTCCTCAGGAAAGCAAAACAAAAGAAAAAAAATTAACAAATAGGACTACATCAAACTAAAAAGATTTTTACAGCATAATCATCATTTTCATCGGCCTAAAAATTTCTATTAACCTTTGAGGAAAGATGGGAAAATTTTTAAAGATATAGAAGTTTAACTCCTACCAAAAAATTGCTTTATATTCTTTTTTCAATCTTGCATGTAAATTTGTGAAGATTTTCAGTCTCATTTGTGTCTAAATGATCGCTGCCTTAGAGACCCATTTTTTCTCTTTATTCAGATCCCTCCTGTGGCAGCCCTCCCCCAGTGCAAAATGCCGTTATACCAGATGAGAAGGCTCGGTATAGACCTGGGGACACAGCACGTTATGAATGCAGGCACCCTTTGGGCCTCCTCGGGAATGCAGTGGTGACATGCCTAAGTGGGAAGTGGACAGACCCACCTGAGTGCAAGGGTAGGGTGTCTCATTCTCCCCTCCCAGTCTCTTCTGTAAGCACTTGGTTACTATGCTCCTGTCCAGCTGGCTTTCATTTGGTTACTCAGGTTTGTTGCTCTACCCTTACTTATAAATGGGTTTGGGGCCGGGAGGAGGTGAGTATAGCTCCCTCCTACTCCGTAGCTCCCTTAAAATCAACTGCTCACTCAATAAATCAAACAATATCCTCTCTTAGAGTCCACAGGAAAATGTGGGCCCCCTCCCGTTATTGACAATGGAGACATTACCACGTATCCATCACCACTCTACGCTCCCGGGTCTTCAGTGGAGTATCAGTGCCAGGCCTACTATGAACTTGAGGGAAACAGGAGAATAACATGCCGTGATGGAGAGTGGTCTGAACCACCCAAATGCTTGGGTAAGTCCTTTAATATCCTCGTGGGCCTGGGACATCCATGTAATGAATGCCATGACTGCTGCTTACAACAGAACCTGCATGGACTGTCACCTCTTCTGCTGACCACCAAATAGTCATGGCTGAGGGTATACAGTCTGAAAAATTCTTGAGCAACAACAGCAAGAAACTATCATTTTTCTTTATTGTAATGTATTTTCCCTATCACCACTTATGCCCCCTTTACCCTCTCCACCTCCACCATCCCCTTCAAGGATCCTTTAATGAAAGTTCTTCATAGCATCGTGGACATTGTGAACGTTGATTATAGCATACAGTGATCACACATTCCACAGAGTACCCCATTTTTACATCATTGATAGTTTACAATGAGTTATAACAACATGGTGGATTTTCAATGAAGTGGTTTGCAAAAGGGTTTGAGGATAAATTCCTGGATCTGTGTAGAAGATTTTACATGACAGTGTAAAATTCTATGGAAAATATTTGTATACTACCTAAAGTTTTATGTTCCTTGTGTTTATTTTTTACCTTCAGATGCATGTGTAATTTCAGAAGAAGCCATGGAACAACATAACATAGAGTTGAAGTGGTTATATGACAAAAAACTTTATTCTAGAACAAACGATTTTACTGAATTTAGGTGTCGACGTGGCTATCGTAAAGTGTCACCAGCATCTGCATTCCGAGCACAATGTCGAGAAGGGAAAATGGAGTATCCCATTTGTGCATAAAATGAGAGCTATCTGGCATTTTTCACATTAAAATCAGCACCTTCATTCAGAATATTTTAATATTAATCTAATTCTTCTCAATTTATTTTTCTAGTGGGGTATAACTCCCCTTTATTCATTCATTAGAATTTGAGTTAAATGCCAGGTGGGAGATGTCATTGTAATCTGAGACCAACGCACCACTTCTCATAAGCATCTCATTAAAATGTGACAAACCAACATGCCATGTGTTCTGTCCATGAAACGTCTCTGGCCAGAAATTAGATGCCATCTCTCCCCCTCTGCTTCCCCCCACAACCCTCCTAACGTTCTCAGCTTTCTCCATGACTGTGGGGACATTCTGAGACTCTTATTTCAGAGGAAAAGATATAAAATGCTTGTCTCCATCTTCACCTTAAAATTACTTCACAAACACGTCAAAACAAACCGTGACATAGAAAGGGAGTGGACTGACAATTCTCAGGGGGGAAGAGGGTGTGAGAGGTGCGGGAAGAGATTGGACAAAAATCTTACACCTGTGGATGAAGACAGTGGCGGGGGGAAGGGCATGGGGTGGGAGGGGGATCAGGTGGAAGGGAGGTACAGGTGTGAAAAAGAGGAACACCTGTAATAATCTGAACAATAAAGATTTATTTAAAGAAAAAAGAGAGTGCTTGAGAATTCAACCTTATATTAAAATATCATACTTTAACCACAATTAGCAGTAATGGGATGAACCTCATAACTGACCTTCATACCCCACAATGTAGAGTCCATGAGGTTGGAAACTATTCATTTTGATTAAAAGGACCAGAATTTCTATTTTTGAGAGCAGAGAGCAGCCAGTTCACATGTCTCAGTGAATAGTAAGCTCCTATAGTTATTCCTTTTCCTTTGTTAGCGATGCTGGATGGGAACACAATATCAGGTGAGGGAGTGTTAATTTAAACACACGTGCGCAGGCTGCTTATTTGGGGCCAGGCACTGCTTTCAACAATTTAAAAATATAAACTCATGTAACACTTATAAGAATCCTGTGAGGTAGAGACCATAATGGCTATCCCCATCTTACAGATGAGGAAGCTGAGGTCGTCTTGGGAGTTTCAGTAACTTGTACAAGGTCACACAGCTAGCGGACAATAGAATTAGGTTTCCAACCCCTCTAGAGTGCATGCTGCAAGGGTGAGTGGCTCTGACAAGCAGCACACTGGTACCTACCAAGATCCAAAGGATGCTCTATAGAAGCCCAGAGAAATTCAGAAAGGAGGAAGTGAGATTTGGAAAGCCAGGAAAATGGGAAGAATTTTTAAAATGGTGGAGTATGATCTTTAGGGCATTTAGATGATAAGAATCATTGGGATTCAACCAAGGAGAGAGGCGGTAAGACCAGAATTGAAATGGTGCCAGTATCCCATCATTCTTTTCAAAGGACATAATCCCAGAGAGCAAGAGAGAAGATTAAGTGTTGCTAATGCAGTGCCCTCGGCTGTCCCAGATCTTTCTCTTCTCTCAACAGTGTTTGGACGGAGCAGACTCAAGGACGCCCCTTCTTCCAGCCTCCGACCCCTCTCCAACCTCTTTTCCAGTCACCACCTTCAGAACCACCTCAGCCTCCAAGACCAGCCTACACTGCATCTCTACCTGAACTCCTTATTGCTGAACAACCATGAGCTCCCAACTCCATCAGAATTATTCCAACGAAGGGGAGGCTGCCTTCACCACCTGGCCTGCATCTGCAGGCTCCCACCTACCTCTCTCTGGGCTTCTTTTTCTCAAGGGTGAGGGCCACATCTTCCATGAGTTGGCTGAGAAGAAACGAGAGGGCACTGATCAGCTCTTAAAGTTGCAAAACCAGCACATTCTCTCCAGGACATGCTGAAGCCTCCCCAAGATGAGTGGGTAAAACTCAGGACACCATGGAGGCTGCCCTGGCTTTGGAGAGGAGCCTGACCAGGCCCTTTCGGAGCTGCGGACCCTGGTTCTACCTGTGCAGCCCCTCAGCTCTGTGACTTCCGGGAGAACCACTTCCTGAATGAGCAGGTGAAAGTCATCAAGCAGATGGGCCACACCTGGCTCACCTCTGCAGCTGGCTGCCCATGAGGCTATGCTGGCTGAGGCTCACTCTCAAGCATGCCTAAGAGCCTTTGGGGCCCAGATACCTTGGAGGGGCCCCTCTGCATTCCTCTGGTGTTTGGCTTTTGCCTGAGCCTCTCCTGTAAACTGCTAGGCAACCTTTACCAGGTCCCCCGCTTTGGCCTTTGATCGCGGGGGACCTGGCCGGCTGTCCGCCGGTGCCCCAGGCCTTCCGAAAGCCTCCGGGGCAGCCATGGCTCAGCGTCCTGCTGGCCCAATCAGCTACCCCGGCCACCCTGAGTCCCGCTCCCTGCGCCTCCTGCTGGCCCAATCGTGGGCATAGCGGAGTGATGGTAATTTACATATTACCATTTTATTATGTAGGATGGCTCAGTATACCCCCAAAATGATGAAATGCAACATTGAAATATCCACCTAGCACATACAAGATTTCAAACAGGTCATAAAGAGGTACTAGATTCTAATCAGGGGCCTAGCTATTGTAACACAGACTTGAAAACTGGTAAAGTACCGAGTATGAACACGTAGAACACGTTCACCCAGTGTGCTCTGAAAGTGAGCCAATGGTTACAGAACAAAGACTGGCAGAAAGCAATGAAACACCGACCACCACTACAGTTCAATTTAGATATAAGAGCATTGGGCATTGGGTTCAATTCTTATATCCTCCCATTCCTCTAACTTTAACATATATCATCCTTGACCCCCTAGAATATGTTAAGTTAAAATAAATACATATGAAAAGGAAGACAATACATGCTGAGAAATTTGAAGAACGCTTCATAACGATGTGGGCATATGGTCAGGGTAAGCTGCCAGAAGTGAAGTTCATGAATCACACAGTAGATATCAAAGTCCAAAGAGGCTTGTAAGACCCCTCAGTCTTCATTAATAATCAACTACAATTTGATTGCCAAAAATGGATATTGTCTAGACCAACTACTAAAAAGAGATATCTAATCACCAACAAATTGTATAAAATGAAATGCTAAAAGCATAGACTAATGTAAAAGAATGCAGAGGATTCTAAAGAATACTAGAAACACATGGGACAAATTAGAAGCAATTGGCACGTGGCATAAATGCATTCATCAATAGTAATTATTGATATTAAATTACAATGACAAGCCAATAAGAAAGAAGAAGTAGAATTGAATAAAGAGAAAACCCAGTTTTGAGCCATTTCACAAAAGACCAATGTAAATATTAAAAAATGACTAATTGAGCCCATCCCGTAAGGCTCAGTGTTTGAGCATTGACCTATGAACCAGGAGGTCATGATTCAATTCCTGGTCAAAGCACATGCCTGGGTTGTGGGCTTGATCCACAGTGTGCGGTATACAGGAGGCAGGGGATCAATGATTCTCTCTCATCATTGATATTTCTATCTCCCTTTTCCTCTCTGAAGTCAAAAAACTATATTTTAAAAATAAAAAATAAAAAATACATCAATTGCGTCCTGTACATCCTCCAACTGGGACAGTGATCAAAACTGCAACCCAGGTACATGCCCTTGACCAGGAATCTAACCCTAGATCTTTTGGTCCTCAGGCCAAATTCTGTGACCACTGGACTACACCAGAAAGGGCTATTTTAACACATGACTTTTTATTGTACTATTTCCTACAGTACATTCTAAGCTCACATGTTTTGTTTGTTAAACATCCGATTGAATATGCAGAAAGCCACACTGTTCCATCCATTGCTGTTTATTGCTCTATTGCCAAATATTCTAATCTCATGATAGTGAAGAATGATTGTCTTGGTACAAGTATAAGCGAATTTATAGTTGGGTTAGCAACGTTAGGAGAAGATTAAGTTGAGAAGGAGGCTAACATCTTGCTTTTAGGTCCTTTGCAATATAGTGGGAAAGAGCAGGAAATACCAGAAGACTGGCAAGCTTTGAGGCAGGAAGAGCAGTAGGTGGGACTGGCCACACATTTGGGCAACAGGGCTTCTTCATTCACATCTGGGGAACTCCACTGTCCCTTCCAGACACATGGCTTGAAATGACCCAGTGGGCGTCACTGCCTTGTGTCCCGATTTGCACACAAATTCAATGATATCCCCTGTTTTTGCATAATAGGTTTTGTCATCTTTCCCTTTTAACTCTATGTTCTTTTCACTCATGATTTTTTCTGATATCACACATGGATCTGAAAGTAGAAGAAATAAATAAAAACAATTAGTAATTTAGCCTTTTAGTATAAACAAATAAACCTTCACCCCAATGACTAGCTTAGAGGATGAAATAAGGGAAAGAGCAAATGTACCAGAATGTGGGCCTAGTGTATTGCCTTTGCAATGTGATTGTAAGCAACATTCATATCCTCCTATGTAATAAATGCCTAATATGCTAAGTGTCTGGTTGTCTATTCATCGGTTCAAACAATCAAAACGTAATATACCAATGATATGCTAAGGCCGCTCAACCACTCGCTATGATGAACACTGACCAATAGGGGGCAGAAGCTCTTACCAGTAGGTTAGCTTGCTGCTGTGGTCTGGCCAATCAGGACTGAGTGAGACAGTCTGTACACACCCTGGAGCCCTTCCTCAGTCCCTCCCTGGCTGGTCAACTTCCTGCATCCCTCCTCAGCCCCGATTGTGTACCGGTGGGGTCCCTTGGCCTGGTCTGTGCCCTCTTGCAATATGGGACCCCTCAGGGGATGTTGGAGAGCCGGTTTCATCCTGATCCTGCATGCAAGGCCGAGGGACCCCAATGGTGAACGAATTTGTGCACTGGGCCTCTAGTATATAATAAAAGGGTATTATGCAAATTTACCCTAATGGCAGAAAGACTGGGAATGACAGGTCGTTTTGATGCCCACTGACCACCAGGGGAAGATGCAGAATGCAGGAGCTGCCCCCCAGTCGTCAGTGCAATCCCACAGGGGGAGCTCTGCTCAGCCACTAGCCAGGCTGATGGCTGCGAGCCCAGTGATGGTGGCTGGAGCCTCTTCTGCCTCCTCAGCAGCTCTAAGGATGTCCAACTGCATTAGGCCTGTTCCCCATGGACAGCGGGCCTAAGCCATCAGTTGCACATCCCCCAAGGGCTCCTGGGCTGCCAGAGGGATGTCTGACTGACAGCTTAGGCCCCTTTCCCCTGGGTGGACATCCGCCGAGGTTGTCCTAGACCCCCACAAGTGCACAGAGCTTCGTGCATCAGGCCTCTAGTATTGTAATAAAGTTTCAGAGCTTTTCTTTTTTCTATGGGCAAACTGTTCTTACATTGTAGAACTTTATACATGCTAAAAATTTTAATTTACTTTAAAAAAATGTTATGTTTTTGGTGATATTGGTGAATAATATTACATAGGCTTTAAATGTTTAATTCTATGAAACATTATCTGTATATTGCATTGTGTGCCCATCTCTCAAAATCAAATCATCTTTCACTGACATATATCTGACCCTCTTTACCCTCTACTACTGCCCCACCTGCTTCCCTTCTGATAACCATTATAGTGTTGTCTTTGTCTGTTTTTTCATTTGTTTGTTTCAATTTTATATTCCACATATAAGTGAAATAAATGGTTCATATTCTTTCTGTCTGACTTATTTCACTTAGCACGATATTCTCAAGGTCCATTCATGTTGCTGCAAATGGCAGTATTTCAACTTTACTTACATCCAATTTTGAAGATATTATGGACTCCTATTACTCTTCTCTTGATGCAAGTATTTTATATTCTAGTTCAGCCATCACTGTTATTGATAAGGCCTTAGACATAGCTAAAAGTCATGTTCCAACACATCCCATTAACTATTACATGATGAAACAGGATAGAATAACACATATGACTCCTGATATCCAGAAATTTTGAAATGTTTCCCAGTACATTTAGATGTATATATTATGTGAGTTCCACACACCTGCCAAAACACTTTGTCTGATCTTTCCTTTTTAACTTTACTACTCCAAGCAAAATTTACCTCCTTGCTTTAATATACCATATGTCTGTGTAATATTTTTCAAGATGTTGGATGTTGCCTTTGATGATCTTCATAAATGCTCTCTGCTTATTTCAATTCCAGAACTCAAATACAGTCTTAGCCCTGTTCCCGAACTGATGTGTATCCCCAGAAAATGGACATTGCTTCCTACTCTTCGTGTGAGGAACAAGTCTTGTGCTGGGAGACATATCTTAGACTTGTCCATCTACTCAATCATCAAAACTTGAGATGTAGAAATTACCTTGGAAATTCTATACTTTCTTTTCCATATAACCTAGTTTGGAGCTATTTCTAGACTATTTTGACTTGGGTATGGTAACTTTGATATCCAGTCCTGGACTTTATGGGTTTGCTATAATCTCCCATAGAAGGGGACACATGCACAGGTATGGTGCACCATGGGGTCAGTTAATGTATCAGAATGAGCCTCTCTGAATGTTTCTGTTTAAAGGACCATCTTTCATTGTTCACATAGGGATTCTCCAAGCTCATAGTCCTAAACACGAGTCTCCGCATGTGAAACACTGAACAGGAGAGCTGTTGGTGAGCACAGTTCTAGACTCTGACTCCATGACTAGTAGACTACATGCGAGCTCATAAACATCACCTTCATGGTCTCAGGATCCAGAAGATTCTTGAGAACTTACCAATGCATCTTGGGATTTCGGACCACTTTGCATAACTACAGGTTACATATTTAGGTCCTAGGAGTTCATAGTAGGCCTGGCAATGGTATTCCACTCTTGACCCTGGAGGATACCCTTCCAATGGCAAGGAGGTGATGGCTCCATTGCTAATCGCTGGAGGAGGCCCACACTTGTCTGCAGATTCTGAAAAAGAGCATTTCAACTGTTGAAGAAATTGTAGTTTTGTTGGAAACTATTCATGCAAAGCTGAACAGAAACTATTGTCCCTCTTTTGCATTTTAAACCTTGTATCCACCATGTTGTTCAAAATGCCTTAGATCACCACACTCAAGCGAGGCCTCCATACATGTAGACTTTTCAATTCTTAGAAAAGGAAATGCTGGAATCAAAACACTTACTAAAGCAGGTTGGCAAGTGGGACCAGCCGTCCTCACCACACACCATGGAGCCCAGGGCGTTACCATCTCTGTTTTCGTAGCCATCCAGGCATTGGTAGTCCAACGTGTCATTGGGTCGAAAAGGTTTGCCAGTGAATATGGCTGTGGCATTCTCAAATATTGGCATGTCACACTGTTCTGAAGCAAAATAAAGGTGACCATTGTATTTCTAATGCCATATTATGTAGAATTCAAATAAGAAAAATCTCATGCTGGCAATACTAAACTTTACCATCGGTGTGTGGATAAGTGAAGTATCAGGTGACAATTATCCGAGTTAGTGTTATTGTGAGCTGGATGAATTTTATGACGTGAAGAATAGATTTCCTTACCCATACTTTTTCCAATCATTCAAAACCTCTAAATATAGGTTAGGAACCTTTGGTCAAAACCTATTTTGAACTGTGGGTATGGCACTGGCTGTTACTACATTACACTACTATCATGATACGATGCTATCATTTGAAGGACAACACCACTTGTGAATGTAAGAGGTAATGTATGTGTTTATGAAGCAGACATACTACCACTAAGAGTGTGAGTCTTAGAGAATGACTGTAGTCCTTGGATATATGATCCATGTATTTATATCAAACACCCTCCTTTCCCTAATGATTCCCAGAATTGAAAGTTTCTCCACATTGATTTTAAAAATGCATTGCAAAGGGTACAGCTTTTTCACTAAAGGGAGTCCATGAAATAGAAAGCCATGCTTTAAAAATGTAAGAACGGATATCTCTTTGTGTGCTTTTGAAGTCAATTTGCCCACTTTCTGTAGCATATAGTCTAGTTTTTCTAGAGAACAGTCTTATATTTTTAATATCTATAAATGTTATTAATCTGAGTGAATTAATGTAAGTATTTCAACACGTCTACTGGGCGTAGGCAAAGCCGGACAAAGACACTCCTTTAGGGGCTCAGGCTGTTGTTGTGCACGGGGCTCAGTAGGTTCCTGAATTCCCAGTTCAAATCAGTGATCACTGCTTTGATACACACATGTAAGAAGACTCCAATTAAAGATCAGCTCAATTAGGTCCTGATGTATAATACAATGTCCATTACAATTATTCTCTCCTTTCTAAACACCCACAAAATGACTTATAGAATCCTGTGTACTTAACATGTAAAAGGCAGATATGACTGCATATGACAATCTTCATTGATAACCTCATAGCATGAATACATACACTCATAGGTGAATGGCTGACAGCGATATACATGTGACATTGGGCAAGCAGTGTATTTATTTTTAATTTAAACGACATTTTCAATGCTTCTTCAATGAACACACACAGTGCGTGATCTTAATCTCTGTTTCACTTAACATTATTTCACAATACTCATGACTTATTGCTCACTGTCACTTACTACAATATATTAACGACCTATTTGTTATCAAAAATTTAAAACTGCAAACACATTTGGAACAGGAAATGAAGTAGGCCATTGTTTTAAAGCCAAGAAGGCGTGGCCCATTCACCTTGAGAGTTGACACATTAAACTTTTCACAGTGATATGTCTGGTTATAGAAAATTCCAAATGGACTGGATATCTGGGTGGTTCACTTACGGATGCATGTGGGAGGCGAGGACCAGCCATTCTCCGTACATGTCACTGTTCTCTGTGGGTTTGGGAGACTGTAGCCCCGAGGGCAGGTAACAGTGATGGGTTGTCCCTGTAAATATTTTTGTTGTTTAGGTGGAGAATGTGGATGTTCCGAATAATTGAAAATACACTTCCCTGAAAATTACACAATAATCATAAAAAAGAATAAATGTAGTCATAGTCATGAATTAAAAATCTTTACCATCTTTAAACTAGAATGCATAAGCATCCCAACATGCAGCTTAAGTAAAACGAAAGTTGTTGGTAAATGTGTCTGAAAAAGAAAAACCAAGGTTAAAGATGATTTATCTGTATTTTTCACAACTGCACTATGAATAAATGATATCAACATCGTTATAAAGTCTTTCTTCATCTCCCATGTTTTTAATGAGGGACCTATCATGAAAGAAAATATGTATATTGGTCTTTCTGCTCATAGAACTCTTCCCTTGCCCATATTTTTCGCACACTGGTTCAGTGGTGCTCATGTTTTGCTCTCTGAACTCTGAACTATTGCCACGTGCACAGGACAGAGAGGTTTACTCACTGCGGCAGGGCACTTCCGGGGTCCATCCATCTTTTGTGCAAGTAATGTAATGCCAGACCTTTTCAGGAGGAGTCACATAGTTTTCATCACAGGAATAGTAAAACCATTGTCCTATCGGTGCTGGGAAGTATGATCTATATGTTTCTTCCTTGTATAGGAGTCCATGCTTTATTTCTGGGAATTCACAGGGATTTACTAGCAATTAAAACAAACAAAACACAGTATAAGTAATCTTTTACCTTAATATAAATGTAATGAGAGATACCTTTTTTCACTGATGAATTAGATTCTCATATGTCCCTAATTACACTCATTGCATTAGGCTTTCTAGGATAAGAAAGATTATCATCTTAGATGATATGAGTAACAATTGTTTTCTGGTCATTTCACAATATATACAAGTATTGAATCATTATCTACACAATGACTATTTAAATGATATTTTAGCTACATAAATCATCACTCTCCTTGTCACTGATTGTTATGCTCACTGAAGTCTGTGTCACAGTGGTCGTGGCCTCCTCTTTAAGGCACCTGACTTACCACATTCATTTGGCCTTGGCCTTGAATGAACACTGAGCCATTGACCTGCTATGTGTATCATTTCATTTGTCATCCATGGAAGATCCAGCTTAAGTGTGGGCCCCTTTGACAATGAACTGATATACAAGGAACAGCAATGAGACTGTAGAGACAGAAAACACTAGAAAAGGGCAACCCCCAAGGAATAAAATACCCTGTAGACTGAGGGGCATGTGTGACAGGGGATGGCTTTAGCAAGTACACAATGTCTCCCACATTCATCCCCCTCATACAAGGGAACCCCGTGCCTGTCTACTTGAGTGAGGCTGGAAAGCAAAGACTGCCTTGAAGCCCTCTGCTTTACCTTCTCAGAGAGGCAAAGATTTGAACTCATTAGGTCCCCTTTTTTATTTAATTTTTAATTTTTTTATTGATTTCAGAGAGGGAGGAAGAGAGAGAGAGAGAGAGGAGAGAGAGAGAGAGAGACATCAATGAACAGAGAGAATCATTGATCTGCTGCCTCCTGCAATTTCCCAGACTGGGCATTGAGCCCCCAAACTGGGCATGTACCTTGACTAAGAATTGAACCATGACCTCCTAGTTCACAGGTCAATGCTCAACCACTGAGCCATGCCAGCCAGGCTGATCCCCTTTATTTTTAAATTTAAGAGAAGTAATTGCAGAATTAAGAAGCGGGTCAAGATATGGAGGGAACTTACTGCTACATCTTGGAGGAGGATCCCAGCCTTTGTCAGTACATTTTGCAGTATTTCCCCAGGAGGAAGGGAAAAAGCCACTTGTGCAGTAGTATGTGATTGTGTCTCCCAGTCGGTAATTGGTCCTTTTAGGAATGTACTGACTGTTCTCAATTCTTGGAGGGTCACATGCTATTTCTGAAAAATGAAAGGACAAGTGTGTTATGCAGAAATCACATGAAAATCATCAAGGACATGAGAATAAAATGAACATCATGTTTTTGTTCTTTCCAAAGAGCAAAAGGGCATTCAAATGAGCACCCTGTCCATATATATATATTAGCAACGATTATATTAAAATTAGAAAATATATGTGACTTCTAGACACACGTGTTAAGTAAATGATATCTCCAGAGTTTGATGTTAATTGACACTAACCTCAAGTGAACCTGAAAAATGTTAAATTTTTTGCAAGGCAGTGTTGCTTCGGGGTAAAGTATTGACCTATGAACCAAGAAATCATGGTTCAATTTTTGGTCAGGGCACATGCCTGAGTTGGAAGCTTGATTCCCAGTAGGGGTTGTGAAGGAGGGAGTCGATCAAAGATTCTTTCTCATCATTGATGTTTCCACTCTCTCTCCTTCTCCTTCCACTCTGAAGTCAATAAACTACATTTTAAAAATAAAAATAAACATACTTTTATTTTCTCTCACATTTTAATCTGCTATATCTATCATATTTTCATGTTACCATTGCAGTCCAGTCTACCTCTCTTAGTTTTCACTTGGTAGTATAGCTAAATTTAACATCAATGCTTGAAGTCAAAAGCTATGATATATATATATACACAAATATCCCTAAGAGACCAACCAAATAATATTGAGAGAATTTTGTTAAATTAATTAAGAATAGAAGAACTTCTGGTGGTTGCTTTCAAGCAGTGGGCATAAATCCCTTGACAAATTAATGTCCTATTCTCATAATCTCCATGACAGCAAATGCTGCTATTAAAACATTGCCAGGGCAGGTGCCTCTATCCAATATAGTAACAGCTGAGATAGTACAATCGTGTGAGGCCACATTTTTCCTACTATTAGAAGCCATCATTAAGATTTGGAATAAGAATAATAGTTCCATATTGGCACTCCAGGTTGTGAATCAGTAGAAACATCCATTTGCATAGGGATGGATGAATTGGGCCAAAATTGGTTTTTATTTAGCCGATCTTGGTACTTTTCATCATTCCTGCAAATGACTTATTGTGAGAGATTGTCCCTTAATGAATGCAGAGACCAAAGTTTTGGTAAATTACCCTCAAATAGTCCTAGCCGGTGGGATCAACTCCTGGTCAAGGGCACATGTCTTGGTGGCAGTTTCCATCCAAGATCCTGGTTGGTGCTTGTCGAAGCGGCATCCAGTCTCTCTCACATCAATGTCTTTCAACCCTTCTCTCTCTCTCTCTCTTTGCCTCTCCCTCTACCCTTTTTTCTCCCTCTCCTTCCCTTCTCTCTGCTGTCCTCTCTCGCTCTCAAGATCAATGGAGAGAGGAATGAAAGATCAGTCCCTGGGTGAGGATTGAAAAAAAAACTTAAAGACACATGATAAAGGTCCAATCCTACTTAAGAAATAGCTAAATATTCCCATCAGTTTCAACTCACCTTGTCCATGAACCCAGGAGACCCACAGGGTGAGGATGACCTTGACTAGTAACAGCATGGTGGGGCTCCCCGTGGTGTGTTAGCACAGATGGTCCAGCGCTGCTGTTAGGGGTTTCAAATCTGCCTCATGAGCTGTTACCAAGTGTGAGTGAGACCCCGGATTTAAGTGAAATACCAGGATGCTAGTTGAATGAGGTCACTGGGTAGATATCAAATTTCAAAGAGTTTTGGAATATCTGTAACTTTTCGTGAATGATTTCACAATCATTTCTTGACTTCATCCCCTGACATGTACTGGTACAACTTTCCTTAGAAAAGTTATAAACTGGATCCAAAAGTGATATAAAACATTTATCTTTAAGTTTAACACTTCTTGAGAATGGGTGAGGTTCTTTCTCAACCAGGAGGTTCCCGTGGGAATACTCAGACTGCATGTCCCTGTGACCGTCTCTTGTCCTCTCGTTGCTCTCACCCGACTGCAGTCCTTAGGGGTCTATGGACACCAGCCAGTGTGTCCACACAGTGTATGTTCCTGTCTGTACGGTAGCATTGATTTTTTTTTTTTGTAAACTCACAACAGACCACACCACCAAGTCTAAGAATTTTAGCACATTCTTCACGTTCAACTTCTGCCACCCTCCCAATTGTTTTGCTTGTTTTCAAATGAGAGGGAGGCACAGGGAGAGAGAAAAACATCAAAGGTGAGAAACATCTACCTGCTGCCTCCTGCACGCTCCATACTGGGGAATGAGCCCATAACCTCACAATGAGCCCTCACCTGGAATGAACCTGTGACCTCTTGGTGCATGGCTTGGCGTCCAACCAACAGAGCCACACTGGCCGGCCTACGCACCTTTCATGTGAGGGCACCACAGAATCAGAGGCATGACATGGAGAAAATGGGAAGGGTAATGTCTAACCCAAACTGACAACTAGTTTGGCTAATACACTTCTGCTCAAATACTAATTGGAGACTAGTTATCACAGAGCTTCCATTGGACGGGACTTGGATTTGTTTTCATGTGCTTTCAGAATGGGTTCTGAGAAAACAGAAATTCAGTTCCCATATTGACTTAGGGTCAGGGAAATTGTTCATTGACCAGGTTCGTTAAGATTTGTAGCTCTGAAACAACGGATTATTTTTTGTCAAATAGAAGAGCAAAGCTTCAACTCTGTCCAGCAGTTCAAACCCTGCAGATGGAACTAAAGAAAACTGCCCTTCATCCTCACAAGTCTTCTTCAGTCCATGATTCACCTCTGACTCCAGTAAGAGAACGTAGCGAAATGGGAAGGAGAGAGAGGGAGAGAGAAAGGGAGACACACACATCAATTGCTTGCATCCTACACATCCTCTAATTGGAACAATGGTCCAACCTGTAACTCAGGTGCATGCCCTTGACCGGGTCTAACCCCAGACCCTTTGGCCCTCAGGCGAATGCTAAGCACACCAGACAGGGCATTTTTAACGTGATATTACCCATGGATCTGAAAGTAGAAGAAACAGATAAAAACAATCAATAATCTTTCCTTTTCTAAATGTACGATTTCCCACAGTACATTCTAAGCTCCCGTGTTTTGTTTGCCTGTTAACCATCTGACTGAATATGCAGAAAGCCACATCATTACCTCCCTTGCTGTTTATTGCTCTATTGCCAAGTAGTCTAATGTCATGATAGTGAAGAATTATTGCCTTGGTACAAGTGTAAGTGATGATATAGTTGCGTTGACAACGTTGGGAGAAGATTAAGTTGAGAAGGAGGCGAACATATTGCTTTTATGTCCTTTGCAATAGAGTGGAAAAGAGCAGGCAATACCAGAAGACTGGCAAGCTTTGAGGCAGGTGGAGCAGTCGGTGGGACTGGCCACACACTTGGGGCAACAGGGGTTCTTCATTCACATCTTTCCCTTTTAACTGTATGTTCTTTTCATTCATGATTTTTTTTCCGGATATTACCCATGGATCTGAAAGTAGAAGAAACAGATAAAAACAACCAATAATCTTTCCTTTTATAAACAAACTAGAGGCCCAGTGGGTGACATTTGTGCACTGGTAGGGTCCCTAGTGGCTGCTGACTTCCAGCCCAGCCGCCCTCCCTTCCCCTGGCCAGCCCTGCCCCCTGGTCAAACTCCCACAAGAACTCTGGGTTGAGGGGACAATTTGCATACGACGCTTTTATGATATGATAAGGCTTCAACATAATGACTAGCTTAGAGGATGAAATAATCAAAACAGCTAATGTACATCACCTGTGTGGGTGCCCAACATCCCAGAGACAGAGAGCCAGGGCCCTGGGCTCACACTGCCGGGTCCACACGCATCGTCCAGCTGATGAGCTCTGTGACCTTGGACAGGTGAGCCTGACCTTGCCTTCCCCTCAGCTTCCTGGTGTGTGAGGAGAGCAGCTGCCTGCTGGGGAGCTGTGAGGGCCCACACACCGGGGCGGAGGACAGGACTCGGCCCACGTTGAGGATGCACATTAGCTCTTTCGATAACTTCATCCTCTAAGCTAGTGATTGGGTTGAAGGTTTATTAGTCCATAAAAGGAAAGATTCCTAATTGCTTTTATTCATTTCAGATCCATGTGTGATATCAGAAAAGATCATCAATGCAAAGAACATACGGTTAAAAGGGAAAGATGACAAACCCTATTATGTAACATCAGGGGATACCTTTGAATTTATGTGCAAATCGGGACACAAGGCGGTGACGTCAGTGTAGTCATTTCAAGCCACGTGTCGGGAAAGGACAGTGGAGTTCCCTCGATGTGAATGAAGAAGCTTCACTTGTACCTAGACAATAATTCTTCACCGTCGTGGGATTAGACTCCTTGCCAAGAGAGCAATAAACAGCAAGGGAGTAACGGTGTGGCTTTCTGCCTATTCAATCAAATGTTTACATAAACAAAACACGGGAGCTTAGAATATACTGGGGGAAAGAGTGCAATAAATATTTATATGTGAAAATTGGCCTTTCTGGTGTGGTTCAGTGGACACAGCGTTAGTCTGAGGACCAAAGGGTCTGTGGTTCAAGTCCTGGTCAAGGGCATGTACCTGGGCTGCAGGTTCCATTTTTTTCCCAGTTGGGGCATGTACAGGACACGAGCAACTGATGTGTCTTTCTCATATCGATGTTTCTCTCTATCTCCTTCTGCCTCCTTCTATTTCTAAAAACAAATAAAACATGAAAAACAAGTTGAATACCAAGAATGTACTGAAATCCTTGGACTTGGTGGTGTGGTCTGTTGTGAGTTTACCCCCCTCCCCCCCCAAACAAAAAAAAAATCAGTGCTGCCCTGCAGACAGGACCGTACAGTGTGTGGACACACTGGCTGGTGTCCATAGACCCCTAAGGACTGCAGTCGGGTGAGAGCAACGAGAGGACAAGAGACAGTCACAGGGACATGGAGTCTGAGCTATTCCCACGTGAGCCTCCTGGTTGAGAAAGAACCTCCCCCATTCTCAAGAAGGGTTTAAAGATTGGAGTTTTGTATCACTTTTGGAACCAGCCCATTACTGTCCAAAGGAAAGCTGTAAGTACCTGTCAGGGAAGTACCTCAGGAGATGATTGTGAAATCATTCTTGCAGATTTACAGATATTGCAAAAGTCTTTGAACTTTGATATCTACTGAGTGACCCCAGTCAACTAGCTTCCCGGTACTGTCACTTAAATTCAGAGCCACACTTGGTAACGGCTCCTGAAGCAGATTTAACCCCAAACACCAGCGCTGGACCATCTGGCTAACACACCCGGGCAGGCCCACCATGCTGTTCCTAGTCAACGTCATCCTCACCCTGTGGGTCTCCTGGGCTCGTGGACAAGGTGAGTTGAAATTGATGGGAATATTTAGCTCCTTCTTAAGTAGGACTGGACCTTTTTCATTTGTTTTTACTTTTTAAAAAATCCTCACCGAGGGTGTATTTTCCAATGATCTTTAGGGAAAGAGTGCAAGGGAGGGAGAAGGGGGAGAGAGACACACACACACATCGATGTGAGAGACACATGGACTGGTTGCCTCTCCCAAAAGCCCCAACCAGGGCCCGGGATGGAAACTGCCACCGAAATATGTGCCCTTGACCAGGAGTTGAACCCACCGGCTGGGACTATTTGAGGGTAATTTACCAAAACCTTTGTCTCTGCATTCATTAAGAGACAATCTCTGACAATGAGTCATTTGCAGGAATGATGAAAAGTACCAAGACCGGCTAAATAAAAACCACCTTTGGCCCAATTCATCCATCCCTGTGCAAACTGGATGTTTCTACTGATTCTCAACATGGAGTGCCAATATGGAATTATTATTCATCTTCCAAATCTTAATGATGGCTTCTAACAGTAGGAAAATATGTGGCCTCACACATTTGTACAATCTCAGCTGTTACTATTTTGGATAGAGGCACCTGTCCTGGCAATGTTTGAACAGCACCATTGGCTGTAATGGAGATGATGAGAGTAGGGAATTACATTTGTCAAGGGATTTATGCCCACTGCTTGAAAGCAATCACCAGAAGTTCTTCTATTCTTAACTAATTTAACAAAATTCTCCCAAAAGTATTTGGTTGGTCTCTTAGGGAAACATGTGTTTTTATATGTGTCTCCTAGCTTTTTACTTCATACATTGGTGTTAAGTGTGGCTATACTGTGAAGTGAAAACTAGATATGTGGACTGCACTCTAATAGGAATGTGAAAATCTGATAGATATAGCAGATTAAAGTGAGAGAAAACATGTACTAAAGAATATATTTATTGATTTCAGAGAGGAATGGAGAGGGTGAGAGAGTTAGAAATATCAATGATGAGAGAGAATCATTAATAGGCTCCCTCCACCCTCCCCAACACTGGGATCAAGCTCCCCACCTGGATATGTGCCCTCAGCGGCAATCAAACCCTGACCTCCTGGTGCAGAGGTCATGCTCAATGCCTGAGCCACACTTGCCAGGCAAAAATAAACATATTTAGAGCTCATTTGAGGTTCCTGTGGATTAACATCACACACTGCATACAGCTGACATATTTTACTTAGTGCTGCACTAGGTGGTCACATATGTTTTCTGTTAGTTATAATATAATCTTTGATAATATACATGTAAGGACAGGGTGCTCATTTGAATGCCCTTTTGCTCTTTGGAAAGAAGAAAGAAAAGTCATTCACTGATTCTCATGTCCTTGATGATTTTCATGTGATTTCATATATATTTCACAAGTCCCTTTACTTTTCAGAATCAGCCTGTAACCCTCCAAGAATTGCAAACAGTAACTTCGATGCTGACAGGAGCAAATACAGACTGGGAGATGCAATCACATACTCCTGTAAAAGTGGCTTTTACCCTTCCTCCCGGGGAAATACGACAAAATGTACTGACATAGGTTGGGATCCTCCTCCAAGATGTATCTGTAAGTTCCCTCCATATCTTGACCCGCTTCTTAATTCTGCAATTACTTCTCTTAAACTTAAAAATAAGGGTGATCTGCCTGGCCTGTGTCACTCATTGTTTGAGTATTGACCTATGAACCAGGAGGTCACCATTCAATGCCCCATCAGGGCACATGCCTGGGCTGTGAGCTGATCCCCAGTGTGTGGTGTGCAGGAGGCAGCCAATCAATGATTCTCTCTGTCCATTGATGCTTCTCTCTCCCTCTCCCTTCCTCTCTGAAGTCAATAAAAAATAAAGAGAAAATAAAGGGGACCTCAGAAGTCCAAATCCTGGCCTCTCTGAGAAGGTAATGCAGAGCGCTTCCCGGCAGTCTTTGATCTCCAAAGTCTCCAATTCTAATTGAGATCAAAACCACATTTTTGTTAATAAAAATTTTAATTTTTTGCTATTCAGTGTTAAATATGTGTATGTGTACCTAGGAATAGACATTGGTTGGCCAGATTATTATGATCTCTGAACACATAATAATCTGGCCACTCAGTGTATATCCTATATAATAAAAGGCTAATATGCAAATTGTCCCCTCGACCAGGAGTTCGACCAGCAGGCAGGCCGGCCAACTGCCTGTGTCCCCTCCCCCTGGCCAGGTTGGCTGGACCCAACCCATGCACAAATTCATGCACCGGGCCTCTAATATATATATATTATACACACACACACACACACACACACACACACACACACTGAGGGGCCAGATTATTATTCATTCAGAGATCATAATAATCTGGCCATTCAGTGTATATGTCTCTTACTAAAACTCTAATATGTGAATTAGAACACTGGGTAAGAGCACTACCAGTCAACACCGAGTACATTAGATATTGATGTCTGGGTAACAAACACCCTGAACACACTGCCTCATACAACACCCCCCGTGTGTCAGCGTTGGCGGGGTCAGCATTTGGGAGCCACTTCGCTGCCTGGTTCTGGGTCGCTCCCTGCTGCTCCCTGGGATGCTGCCCAGTTTGTGGGGGAGAGGGCTGGGCTGGGCGGGGCTGCAGCATGTGCTGCCAAGAGGCCGACTCCCAGGGCCTCAGAACAACACCCCCTGTGTGTCAGCCTCGGCCGGGTCAGCATTTGGGAGCTGCTTCGCTGCCCAGTTCTGAGTCGCTCCCTGCTGCTCCTGGGGTGATGCCTGTTAGGGTCCCCAAAGGAGGAACGCACGAGGCCAAAGTGGTGAGGGATTCTCCATTTATTTGTCATTGGGATAGCAGATGGGCTGAATCCCAAATTGATGCCAGCTCCCAGGGACAGGGAGGTGGAGATTGTAAAGGACTCTAGGCTTTTTTGGTCGGAGAATTCTCTGGGCAGGTTGGATTCTGGGAAAGTCCAGAGGGGAGGGATAGTGGTCTTAGCAAGTGGAATGTGATGTAAGGGAAAGGGAAAGTCCATTGTGAAGAGGTCTAAGGTCAGACCGCAGGGGACGGGGTATCGATTCAATTATTTGATCCGACCTCACACTGCCCACGTTGGGGGTGGGGTGGGGGAGGGCTGGGTGCAGCATGTGCTTCCAAAGGGCCCACTCCCAGGGCGTGTGCAGGAGCCTGCGCATCCGTCCACCTGGGTGTCTCCATCGGAGGCCTGAGTGGAGGTAACCCTCCCCAGAGCGAGTGACCTGAGGGCCCTGGAGGCGCCTCCAGAGCATTGATGACCTGGTCACACACGGTCCCCTCGGCCACGTGAACTCTTCAGAAGAGCGTCTCTAAGTCCAGCCTCACTCATGGGAGGGGCACGGGGCTCCCTTGTATGAGGGGGATGAATGTGGGGGACATTGTGCACCTTCTAAAGCCATCCCCTGTCACACATGCCCCTCAGTCCACAGGGAATTTTATTCCTGGGGGACTGCCCCTTTTCCAGTGTTTTCTGTCTCTACAGTCTCATTGCTGTTCCTTGTATATCAGTTCCTTGTCAAAGCGACCCACACATAAGCTGGATCTTCCATAGATGACAAGTGAAATGATACACATAACATGTCAATGGCTCAGTGTTCACTCAAGGCCAAGGCCAAATGAATGTGGACAGTCAGGTGCCTTAAAGAGGAGGCCTTGGCCACGTGACACAGACCTCAGTGAGCATAACAATGACAATGAGAGTGACTATTTATGTAGATAACATTGACCTACAGTGTTGTGTTACTTTCAGGTGCACATTATAATGATTCGGAATTTGTCTATATTGTGAAATGATCAGGGAACAAGTGTTACTCACATCACCTGAAGGTTATAACTTTTCTTGTCCTAGAAAGCCTAATGCAATGCGTGTAAGTATGGGCATATGAGAATATAATTCATCAGTGAAACAAGGTACCTCTCATTACGTTTTTATTAAGGTGAAACATTACTTATGCTGTGTTTTGTTTGTTTTACTTGCTAGTTAAGCCCTGTGCCTTTCTAGAAATAAAACATGGACAACTATACTGGGAAGATAGATATAGATATAGACGATACTTCGCAGCACCAATAGGACGATGGTTTTACTATATCTGTGATGAAAACTATGTGAGTCCTTCACATTTCAAATGGGATCGCATGACTTGCACACGAGATGGATGGACCCCGAAAGTGCCCTGCCTCAGTGAGTGAACCTCTATGCCCTGTGCACGTGGTAATAGTTCAGAGTGGAGAGAGCAAACATGAGCACCGCTAAGCCTGGTGGGAAAAGTAGGTGGGAGGATGAGTCTCTGAGCAGAAAGACCGATACTGGGTTTCTCTTTTATCAAGGTTCTTCATTAGCAGCAGGAGAAAGCCTACCTAATAAAAGAGTAATATGCAAATTGACTGTACCTTCCCTACACCCACAAGCCACGCCCACCAGCCACGCCCACCAGGAAACCATCCTGCTGGAGGCTTTTCTGGCCTTGGGCACCAGCAGGGAGCCTACGACGGATGGCAGGCAACTGGGGGTTGGCTCCTGCGATCCGTTGCAGGGAGGCTGGGGTTTGGTCGAGCCCAAGGCCGGGAAAGCCTCCACCGGAAGCTTTTCTGGCCTTGGGCACCAGCGGGGAGCCTGGGACGGATGGCAGGCAACTGGGGGTCCGCTCCTGTGATCCGTCTAAGGGAGGCTGGGGTGCGGCCCAGCCTTAGGCCAGAAAAGCCTCTGCCGGAGGCTTTTCCAGCCTTGGGCACCAGCGGGGAGCCTGTGATAGATTGCAGGCAACTGGGGGTCGGCTCCTGCGAGGGCATCTGCTCCTGTGGTGGACTGCAGGGAGCTGGAGTCCCCTGCCCAATGGGTGGTGTCTGTGATCACAGGGAGCTGGAGATCTCCTGCCCAATGGGTGGTGTCTGTGATCACAGGGAGCTGGAGATCCCCTGCCCAATGGGTGGTGTCTGTGATCACAGGGAGCTGGAGGTCCCCTTCCCAGGCCTAAAGCTTTGGCCAGAGGCTTTAGGCCTGGGCAGGGCACAGCCGGTGATTGGTGTGAACTATAGAGAAAACACCTTTTCTGACTGCACATTGGCTAAGCTTCCTGTTTGCCACTGGTAATATTCTTAGTAACTTGGGTAATAAGAATCCAAAAAGGTGATCTAGGGTTTTTCCACCACAGTTCTGGAGAAAAAAACGAAGGTCCGCTGCTGGAGGGCTAAGAAATGTCATATCCTGCCCTAGGTGGTTTGACTCAGTGGATAGAGCCACGGCCTGCCCACAGCAGGGTCTGGGTTGATTCTGAACAAGGGCATGTGCCTAGGTTGCAGGCTCCTGCCTGGCCGGGGCCCAGATCAGGGCTCATGCAGGAGGCAACCAATCAAAGGCAACCAACCAAACATCTCACTTTGATGTTTCTCTCTATCTTTCCCTTTCTCTTCCACATTTTCTAAAAGTCAATAGAAATATATCCTTAGATGAGGATAAAAAAAAAGAAATGCATATCCTATGAAAGACACATCTTGAAAATGCCTAAAGAAAATTGTCATTTTTTCATGGTGAAGGAACTGGAGTCCATGTTGATGAAAACACCTTGGTGACTGCGGTGACTTGCAGTGGCTGCAGCAGCGTGGTGATGGGGCTGCTGCCTTCCCCTGACCAGCCCGGTTGCCTCCCACAAAGGGAGGCCAGACTGTGGCTTAGGCCCACTTCCCGTGGGGATCGGGCTTAAGCCATCAGTAGGACATCTCCTGAGGGATCCCAGTATGTGATAGGGGGCATGTTGGGCTGAGGGAACCCCCACCCTCAGTGCATGAATTTCGTGCACTGGGCCCCTAGTAGAAATAGATTCTACAAGCCTACCTATAGCATTTATACATATTTCAATCGTGGAAACTACAGATAAATACCATTTAATATGGATTTTAAAAACACTTGGTAGCAACTGTCGTGTTTCTTAAGTTATGTGCTACTTTTGGATGCTTATACATTCTAATTTAGATATTATAAAGATAGTTTTTAATTTCTTTTGACCCCACTTATGTGTTTTTATTATCATTTTATAATTCTCAGGAGAATGCATTTTCAATGATTTGGAAAATGGACATCGTCCACAATCTCCACAAAAATATTTGCAGGGCGCATCTGTAAATGTTACTTGCTATCCTGGCTACATGCTTCAAAACAAGCGGACCTCAATGACCTGTACGGAGAATGGCTGGCACCCTCCTCCCAGATGCATCCGTGTCGGTAAGGAAACTGGTCTAAGAGCCAGTCTGTTTGTGATTGTCTAACACTCACCTGGAATAACTGAAGCAAAAGGTTTCTATCAGCTCCTTATTTTGGCAATAGTCCTACTTGGTTTTATTTTTTCAAGGGTGTATGAGTGGAAACACCAATCTCTTTTTTTCCCTGTTTTCTTCTTTATTGAAAAACATTTTGAGAGTTCAGTATAATTAAATGTTTACACATTTCTATATTATTTGCTCACTCACTGGAGACCATTAAGTGAAAACCACATTAGACTCTTTCAAAAGTTCAATCTTAATATTGAGCTCCATTGCCCATGTTTCAGTGTCCAGATTAAAATTCATAGAAATGAAATGGGAACACAGTATGTCTGCTATGGTGTTGGGCCATGCATTTTCTGAATGACAGGAAAGGGAAGTTCTGGTCACCTTACCTGAACTTATCCACACTTATCCACACTATTATTCTATTACTAATGACTCATATTTCATCTTGAAGTAATGCCTGCTTTCTGGCATATATGTGGCACATGCTTTGGGGTAGAAAGGGTGTAAAAAAAGGCCAGATCTTGCTGGTTGCAGTTCCAGAGAATGTTTTGAACCTCCTCCTCCTCCTCCTCCTCCTCCTCCTCCTCCTCCTCCTCCTCCTTCTCTTTCTCCTCCTCCTTCTTTTCTCCCTCCTCTTCCCCCTTCCCCTTCCCCTTCCCCTTCCCCTTCCCCTTCCCCTTCCCCTTCCCCTTCCCCTTCCCCTTCCCCTTCCCCTTCCCCTTCCCCTTCCCCTTCCCCTTCCCCTTCCTCTTCTTCTTCTTCTTCTTCTTCTTCTTCTTCTTCTTCTTCTTCTTCTTCTTCTTCTTCTTCTTCTTCTTCTTCTTCTTCTTCTTCTTCTTCTTCTTCTTCTTCTTCTTCTTCTTCTTCTCCTTCTCCTTCTCCTTCTCCTTCTCCTTCTCCTCCTCCTCCTCCTTCTTCTTCTTCTTCTCCTTCTCCTTGATTTATTCAAGGCTTGTTTTCCAATGAATAAGGCTGGTTTGGGGAGCCATTTCTCAGATGAGCTTATTCAGGGCCTGGATGAAGAAGGCCTCTTTGGCCTCTGCACTAAGTGATTTGTGGTTAAAGACTTGTTTGCAATGTGACTGATGAATATGCATGTTTCCCAGTGCTGTGTGCGCCCTGGAGTCTTGGAATTTGTTGTTTCCTGGCAGGTCTTGCCTCTGGTAGTTGTGCTCTGCCGGTTCTCAGGAATTCTGCCCTGCATTCCAGTGGGATGTGTTCACCAAAAAATCTAGGGACCGCCGTGCAGATTTGTACAGCTTTCTCCCTCATCCAGGGGTCTTTGTCTCTGCTTATGGTCATTCAGCGTTAACTGGTGTCAACCTCTTTGGGAACACTGGCATTGGTTTCTCATATTCAGTAGGACTGACACATCTGCTTGGGTTTTCCCTTCCCGGGCTGTGATCTGGAAAATTCCCGCCTCCCAACAAAGCCCCGTTGAGAATGGAGATGCCATGGGTTGACCCTATGTCTTGGGAACCTTAGTTAGGCACTGGCCGTGTCCGTGTGCCTCACAAGGCCGTTTTCATAGATTTGGCTCCGTTTCCGCATTGTCTGTGTGGCTGGCACCCTCTTCATTGTTCTTTCCGTGTGTTTATCCATTTTAGTGCATATTTTCAATGAGCCACCTTTTGACTCTGTACATTTTATCTCGTGTTTGGCTTCTAGTTGATTCCTGCTCAGATGTTTCTGTTTTCCAGTTGGTTTTTCCTTTATCAGCACGAAAGGGGTGTAACTGAAAATGGGAATCGCATATGTTTAACGCGGACAGCTTGCTATTTTGACATGAGCACACGTAGTGACATGAGCACCAGATGGAGCTGCGTAGCACATCCATCACCTCACATAGGTACCATTGCTTCCCATGGCTGAGAACACTCAGGCTCCACCCTCTTAGCAATATTGAAACCCCATCAGTATAGGAAAGGGCCTGTTGTTTGTCTCGCGATTTATTAAAAATCGCGAGACAAACCGATTTTTAATAATTTCTTACAAGACATCCTGAGCGTTTGAAATCTGGCTTAGTCCCCCCACATGTATGCAACATCTAGATTCAACATTGCTGGAAACTCATAACCTACTTTCTCCCACACAATGCTTTGGATGATTAGGAATTTTCCAGGTTTTCACTGACAAATGCCCTTATTTCTCAGGTTGTAATGTTGCGTGAGTCCCTTGGAAACTGTTTCCTGACCGTATGCTTACCTTTTCCTTACGCTCTCTTCCTTTTAGAAACATGTGTAAAGTCAAAGGTAACAATTGAGAATGGATTTATTGCTGACTCTGAGTCTATTTATCTTTTAAATCAAAAAGTAAAATATGAGTGCAGACAAGATTATGTAACAGAAGATGGTCACACATCCGGGTATATTACATGTCTCCAGAATGGATGGTCAGCTCAACCCAGATGCATTAGTAAGTCATTCATGACTGTCATGTACATTATTTTATTGAATAAATGTTTACTTTAACTGATTTCTTTTTTGTGGGGTGGTGGAAGCTGGTGTAGTTCTACTCAAAAAAGCTAAATAAGAAATTTGTGAGAAAATATTTGTAATTTCCTTTTGTCTTTTACAATGAATTTCTAGTAGGGTAGACATAAGTCCATCATTCAGTTCAAGGTTTATGCACCGTAAAACATCCTGCAATTTGCAAACTGCCCAGGGAGCCTGTGTGTATTCCGCTGTAACCTCATCCGTTTGGAGCTGAGGTCCTGCCCTGTTGTACCTGTTTTCAGGTGATCAGACTTCCCTTTCAGAGTCTTTGTTCCTAGATCTAAAAGTTAGGTTTTTCAGTGAAATGTGGGCTCATAGAACACAGGTTTAGAGCAATATCACTTGTGTGATAATATAATTCCCAGGCAGGGCACATGCCAGATTGCAGGATCAAGTCTCCAGTAGGGGGCATGCTGGAGGTAGCCAATCAGTGATTCTCTCTCATCATTGATGTTTCTATAATCAACTCCTCTCCCTTCCTCTCTGAAATCAATAACAACACAGTTATTTTAAGATGTTTGATTTAATTATGGGAAACAGATTTAGACAGAAACAAAACATGTCAAATGCACATAGTGTCTGTGGCCTGTGTGGACAAGTAAGAATTTGGATGTAAGAAGTTTGGTCTCCATCATGACCTGTATGCCCATCTCCTCAGGCTTTCAATACCACCATCCCCACGTTGCCCTTTTAGTAAATGTAAAATTATTCAATGTGATTGAGTAAAGATGGCTAACATTTTCAAGCTATAAGAAAACCATTGTACAGTAGGTTGGTTTGGTGTGTATCTATTATTCTAGAGTATAATTGTTGCCTGATATGTACTTTATAAGATTTACTGAAAAGTCTATGTTCTTGCTTTTTCAGAAACCATTTGTCCTAGCCCACCCAGCTATGGCAATGCCATCCTTATAGGCCAGCCGAAGAGCTCATACAAGTCAGGAGAACAAGTGATTTATATATGTCCGGACTATTACCACATGGATGGATCCCATTTTGTAGAGTGTAGGGGCGGCATATGGCTAGGAACACCCACATGCAAAGGTATTTTGATGAATGGCTTCTAGCTTCATTAAAAATTAGACATAGGGTTCTGGTGTAGGCCAGATGGAGGAAGGTTTATGCCTCACACAGAGGAATGGATGTGTATCAATGGTGGGCATTGGGGCCCCAGAGCCCTCAGAGTGTGACCCCTGACACAGCCATGTCAGCATCTCAGGGAATTGGCAGAAAGTCAAATGCAAACTCACAGGCTCACTCAGACTCAGCCTCAGAAGCTCAGGGATTCTGACCCCGACACCGATGTGGCAATTCCCAGCGGGTTCTACCCCCACTGTTGTTGGGAACCGTAGCTTCAGTTTCTTATTACTTCACATCCACCTGAATCTCCCCGATGAGCTGCACAGTGCTCACTGCAGTGCCCTTAGGCACTCAAGTTATTGGAGTATTTTTAGGGAACTGTAAATATATTGCACTCTTCTTTGTCCTCAGTTTCTGTGTGGATATTTTAAGTGATCATCTTCCTTAGCCATGCGATATTCCTCAAAGCGTGGCAATACTTGACTGATTCTCTAAGAACCTGGCTACTGTGCTCATTTTCTAAGGGCCTAAAATCACAATTCAAAAACATGATGTTTGCGAACCACATATGGCTGCCAAATAACATGTTTGTTATGTGTTTCTTGGGTTTACAAATTCACTTGGATTATATATAATCTATGTTTATCTTACTAAACTTAAAGAAAAATGTTCAGAAAAACCATCATTTTCTTACTTTGAAAAAAGTTTTAAAATTTTTATTGAATTTATTGGGGTGCCACTGGCTAATAAATGGTGCTGGTATAATTACATAGACACAACCAAAGAAATGATTTTGGACTACCTTCTTATACCGTACACAAGATAAAACTCAAAATGAATTAAAGTTGTAAACGTAAGATTAAAAACCATAAAAATCCTAGAAGATAAATGTTGGGCCATAAAATCTTAGACATTTCTCATAGCAATATTTTTTTTCTGATATATCTCCTCAGGCAAGCAAAACAAAAGAAAAAAATAAACAAATAGGACTACATCAAACAAAAACATTTTGTACAGTGTAATCATCATTTTCATAGGCCTAAAAATTTCTATTAATCTTTTAAGGAAGATGGGAAAAAATTTTAAGATATAAAAGTTTAACTCCTACCAAAATATTGCTTTATTTTCTTTTTTCAATCTTGCATGTAAATTTGTGAAGATTTTCAGTCTCAATTGCGTCTAGTGATCGCTGCATTAGAGATCCATTTTTTCTCTTTATTCAGATCTCTCCTGTGGCAGCCCTCCCCCAGTGCAAAATGCCTTTATATCAGAGGAGAAGCCTAGCTATCGACATGGGGACACAGCACGTTATGAATGCACGAACTCTTTAGGCCTCTTTGGGAACGCAGTGGTGACATGCCTAAGTGGGAAGTGGACAGACCCACCGGAGTGCAAGGGTAGGGTGCCTCATTCTCCCCTCCCAGTCTCTGTGCAGCTTCTGTAAGCACTTGGTTACTATGCTCCTGTCCAGCTGGCACTCAGTTGGTTACTCAGGTTTGTTGTTCTATCCTTACTTATAAATGGGTTTGGGGCCGGGAGGAGGTGAGTGTGGCTCCCTCCTACTCCGTAGCTCCCTTAAAGTCCACTGCTCACTCAATAAATCAAACCATACCCTCTCTTAGAGTCCACAGGAAAATGTGGGCCCCCTCCCGTTATTGACAATGGAGACATTACCACGTATCCATCACCACTCTACGCTTCCGGGTCTTCAGTGGAGTATCAGTGCCAGGCCTACTATGAACTTGAGGGAAACAGGAGAATAACGTGCCGTGATGGAGAGTGGTCTGAACCACCCAAATGCTTGGGTAAGTCCTTTCATATCCTCCTGGGCCCTGGGAAAGCCGTGTAATGAATGCCATGTCTGCTGCTTACAACAGAACCTGCATGGACTGTCACCTCTTCTGCTGACCACCAAATAGTCATGGCTGAGGGTATACAGTCTGAAAAATTCTTGAGCAACAACAGCAAGAAACAATCATTTTTCTTCATTGTAATTTATGTTGCCTATCATCACTTATGCCCCCTCCACCCTCTCCACCTCCACCACCCCCTTCAAGGATCCTTTAATGAAAGCTCTTCATAGCGTAGTTGACATTGTGAACGTTGATTATAGCATACAGTGATCACACATTCCACAGAGTACCCCATTTTTACATCATTGATAGTTTACAATGAGTTATAGCAACATGGTAGATTTTCAGTGAAGTGGTTTGGAAAGGGTTTGAGAATAAATTCCTGGATTCTACATGAGAGTGTAAAATTCTATGGAAAATATTTGTATACTACCTAAAGTTTTATGTTCCTTTTCTTAACCTTCAGATGCATGTGTAATATCAGAAGAAGCCATGGGACAACATCACATAGCGTTGAAAAGGTCACATGAGAAAATACTTTATTCTAGAACAAACGAGTACATTGAATTTAGGTGTCGACCTGGCTATCGTGAAGTGTCACCAGCATCTGCATTCCGAGCACAATGTCGAGAAGGGAAAATGGAGTATCCCACTTGTGCGTAAAATGAGAGCTATGTGGCAGTTTTTACATTAAAATACCCGACTTAATTAATATTTTAATATTAATCTAATTCTCCTGAATTTATTTCTCTAGTTGGGTATAACTCCCTTTTATTCATTCATTAGAATTTGAGTTAAATGCCAGGTGGGAGATGTCATTGTAATCTGAGACCAACGCGCCACTTCTCATAAGCATCTCATTAAAATGTGACAAACCAACATGCTATGTGTTCTGTCCATGAAACGTCTCTGGCCAGAAATTAGATGCCATCTCTCCCCCTCTGCTTCCCCCCACCACCCTCCTAACTTTCTCAGCTTTCTCCAGAACTGTGGGGACATTCTGAGACTCTTATTTCAGAGGAAAGGATAAAAAATGCTTGTCTCCATCTTCAAATGCAAGTCCTGGTCAAGGGCATGTACCTGGGCTGCAGGTTCGATCCCTGTCCCATTCTGGGCGTGTACAGGACACAAGCAACTGATGTGTCTTTCTCATATCAATGTTTCTCTCTGTCTTTATCTCCATCTATCTCTAAAAACAAATAAAACATGAAAAACAAGTTGAATACCAAGAATGTACTGAAATCCTTGGACTTGGTGGTGTGGTCTGTTGTGAGTTTACCCCCCTCACCCCCCCAAACAAAAAGAATATCAGTGCTGCCCTGCAGACAGGACCGTACAGTATGTGGACACACTGGCTGGTGTCCATAGACCCCTGAGGACTGCAGTCGGGTGAGAGCAACGAGAGGACAAGAGACAGTCACAGGGACATGCAGTCTGAGCTATTCCCACGTGAGCCTCCTGGTTGAGAAAGAACCTCCCCCATTCTCAAGAAGGGTTTAAAGACTGGAGTTCTGTATCACTTTTGGAACCAGCCCATTACTGTCCCTAAGGAAAGCTGTAAGTACCTGTCAGGGAAGTAACCCAGGAGATGATTGTGAAATCATTCTTGCAGATTTACAGATATTGCAAAAGTCTTTGAACTTTGATATCTACTGAGTGATCATGGTCAACTAGCTTCCCGGTACTGTCACTTAAATTCAGAGCCACACTTGGTAAGGGCTCCTGAAGCAGATTTAACCCCAAACACCAACGCTGGACCATCTGTGCTAACACACCCGGGCAGGCCCACCATGCTGTTCCTAGTCAACGTCATCCTCACCCTGTGGGTCTCCTGGGCTCGTGGACAAGGTGAGTTGAAATTGATGGGAAGATTTAGCTCCTTCTTAAGTAGAACTGGACCTTTTTCATTTGTTTTTACTTTTTAAAAAATCCTCACCGAGGGTTTATTTTCCAATGATCTTTAGGGAAAGAGTGCAAGGGAGGGAGAAGGGGGAGAGAGACACATACACACATCGATGTGAGAGACACATGGACTGGTTGCCTCTCACAAAAGGCCCAACCAGGGTCCAGGATGGAAACTGCCACCGAGACATGTGCCCTTGACCAGGAGTGGAACCCACCGGCTAGGAATGTTTGAGGGTAATTTACCAAAACTTTGGTCTCTGCATTCATTAAGGGACAATCTCTCACAATAAGTCATTTGCAGGAATGATGAAAAGTACCAAGACCGGCTAAATAAAAACCACCTTTGGCCCAATTCATCCATCCCTGTGCAAACTGGATGTTTCTACTGATTCACAACATCGAGTGCCAATATGGAATTATTATTCGTCTTCCAAATCTTAATGATGGCTTCTAACAGTAGGAAAAATGTGGCCTCACATGTTTGTACAATCTCAGCTGTTACTATTTTGGACAGAGGCACCTGCCCTGGCAATGTTTTAACAGCACCGTTTGCTTTAATGGAGATGATGAGAGTAGGGAATTACAATTTGTCAAGGGATTTATGCCCACTGCTTGAAAGCAACCACCAGAAGTTCTTCTATTCTTAACTAATTTAACAAAATTCTCCCAATAGTATTTGGTTGCTCTCTTAGGGAAACATTTGTTTTTATATGTTTCTCATAGCTTTTGACTTCATACATTGGTGTTAAGTGTGTCTATACTGTGAAGTGAAAACTAAGATATGTAGACTGGAGTACAATGGGAATATGAAAATATGATAGATATAGCCGATTAAAGTGAGAGAAAAACGAAAGTATATATTTATTGATTTCAGAGAGGAAGGGAGAGGGTGCGAGAGTTAGAAACATCAATGATGAGAGAGAATAATTGATAGGCTCCCTCCTTCACCCTCCCCACACTGGGATCAAGCTCCCAACCTGGATTTGTGCCCTCAGTGGCAATCAAACCCTGACCTCCTGGTTCAGAGGTCATGCTCAACGCCTAAGCCACACCGGCCAAGCAAAAATAAACATATTTAAGACTCATTTGAGGTTCCTGTGGATTAACATCACACACTGCATACGGCTGACATATTTTACTTAGCGCTGCGTCTAGGTGGTCACAGATGTTTTCTGTTAGTTATAATATAATCTTTGGTAATATACATGTAAGGACAGGGTGCTCATTTGAATGCCCTTTTGCTCTTTGGAAAGAAGAAGGAAAAGTCATTCACTCATTCTCGTGTCCTTGATGATTTTCATGTGATTTCTGCATAATTCACATGTCCCTTTACTTTTCAGAATCAGCCTGTGACCCTCCAAGAATTGCAAACAGTCACTTCGTTGCTGACAGGAGCAAATATGAACTGGAACAAGCAATCACATACTCCTGTAAAAGTGGCTTTTACCCTTCTTCCCGGGGAAATACAGCAAAATGTACTGCCATAGGCTGGGATCCTCCTCCAAGATGTGGCTGTAATTTCCCTCCATATCTTGACCCGCTTCTTAATTCTGCAATTACTTCTCTTAAACTTTAAAATAAGGGTGATCTGCCTGGATGGTGTTGCTCAATGGCTGAGTATTGACCTATGAACCAGGAGGTCACCATTCAATTCCTCATCAGGGCACATGCCTGGGTTGTGAGCTGATCCCCAGTGTGGGGTGTGCAGGAGGCAGCCAATCAATGATTCTCTCTGTCCATTGATGTTTCTCTCTCTCTCCCTCTCCCTTCCTCTCTGAAGTCAATAAAAAATAAAGAAAAAATAAAGGGGACCTCAGAAGTCCAAATCTTGGCCTCACTGAGAAGGTAAAGCAGAGGCTTCATGGCAGTCTTTGATTTCCAAAGTCTCCAATTCTACTTAAGACCAAAACCACATTTTTCTTAATAAAAACTTTTAATTTTTTGCTATTCAATGTTAAATATGTGTATGTGTACCTAGGAATAGACATTGATTGGCCAGATTATTATGATCTCTGAATGCCTAATAATCTGGACACTCAGTGTCTATCCTATACAATAAAAGGCTAATATGCAAATTGTCCCCTTGACCAGGAGTTCAACCAGCAGACAGGCCGGCCAACCGCCCGTGTCCCTTCCCCCTGCCAAGGTTGGCCGGACACAACCCATGCACGAATTCATGCACCAGGCCTCTAATATATATATATTACACACACACACACACACACACATACACACACACACACACACTCACACACACACACTGAGGGGCCAGATTATTATGCGTTCAGAGATCATCATAATGTGGCCACTCAGTGTATATTTCTCTCACTAATACTCTAATATGTGAATTAAAACACTGGGTAAGAGCACTACCAGTCAACACCGTACATTAGGTATTGATGTCTGGGTAACAAACACCCTGAACATACTGCCTCATACAACAGCCCCCCGTGTGTCAGCGTTGGCGGGGTCAGCATTTGGGCGCCGCTTCGCTGGCCGGTTCTGGATCGCTCCCTGCTGCTCCTTGGGATGCTGCCCAGTTTGTGGGGGAGAGGGCTGGGCTGGGCAGGGCTGCAGCATGTGCTGCCAAGAGGCCGACTCCCAGGGCCTCAGAACAACTCTCCCTGTGTGTCAGCCTCGGCCGGGTCAGCATTTGGGAGCTGCTTCGTTGCCCAGTTCTGAGTCACTCCCTGCTGCTGCGGCCTGGGGAGCTGCCTGTCAGGGTCCCCGAAGGAGGAATGCATGTGGCCAACGTGGGGAGGGATTCTCCATTTATTAGTCATCGGGATAGCAGATGGGCTGAACCCAAATTGATGCCAGCACCCAGGGACAGGGAGGCGGAGATTGTAAAGGACTCTAGGCAGGCTTTTCCTGGATGGGGAATTCTCTGGGCAGGTTGGATTCTGGGAAAGTCCAGAGGGGAGGGAGAGTGGTCTTAGCAAGTGGAATGTGATGTAAGGGAAAGGGAATGTCCATTTGTGGGAGCCAGATATAAGTTGACCCGGTCCTTACACCTGTAGGGGCTAGCAAGGCTGGCACCCTACCCGCACAGATTTCCCAGGCCTGTTTGGATGGCAACTGATCAGTATAACGAGAGCAGCCCCTGCCTACAGAGCTTTCCCAGGGTTTGTTTATATGACTGCTATCAGTAGGATAAGAGCTACTTTCATGGCTTACCAAGAAATATGTATCCAACTAGTGAGATTTATTGTCACAAGAGACCTGTCCTTGAACTTATCCCTCCAGTAGTGATTTTAGAGAAACAAAGAATGTTTTCCTTGTGATTGATTCCCTGCTTAGTGTCTTATATATAAAAAACACTGTATTACTAATAAAAGCCGCCACAGCTTCTTGAGAGCTCGTGGACCTCCTGAATCCCGCTGTCCTGTCTTTCTTTCTCTTCTCAAATCCCACCTCCCTACCTCAGCCCGGTTCAATCGTCAGGCTGGACCTGACAAATTGGCGCCCGACCAGGGACCTGAGGACTTGGGAAGCAGAGGGTGAGGATATCCTCCAGATAAAGAGTGCACTCGATAAGGTAAGGGAGGAGCATTTTTTTGATAGTCGGGAATAAAGCATGGGACAGTTAGAATCTAGAGAAAATGCACTTTATGGGCAAATGTTAAAGTCTATGCTCAACAGTAAAGGAACTAAAGTTAATGACAAGCAAGTAAAAAATTTTTTTAAAATTCATTCAGGATGCGTTTTCCTTATGGAATTTGATACGGGATTGTTTAGGTCCCAGGCATGAACATAATCAACCATCTCTTAAGCCAGGAAAGAAAGAGAAGCAGTGTACTGGCACAAAAAAAGGGGTCTAAAAAAGACAGCATATTAAAAGGGAATAATGTAAACTTTGAAGACAAATTAAATCCTCAAGATGAGGAGGATCTTGAGGAAGCTGCTGCCCTGTATCGTAATAATGATACAGGTGTTGTTCAGGCAAAAGAGGAGGGAGAATATTTTTCTGCTGGAACTGAAGAGGGCAGTGATATGGAGGATGTGTTAGAACCCTTTTCAGAAACATTAAAGCGTCTTGGCAAGAAAAAGAGAAGCCGAGGGGGCAGTCCCCGCCGCTCTCCGCTGCCCTGTGCAGCACCAGTTCCACTCTCCCCTCTCCAGATGGCTTTGCAGGAGGCACAAAAGGCTGGTGAGGATTTGGGCATTCACGCCTTCCCCGTTATGGAACGGGTGAACCCTAACACGGGACAGGGTGAGCGTACTTACGACCCGCTTCCTTTTAAAATCCTGAAGGAGTTAAAAACAGCCTGTGCTCAGTATGGGCCTACTTCTCCTTATACTTTAACTATCTTGGAAACTATAGCCTCAGAGGCTCTCCCACCTAATGATTGGAGAGCTATTGCCAAAGCCTGTTTATCAGAAGGGGATTATCTCTTGTGGAAATCAGAATATGATGAAAAGGCTAAGGAACAAGCTGCTCGTAATCTAGCTGCACAAGTTAATATTTCTTATGAAATGCTAACAGGAGAAGGAGACTATGCTGATACCCATAATCAAATTCAATACCCCCTGGAAGCTTATGGGCAAATTAATGGAGCTGGGATCAGAGCCTGGAAAAAGCTTCCCACCTCTGGTCAGAAAACAGAGGAGCTCTCAAAGATTATTCAAGGGCCAGATGAAAAGTATCAGGATTTTGTCTCTCGGCTACTACAGGCTGTTGGCCGAGTAGTGGTGGATAGAGAAGCTGGCATGTTAATAGTTAAACAGCTGGCATATGAAAATGCCAACACTGCCTGTCAAGCTGCATTGCGGCCCTATCAAAGAAAGGGGACTCTCTCAGATTATATCCGCATTTGTGCAGATATTGGTCCCTCGTATATACAAGGAGTCGCTATTGCGGCCGCATTAAAGGGAACCACCATTGAAGGAATTCTTCAGCAACAGTTCAGCACAAGGAAAAGTCAAACACACAAGTGTTTCACTTGTGGGGGAACAGGACACATGGCCAAACAGTGTCCCTCTAATAAAGGGGTTAATAAAGGAAATGGCAGAGGTCCCAGACAACCTGGACTGTGCCCTAAATGTAAAAGAGGAAAACATTCGGCAAATGAGTGTAGATCTAAGGCAGATATCCAGGGAAATCCATTGCCTCAGCAACAGTCGGGAAACTCCCGAAGGGGGCCAGCCCAGCCCCGACAAATAATAGGGGCATTATCTGTTTACCCTCCTGTCCCTGTGCCGCCTCAAGGCCAGCTGGCTGCGCAGCATCCAGCCTGCCCCGGGGAGCAAAACGGATACAGGAGTTATTCTGAGCAACCCCTGGAAGTGCCAGGTTGGACCTTGGATCCATGGGGCGATATGTATTAACTCCAGAATTGGGACCACAAGCCATCCCTACAGGGGTATATAGACCTACTCCTAAAGGGATGTTTGGCATTTTAATAGGTAGAAGCAGTTTAACTATAAAAGGATTACACCAGGAGTGGCAGGAGAGGGCAGGGCTATCTGCTCTCCCGCAATAAGATTACTTGCAATAAGATTACTTAAAGTTACATTTGAGAATTATAAAAGAACTTGCAGGGAAATGCAAATCTTGGCTAAAAAGTTAACTTTTAAAGCCTTCAAGAATATAAGTAAATTTGTCTCTGTTATAGAATTTATCGAAAGTAAATACTTTAACATAACTATAATTAACTCTAGAATCTCAAAGAAATTGTTACAATATAGATAAATAATGTATTAATTATAAAGATCTAAGTAGCCCAGCTAACTGGCTACACCCTTTGTTAATAGAGGAAGGGGTAGATGCCCTTCCCCCAGCAGAGCTACTGGCAAATAAAAAGTAAAATTTAAATTTACCTCATGAGAAAAATCTAGAGGACAGAATTAAAGCTATTAATTGATTATGTCTTATATTTCTCTTAGAAATATAAAAGTGTCATCAATCTAAGAACTACTAAAAATATTTGATTTACAAGCTCTGAAAGTTCAAAGTACAGATTAAATTAGGAGAAATTATAAATATAGTAATTATATTACCTAATATATAAAAATGTATTTTTGAGAAAATGAAATGTTATGTTTTCTCTAATAATTAGGAATTCAAAATATATTAGTTATTGGTCTGATTTTAAAAAGAGGATTAATTCTATAATCCAGTTTAAATATAATTGATATTCTTTAAGATAATTTAGGTATATAATTTTTAAAGCATATATATATTTAATCTTTCCAAGTTATTTCAAGACTGAGAGTGATTTTTGAACATTTCATTGGGCCCCGAAATGTTCAAAAATATGTTCTCTCTTAAAAGAAAAATTTTTTAATTAAACCAATTGATACTTGAAGTCACATGGAAAGCTTTATCAAATAAAAATTAATATATTTTACTTATACATATATATTAAATGTTATAAAGGTTTTTGCCTGTAAGAAGGACAAAAACAATATATTTCTTATATATAGCCATACTTTTAAATCAGACCAATAAAGTATCAGACCTATAAGTTTTACTAAGTAAATTTTTTCTTTACTTTTTAATTAAAGATACCTACTTAAGTTACTTTATAAATTAGCCTTTTAAGATATAATCAAGGTCTCATATAAATTAAGTTACATAAGAAACCAATGTTTAAATAATTAAATCTAAATAAAATCTAGGAACAGATTGAAAGCCACCATTTACTACCTAACTTCATATAGCCGCCTACATTAAGGTAGAGGCGGGGCAACATTTACAGAACTTGGGGGTCAACAGAGTGGGGCACAGAACCTCACCCCCCCACCACCATTACTGGGGCCTGAACTCTAGCTTCTTCTGAGGGAGGTCTCCTGCCCCATGGCTGCTTCGTGCTTCCCACGCCCAGCCCAGATTGGGACCCAGGTAACAGACAGAGACTTGGCCTAGCTCAGATCGGGACCCAGATAACAGAGACATGGCTAACAGCAGCTGTCCTATATCTAAATCCAGCCACAGAATAGGCAGTGGCCCACAAGAACAAAGGTAATATAGTCCAGAAATAAATATAGTGAAGACTCCTTACCATACTAGCAGTCAGCAGCTGTACATTACTACAAGTTATCCAGGACTAAGGACAAGCAAGGTTGGTATACGTACTTCCAGATCTTATGTACACACCCTTCTACATAAAAGTCAAAATATTTACTGTTTTGTATTCTACCGGGAACCCTGGCTTACGGGCTTACTTTATTTCTAACACAGGGAATAGTATTAATTACCACATTAAAAGAAATATTATACCTCAGGCATTAACCGTTTTTTCAGATAGATCCAGTTCTAGAAAGGCTAGATCTACTACAGCAGGGAACCAAAGGTCCTTTAAACCCTTTATATTTCAGTAGAAATACAAGCTCTTATTTATGCCTTAACAGATTTTACTACGAAGCCCATCAACCTATAGTAATAGTACTTATATAGTAAGTATAGCAAAAATTATTAAAACAGCTACTATAGGGCACACTAATTCAAAGGAATTTTTCATTCAATTTGCAGTCTTTAAAATATTATTTGAGAACGACAATTTCCATATTTTATTAGAAGCAATGTTCTCAGTATGTTATCCACCTTCCTGTACCAACTTTAGAGGTAAATCCCCAAAAACTTAAACCTAATCAAATCTAGCAAAATAAATATCACTCAATTGTAGAAAGAACCAATCATACTCTTAAAATCATTTACTAAAAAACAAAAAAGGGGGAGACAGATGTTATGTGTCACCTCAAGAGAAGCTCAGTCATGCTTTTTAAACTTAAAAAATTTTTTGAACTATGATACAGAGGATCGTACAGCAGGTAAAAGGCATCAGGCCTCCTGTACAATAGCCTCCATTGAGTCAGCTAGGTGGAAGGAAGCATAAACCAGAAAAGAGTTTTATTAGATTCAGTAATAATGTGGGGAAGAGGTTGTGTTTTATATCTTTCCAGAAGGAGCAATGCAGCCAATTCGGGTGCCAGAGAGTTACGTGTATCACCACAATGGACTCAGACAAGCTCCTGTGTCCCTTCACTCAAAAGGACTAAGTACTACCCTAATAACAGCAAAGCAGAGGAAGAAGAAAAACTGAAAGCTATGCAAGGGACTGAGGTGTAACATAGAATCATCTGAAGAAGTTAACAACTGAAGTACAGCAGATTTCAGAAAAGCAAGAAGTTGAAGCTACTTCTTCAACCATGTTCCTGCTCATGCTAGCATCTATTAGCTGCCAGTATCTGCAAAGTCTTACGCAGCCAAGTCCAAGGACACCAGCAGCAAAAGAGACTTTCTTTCATTTAGTAGCTAAAAATATTAATATGTCCATAGTTTTGATTTCTCTCTTATTGTTTTATTATTAAATAGCCATAGTTTTGCTCTTAACATTCAAGTTTTGAAAATGATAACATGTATGTAATTTAATTTTACATTAGCATTGTTTAAATATTAGAGCTTTGTTATTAATATTTAAATTTTACTTTTATTATTAGTAGCCTAAAAGACAGAGAAGGGGGATCTGTGGGGAGCGGGATGTAAGATGACACGGTCCTTGCACCTGTAGGGGCTAGTAAGGCTAGCACCCTACCCACACAGATTTTCCAGGCCTGTTTGGATGGCAACTAATCAGTATAACCAGAGCAGCCCCTGCCTACAAAGCTTTCCCAGGGTTTGTTTATATGACTGCAATCAGTAGGATAAGAGCTACTTTTGTGGCTTACCAAGAAATATGTATTCCAGTTAGTGAGATTTATTGTAACAAGAAACCTGTCCTTCAACTTATCCCTCCAGTAGTGATTTTAGAGAAACAAAGAATGTTTTCCTTTTGATTGATTCCCTGCTTAGTGTCTTATGTATAAAAAGCACTGTATTACTAAAAAAAAGCCGCCGCAGCTTCTCGAGAGCTCGTGGACCTCCCGAATCCCGCTGTCCTGTCTTTCTTTCTTTGCTCAAATCCCACCTCCCTACCTCAGCCCGGTTCAACCCGTCAGGCTGGACCTGACAATATCCTCTCTTAGATTCCACAGGAAAATGTGGGCCCCCTCCCGTTATTGACAATGGAGACATTACCACGTATCCATTAGCTGTCTATACTCCTGGGTCTTCAGTGGAGTATCAGTGCCAGGCCTACTATGAACTTGAGGGAAACAGGAGAATAACATGCCATGATGGAGAGTGGTCTGAACCACCCAAATGCTTGGGTAAGTCCTTTAATATCCTCGTGGGCCCTGGGAAAGCCGTGTAATGAATGCCATGTCTGCTGCTTACAACAGAACCTGCATGGACTGTCACCTCTTCTGCTGACCACCACATAGTCATGGCTGAGGGTATACAGTCTGAAAAATTCTTGAGCAACAACAGCAAGAAACTATCATTTTTCTTCATTGTAATGTATTTTCCCCGTCATCACTTATGCCCCCTCCACCCTCTCCACCTCCACCACCCCTGCAAGGATCCTTTAATGAAAGCCCTTCATAGCGTAGTTCACATTGTGAACGTTGATTATAGCATACAGTGATCACACATTCCACAGAGTACCCCATTTTTACATCATTGATAGTTTACAATGAGTTATAGCAACATGATGGATTTTCAATGAAGTGGTTTGCAAAAGGGTTTGAGAATAAATTCCTGGATCTGTGTAGAAGATTTCACATGAGAGTGTAAAATTCTGTGGAAAGTATTTGTATACTACCTAAAATTTTATTTTCCTTTTTTTTTAACCTTCATAACCATGTGTAATATTAGAAGAAGCCATGGAACAACATAAAATAAGGTTGAATTGGTCACATGAGAAAATACTTTATTCTAGAACAAACGAGTACATTGAATTTAGGTGTCAACGTGGCTATGGTAAAGTGTCACCAGCATCTGCATTCCGAGCGCAATGTGGAGAAGGGAAAGTGGAGTAACCCACTTGTGCATAAAATGAGAGCTATGCGGCAGCTTTCACATTAAAATATGCGCCTTCATTCAGAATGTTTTAATATTAGTCTAATTCTTCCCAATTTATTTCTCTAGTAGGGTGTAATTCCCTTTTATTCATTCATTAGAATTTGAGTTAAATGCCAGGTGGGAGATGTCATTGTAATCTGAGACCAACGCACCACTTCTCATAAGCATCTCATTCAAATGTGACAAACAAACATGCCATGTGTTCTGTCCATGAAATGTCTCTGGCCAGAAATTAGATGCCATGTCTTCCCCCTCTGCTTTCCTGCCCCCAAACCCCCTCCCATCTTTCTCAGCTTTCTCCATGACTGACATCTACATATCCATCTAGCACACACAATCATTCAAACAGGTCATAAAGAGGTACTAGATTGTAATCAGAGGCCTAGCTATTGTAACACAGATTTGAAAACTGATAAAATATCGAGTATAATCACGTGTCTGTAAGGGACAATAGAGTTCCCCAGATGTGAATGAAGAAGCCCTGTGGCCCCAAATATGTGGCCAGTTTCACTGACAGCTCCTTCTGCCTCAAAGCTTGCCAGTCTTCTGGAATTGCCTGCTCTTCCCCACTATATTTCAAAGGACATAAAAGCAACATGTTAGCCTCCTTCTCAACTTGATCTTCTCCCAAAATTGTCAACACAACTATATCATCGCTTACACTTGTACCAAGGCAATAATTCTTCACTAACATGAGATTAGACTACTTGTCAATAGAGCAATAAATAGCAATGGAGGTAACCGTGTGGCTTTCTGCCTGTTCAATCGGATGTTTAACCAAACAAAACACACGAGCTTAGAATGTACTGAGGGAAATCGTACAGTAAAGTCATGTGTTAAAATTGTCCTTGTGGTTCAGTGGTCAGAGTGTTGGTCCAAAGACCAAAGGGTCTTCGGTTCAAGTTCTGATCAAGGGCATGTATCTGGGTTGCATGTTTCATCCCTGTGCCAGTTGGGGAGTGTGCAGGCTGTGTCTCTCTTCCATCGATTCTCTCTTTCACCCCTCTCCTCTCTCTCTCTCTCTGTCTCTCTCTCTCTCTCATTGCTTTTAAAAAGAAACAAAACATGAAAAAAAATTGAAAGCTAACAATGTGCTGAAATTCTTGGACTTTGTGGTGTTGTCTATTGTGAGTTTACAAAAAGAAAAATCAGTGCTGTCCTACTGACAGGAGCGTACAGTACGCTGTGTCCACAGACCCCTAAGGACTGCCCTCTGATGAGAGACAGTCACAGGGACATGCAGTCAGAACTATTCCCATAAGAACATCCTGGTTGAGAAAGAACCTCACCCAACTCAAGAAGTGGTTAAAGATTAGAATGTTTTTTTATCAGTTTTGGATCCAGTTTTCAACTTCTCTAAGGAAAAGGGCACAAATACCCATCACGGAAATAACTCAAAAATGATTGTGAAATTATTCATGCAAATTTACAGATATTGTAAAACTCTTTGAACTTCGATATCTACCGAGTGACCCCAGTCAACTAGCTTCCTGGTACTGTCACTTAAATTCAGAGCCACACTTGGTAACGGCTCATGAAGCAGAGTTAAAACCACACACAGCAGCACTGGACGATCTGTGCTACCACACCCGGGCAGGCCCACCATGCTGTTCCTAGTCCAGGTCATCCTCACCCTGTGGGTCTCCGGGGCTCGTGGACAAGGTGAGTTGACACTGACGGGAATATTTAGCTCCTTCTTAATTAGGACTTTGCCCTTTTTCATTTGTTTTTACTTTTTTAAAAATCCTCACCAAGGGTGCGTTTTCCAATGATCTTTTGGGAAAGAGTGCAAGGGAGGGAGAAGGGGGAGAGAGAGAGAGATTGATGTGGGAGACACATGGACTGGTTTCCTCTCACACAAGCCCCAACCAGGGCCTGGGATAGAAACTGCCACTGAGACATGTGCCCTTGACCAGGAGTTGATCCCAACAGCTAGGGTATTTGAGGGTCATTTACCACAACTTTGGTCTCTGCATTCATTAAGGGACAATCTCTCACAATGAGTCATTTGCAGGAATGATGAAAAGTACCAAGATCGGCTAAATAAAAACCAATTTTGGCCCAATTCATTCATCCCTGTGCAAACTGGATGTTTCTACTGATTCACAACATGGAGTGCCAATATGGAACTATTATTCGTCTTCCAAATCTTAATGATGGCTTCTAACAGTAGAAAAAATGTGGCCTCACATGTTTGTACAATCTCAGCTGTTACTATTTTGGATAGAGGCACCTGCCCTGGCAATGTTTTAACAGCACTGTTTGCTTTAATGGAGATGATGAGAGTAGGGAATTACAATTTGTCAAGGGATTTATGCCCACTGCTTGAAAGCAGCCACCAGAAGTTCTTCTATTCTTAACTAATTTAACAAAATTTTCCCAATAGTATTCTGTTGGACTTAGGGAAACATGTGTTTTTATATGTGTCTCACAGCTTTTGACTTCATACATTTGTGTTGAGTGTGTCTATACTGTGAAGTGAAAACTAAGATATGTAGACTGGAGTACAATGGGAATATGAAAATATGATAGATATAGCATATTAAAGTGAGAGAAAAACGAATGTATATATTTATTGATTTCAGAGAGGAAGGGAGAGGGTGAGAGAGTTAGAAACATCAATGATGAGAGAGAATCATTGATAGGCTCCCTCCTTCACCCTCCCCACACTGGGATCAAGCTCCCAACCTGGATTTGTGCCCTCAGCGGCAATCAAACCCTGACCTCCTGGTTCAGAGGTCATGCTCAACCTGAGCCACACCGGCCAGGCAAAAATAAACATATTTAAGGCTCATTTGAGGTTCCTGTGGATTAACATCACACACTGCATATGGCTGACATATTTTAGCGCTGCACTAAGTGGTCACATATGTTTTGTATTAGTTATAATATAATCTTTGGTAATATACATGTAAGGACAGGGTGTTCCTTTGAATGCCCTTTTGCTCTTTGGAAAAAAGAAAGAAAAGACATTCACTGATTCTCGTGTCCTTAATGATCTTCATGTGATTTCATATATATTTCACAAGTCCCTTTACTTTTCAGAATCAGAATGTGACCCTCCAAGAATTGCAAACAGTCACTTCGTTGCTGACGGGAGCAAATACAGACTGGGAGACTCAATCACTTACTCCTGTAGAGATGGCTTTTACCCTTCCTCCCAGGGAAATATGACAAAATGTACTGCCATAGGCTGGGATCCTCCTCCAAAATGTGGCTGTAAGTTCCCTCCATATCTTGACCTGCTTCTTTTTTATATATATATATATATATATATATATATATATATATATATATATATATATATTTTATTGATTTTCCACAGAGAGTAAGGGAGAGGGATAGAGAGCTAGAAACATATATGAGAGAGAACATCGATGAGAGAGAAACATCGACCAGCTGTCTCCTGCACACCCCCCACCGGGGATGTGCCTGCAACCAATGTACATGCCCTTGACCAGAATCGAACCTGGGAACTTTCAGTCTGCAGACCGACGCTCTATCCACTGAGCCAAACCGGTTTCGGCTTGACCTGCTTCTTAATTCTGCAATTACTTCTCTTAAACTTAAAAATAAGGGGAATCTGCCTGGACGGTGTGGCTCAGTGGTTGAGTATTGACCTATGAACCAAGAGTCACATTCATAAGTCCAAATCTTGGCCTCTCTGAGAAGGTAAAGCAGAGGCTTCAAGGCCGTCTGTGTTTTCCAAACTTCCCAATTCTAATTAAGTTCAAAACCACATTTTTGTAAATAAAAACTTAAAATTTTTTGCTATTCAGTGTTAAATATGTGTATGTGTACCTAGGAATAGACATTGATTGGCCAGATTATTATGATCTCTGAACGTATAATAATCTGGCCACTCAGTGTGTAACCTATATAATAAAAGGCTAATATGCAAATTGTCCCCTTGACCAGGAGTTCGACCAGCAGGCAGGCCGTCCAACCGCGTATGTCCCCTCCCCCTGGTCAGGTTGGCCGGACCCCACCCATGCACGAATTCATGCACCAGGCCTCTAATACACAAACACTAACACTGAGTGGCCAGATTATTATGTGTTCAGAGATCATAATAATGTGGCCACTCAGAGTATATTTCTCTCACTAATACTCTAATATGTAAATTAGAACACTGGGTAAGAGCACTACCAGTCAACACCGAGTACATTAGATATTGATGTCTGTGTAACAAACGCCCTGAACATACTGCCTCATACAACAGCCCCCTGTATGTCAGCGTTGGCGGGGTCAGCATTTGGGAGGCACTTCGCTGCCTGGTTCTGGGTCGCTCCCTGCTGCTCCCTGGGATGCTGCCCAGTTTGTGGGGGAGAGGGCTGGGCTGGGCAGGGCTTCAGCATGTGCTGCCAAGAGGCCGACTCCCAGGGCCTCAGAACAACTCTCCCTGTGTGTCAGCATTGTCGGGGTCAGCATTTGGGAGCCGCTTCGCTGCCTGGTCTGAGTCGCTCCCTGCTGCTGCCCGGGGTGCTGCCTGTTAGGGTCCCCGAAGGAGGAATGCATGAGGCCAACGTGGGGAGGGATTCTCCATTTATTAGTCATCGGGATAGCAGATGGGCTGAACCTCAAATTGATGCCAGCTCCCAGGGACAGGGAGGCGGAGATTGTAAAGGACTCTATGTGGGCTTTTCCTGGACGGGGAAAACTCTGGGCAGATTGGATTCTGGGAAAGTCTAGAGGGGAGGGATAGTGGTCTTAGCAAGTGGAATGTGATGTAAGGGAAAGGGAAAGTCCATTGTGAAGAGGTCTAAGGTCAGACCGCAGGGGACGGGGCATCGATTCAATTATTTGATCCGACCTCACACTGCCCAGGTTGGGTGGGGCCAGGGGGAGGGCTGGGTGCAGCATGTGCTTCCAAAGGGCCCACTCCCAGGGCGTGTGCAGGAGCCTGGGCATCCGTCCACCTGGGCGTCTCCATCGGTGGCCTGAGTGGAGGTAACCCTCCCCAGAGCGAGTGACCTGAGGGCCCTGGAGGCGCCTCCAGAGCATTGATGACCTGGTCACACACGGTCCCCTTGACCACGTGAACTCGTCCAGCCTCACTCGAGGGGCACGGGGCTCCCTTGTATGAGGGGGAATGGATGTGGGAGACATTGTGCACCTTCTAAAGCCATCCCCTGGCACACATGCCCCTCAGTCCACAGGGAATTTTATTCCTGGGGGACTGCCCCTTTCCCAGTGTTTTCTGTCTCTACAATCTCATTGCTGTTCCTTGTATATCAGTTCATTGCTGTTCCTTGTATATCAGTTCATTGTCATAGGGCCCCCCACTTAAGCTGGATCTTCCATGGATGACAAATGAAATGATACACATAACAGGTCAATGGCTCAGTGTTCATTCAAGGCCAAGGCCAAATGAATGTGGACAGTCAGGTGCCTTAAAGAGGAGGCCATGACCACCGTGACACAGACCTCAGTGAGCATAACAATGACAAGGAGAGTGGTTATTTATGTAGATAACATTGACCTAAGTGTTGTGTTACTTCCAGGTGCACACTGTAATGATTCGGTATCTGTCTATATTGTGAAATAATCAGGGAACCAGTGTTACTCATATCATCTGAAGATTATAACTTTTCTTGTCCTAGAAAGCCTAATGCAATGAGTATAATTATGTGCATGTGAGAATATATATAATTCATCAATGAAACAAGGTACCTCTCATTACATTTTTATTAAGGTGAAACATTACTTATGCTGTGTTTTCTTTGTTTTACTTGCTAGTTAAGCCCTGTGACTTTCCAGAAATAAACCCTGGATGCCTACATAGAGAAGAAGCGCATAGACTATCCTACCCAGTACCAGTAGGAGCATGGTATTACTATTCCTGTGATGAAAACTATGTGACTGCTTCAGAAGGCGCCTGGCATTACATCACTTGTAAAACAGATGGATGGACCCTGAAACTGCCCTGCCGCAGTGAGTGAACTCTCTGTCCTGTGCCCGGGGCAATAGTTCCGAGTGGAGAGAGCAGACATGAGCACCGCTAAGCCTGGTGGGAAACGTAGGTGGGAGGATGAGTCTCTGAGCAGAAAGACCGATACTGGATTTCTCTTTCATCAAGGTTCTTCATTGGCAGCACGAGAAATAGAAATAGATTCTACAAGCCTACCTATAGCATTTATACATATTTCAATTGTGGAAACTACAGATAAATACCATTTAATATGGATTTTAAAAACACTTGGTAGCAACTGAAGTGTTTCTTAAGTTATGTGCTACTTTTGGATGATATATTTCCTCAGGCAAGCAAAACAAAAGCAAAAAAATAAATAAATAAATAGCATTACATCAAACTAAAAAGTTTTTTACAGCGTAATCATCATTTTCATCAGCCTAAATTTTTCTATTAACCTTTGAGGGAAGATGGGAAAAATTTTTAAGATGTAAAAGTTTAACTCCTACCAAAAAATTGCTTTATATTCTTTTTTCAATCTTGCAAGTAAATATGTGAAGATTTTCAGTCTCACTTGTGTCTAAATGATCGCTGCCTTAGAGACCCATTTTTTCCCTATTCATTCAGATCTCTCCTGTGGCAGCCCTCCCCCAGTGCAAAATGCCTTTATACCAGATGAGAAGCCCAGGTATCGACATGAGGACACAGCACGTTATCAATGCAGGCACCCTTTGGGCCTCTTTGGGATGCAGTGGTGACATGTCTAAGTGGGAAATAGACAGACCCACCTGAGTGCAAGGGTAGGGTGTCTCATTCTCCCTTCCCAGTCTCTTCTGTAAGCACTTGGTTACTATGCTCCTGTCCAGCTGGCCCTCAGTTGGTTACTCAGGTTTGTTGCTCTATCCTTACTTGTAAATCGGTTTGGGGCCGGGAGGAGGTGAGTATAGGTCCCTCCTACTCCGTAGCTCCCTTAAAATCAACTGCTCACTCAATAAATCAAACCATGTCCTCTCTTAGATTCCACAGGAAAATGTGGGCCCCCTCCCGTTATTGACAATGGAAACACTACCACTCATCTATCACCACTCTACGCTCCCGGGTCTTCAGTGGAGTATCAGTGCCAGGACTACTATGTACTTGAGGGAAACAGGAGAATAACATGCAATGATGGAGTGTGGTCTGAACCACCCAAATGCTTGGGTAAGTCCTTTACTATCTTCCTGGGCCCTGGGAAAGCCGTGTAATGAATGCCATGTCTGCTGCTTACAACAGAACCTGCATGGACTGTCACCTCTTCTGCTGACCACCAAATAGTAATGGCTGAGGGTATACAGTCTGAAAAATTCTTGAGCAACAACAGCAAGAAACTATCATTTTTCTTTATTGTAATGTATTTTCCCCATCACCACTTATGCCCCTTTACCCTCTCCACCTCCACCATCCCCTTCAAGGATCCTTTAATGAAAGTTCTTCATAGCATCGTGGACATTGTGAACGTTGATTATAGCATACAGTGATCACACATTCCACAGAGTACCCCATTTTTACATCATTGATAGTTTACAATGGGTTATAGCAACATGGTGGATTTTCAATGAAGTGGTTTGCAAAAGGGTTTGAGAATAAATTCCTGGATCTGTGTAGAAGATTCTACATGAGAGTGTAAAATTCTGTGGAAAGTATTTGTATACTACCTAAAATTTTATTTTTCTTTTTTTTTAACCTTCAGAACCATGTGTAATATTAGAAGAAGACATGGAACAATATAAAATAAGGTTGAAATGGTCACGTGCGAAAAAACTTTATTCTAAAACAAACGATTATGCTGAATTTAAGTGTCTCCCTGGCTATCGTGAAGTGTCACCAGCATCTGCATTCCGAGCACAATGTCGAGAAGGGAAAATGGAGTATCCCACTTGTGCGTAAAATGAGAGCTATGTGGCAGCTTTCACATTAAAATACCCGACTTCATTAATATTTTAATATTAATCTAATTCTCCTCAATTTATTTTTCTAGTAGGGTGTAATTCCCTTTTATTCATTAATCAGAATTCGTGTTAAATGCCAGGTGGGAGATGTCATTGTCATCTGAGACCAACGCTCCACTTCTCATAAGCATCTCATTAAAATGTGACAAACCAACATGCCATGTGTTCCGTTCATGAAACGTCTCTGGCCAGAAATTAGATGCCATGTTCCCCCTCTGCTTCCCCCCACCACCCTCCTACCTTTCTCAGCTTTCTCCTCGACTGTGGGGACATTTTGAGACTCTTATTTCAGAGGAAAGGATAAAATATGCTTGTCTCCATCTTCACCTGAAAATCACTTCCCAAACACGTCAAAACAAAATGTGGCATAGAAAGGGAGTGGACTGACAATTCTCAGGGGGGAAGAGGGTGTGAGGGGTGCGGGAAGAGATTAGACAAAAATCTTACACCTATGGATGAAGACAGTGGCAGTTGTGGGGGGGGATCAGGTAGAGGGGAGCTATGGCAGGGGGAGGGGGGAGAAGAGGAACACCTGTAATAATCTGAACAATAAAGATTAAAAAAAAGAGAGAGTGTTTAAGAATTCAAACATATTTATATTAAAATGTCATACTTTAACCACAATTAGCAGTAATGGGATGAACCTCATAACTGACCTTCATACCCCACAATGTAGAGTCCATGAGGTTGAAAGCTATTCATTTTGATTATAAAGACCAGAATTTCTATTTTTGAGAGCAGAGAGCAGCCAGTTCACATGTCTCAGTGAATAGTAAGCTCGTATATAAATTCCTTCTTCCTCTGTTTGCCATGTTTGATGGGAACACAATATCAGGTGAGGGAGTGTTAATTTAAACACACATGCGCAGGCTGCTTCTGTTGGGCCAGGCACTGCTCTCAACACTTTAAAAATATAAACTCATGTAATACTTATAAGAATCCTGTGAGGTAGAGACTATAATGACTATCCCCATCTTACAGATGAGGAAGCCAAGGTCATCTTGGGAGTTTAAGTAACTTGTACAAGGTCACACAGCTGGCGGACAGTAGAATTAGGTTTCCAACCCCTCTAGAGTGCATGCTGCAAGGGTGAGTGGCTCTGACAAGCAGCACACTGGTACCTACCAAGATGAAAAGGATGCTCTATAGAAGCCAGAGAAATTCAGAAAGGAGGAAGTGAGATTTGGAAAGCCAGGAAAATGGGAAGAATATTTAAAATGGTAGAGTATGATCTTAGGGCATTTAGAGGATAAGAATCATTGGGATTGAACCAAGGAGAGAGTCAGTAAGACCAGAATTGAAATGGTGCCAGTAGCCCATCCTTCTTTTCAAAGGACATAATCCCAGAGAGCAAGAGAGAAGATTAAGTGTTGCTAATGCAGTGCCCTTGGCTCTCCCAGATCTGTCCCTTCTCTCAACAGTGTTTGGACGGAGCAGACTCAGGGACGCCCTTCTTCCTGCCTCCGACCCCTCTCCAACCTCTTTTCCAGTCACCACCTTCAGAACCACCTCAGCCATCCTCAGCCTCCAAGACCAGCCTACACTGCATCTCTACCTGAACTCCTTATTGCTGAACAACCATGAGCTCCCAACTCCATCAGAATTATTCCACCGAAGGGGAGGCTGCCAATAACTGCCTGGCCTGCATCAGCAGGCTCCCACCTACCTCTCTCTGGGCTTCTTTTTCTCCTGGGTGCGGGCCACTTCTTCCATGAGTTGGCTGAGAAGAAACGCGAGGGTGCTGAGCGGCTCTGAAAGTTGCAAAACCAGCACATTCTCTCCAGGACGTGCTGAAGCCTCCCCAAGATGAGTGGGTAAAACTCAGGACGCCATGGAAGCTGCCCTGGCCTTGGAGAGGAATGTGACCAGGCCCTTTGGGAGCTGCTGGCCCTGGTTCTACCCACGCAGCCCCTCAGCTCTGTGACTTCCGGGAGAACCACTTCCTGGGTGAGCAGGTGAAACTCATGAAGAAGATGGGCCACACCTGACTCACCTCCACAGCTGGCCGGCCCTGAGGCTGTGCTGGCTGAGGCTCACTTTCAAGCATGCCTAGGAGCCTTTGGGGCCCAAAGACCTTGGAGGGGCCCCTCTGCATTATTCTGGTGTCTGGCTTTTGCCTGAGCCTCTCCCGGAAACTGCTAGGCAACCTTTTACCACCCTGGAGACCTCTCCCATACATTAGACCAAATGAAACAATAACTCTTTTTGCAGAAAAAAAAGAAAACCAACTATGTCATTCCATGTTGGCAATAGATGGGAGAGGTTATTACTTAGATTTGCTTATCTATCCATGGCTCAGTATACCCCCAAAATGATGAAATGCAACATGTACATAAACGTCTAGCACATGCAATATTTCAATCAGGTCATAAAGAGGTACTAGATTCTAATCAGCGGCCTAGCTATTGTAACACAGACTTGAAAACTGATAAAATATCGAGTATGAACACATGTCTGAAAGGGACAGTGGAGTTCCCCAGGTGTGAATGAAGAAGCCCTGTGGCCCCAAATGTGTGGCCAGTCCCACATACTGCTCCTCCTGCCTCAAAGCTTGCCAGTCTTCTGGCATTTCCTGCTCTTTCCCACTCTATTGCAAAGGACATAAAAGCAATATGTTAGCCTCCTTCTCAACTTAATCTTCTCCCAACGTTGTCAACGCAACTATATCATCGCTTACACTTGTACCAAGACAATAATTCTTCACTATCATGAGATTAGACTACTTGCCAATAGAGCAATAAACAGCAATGGAGGTAACCGTGTGGCTTTCTGCATATTCAATCGGATGTTTAACCAAACAAAACACACGAGCTTAGAATATACTGGGGGAAATCGTACAATAAAGTTATGTGTTAAAATTGTCCTTGTGGTTCAGTGGTCAGAGTGTTGGTCCAAGGACCAAAGAGTCTGTGGTTCAAGTCCTGGTCAAGGGCATGTATCTGGGTTGCATGTTTCATCCCTGTGCCAGTTGGGGAGTGTGCAGGCTGTGTCTCTCTCCCATCGATTCTCTCTCTCTCTCTCTCTCTCTCTCTCTCTCTCTCTCTCTCTCATTGCTTCTAAAAAGAAACAAAACATGAAAAAAATTGAATGCTAACAATGTGCTGAAATTCTTGGACTTTGTGGTGTTGTCTATTGTGAGTTTACAAAAAGAAAAATCAGTGCTGTCCCACAGACAGGAATGTACAGTATGCTGTGTCCACAGACCCCTAAGGACTGCCGTCGGGTGAGAGAGTCACAGGGACATGCAGTCAGAACTATTCCCATGAGAACATCCTGGTTGAGAAAGAACCTCACCCATTCTAAAGAAGTGGTTAAAGATTAGAGTTTTATATCATTTTTGGATCCAGTTTACCAATTATGTATGGAAAGTGGCACAAATACCTATCACGGAAGTAACTAAAAAATGATTGTGAAATCATTCATGCAAATTTACAGATATTGTAAAACTCTTTGAACTTTGATATCTACCGAGTGACCCCAGTCAACTAGCTTCCTGGTACTGTCACTTAAATTCAGAGCCACACTTGGTAACGGCTCATGAAGCGGATTTAACCCCAAACAGCAGCGCTGGAGGATCTGTGCTAACACACCAGGGGAGGCCTACCATGCTGTTCCTAGTCCAGGTCATCCTCACCCTGTGGGTCTCCTGGGCTCGTGGACAAGGTGAGTTGACACTGACGGGAATATTTAGCTCCTTCTTAAGTAGGACTTTGCCCTTTTTCATTTGTTTTTACTTTTTAAAAAATCCTCTCCTGAGGATATTTTTTTCCAATGATCTTTAGGGAAAGAGTGCAAGGGAGGGAGAAGGGGGAGAGAGAGAGACATTGATGTGAGAGACACATGGACTGGTTGCCTGTCGCAAAAGGCCCAACCAGGGCCCGGGATAGAAACTGCCAGTGAGACATGTGCCCTTGACCAGGAGTTGAACCCACCGGCTAGGACTATTTGAGGGTCATTTACCACAACTTTGGTCTCTGCATTCATTAAGGGACAATCTCTCACAATAAGTCATTTGCAGGAATGATGAAAAGTACCAAGATCGGCTAAATAAAAACCAATTTTGGCCCAATTCATCCATCCCTGTGCAAACTGGATGTTTCTACTGATTCACAACATGGAGTGCCAATATGGAACTATTATTCATCTTCCAAATCTTAATGATGGCTTCTAACAGTAGGAAAAATGTGGCCTCACATGTTTGTACAATCTCAGCTGTTACTATTTTGGATAGAGGCACCTGCCCTGGCAATGTTTGAACAGCACCGTTTGCTTTAATGGAGATGATGAGAGTAGGGAATTACAATTTGTCAAGGGATTTATGCCCACTGCTTGAAAGCAACCACCAGAAGTTCTTCTATTCTTAACTAATTTAACAAAATTCTCCCAATATTATTTGGTTGGTCTCTTAGGGAAACATGTGTCTTTCTATGTGTCTCACAGATTTTGACTTCATACATTTGTGTTAAGTGTGGCTATACTGTGAAGTGAAAACTAGATATGTAGACTGGAGTACAATGGGAATATGAAAATATGATAGATACAGCCGATTAAAGTGAGAGAAGAAGTTATATATTTATTGATTTCAGAGAGGAAGGGAGAGGATAAGAGAGTTAGAAACATCAATGATGAGAGAGAATCATTAATAGGCTCCCTCATTCCCTGCCCCCCCCTCAATGGGGATCAAGCTCCCAACCTGGATTTGTGCCCTCGGTGGCAATCAAACCCTGACCTCCTGGTTCAGAGGTCATGCTCAATGCCTGAGCCACACCGGCCAGGCAAAAATAAACATATTTAAGGCTCATTTGAGGTTCCTGTGGATTAACATCACACACTGCATATGGCAGACACATTTTACTTAACACTGCATCTAGGTGGTCACAGATGTTTTCTATTAGTTATAATATAATCTTTGCTGATATACATGTAAGGACAGGGTGCTCCTTTGAATGCCCTTTTGCTCTTTGAAAAGAAGAAAGAAATGACATTCACTGATTCTCGTGTCTTTGATGATCTTCATGTGATTTCATATATATTTCACAAGTACCTTTACTTTTCAGAATCAGCATGTGACCCTCCAAGAATTGCAAACAGTCACTTTGTTGCTGACAGGAGCAAATACAGACTGGGAGACACAATCACATACTCCTGTAAAAGTGGCTTTTACCCTTCCTCCCGTGGAAATACGGTAAAATGTACTGCCATAGGCTGGGATCCTCCTCCAAGATGTAGCTGTAAGTTCCTTCCATATCTTGACCCGCTTCTTAATTCTGAAATTACTTCTCTTAAAAGTAAAAATAAGGGGGATCTGCCTGGACGGTGTGGCTCAGTGGCTGAGTATTGACCTATGAATCAGGAGGTCACCATTCAATTCCCAGTCTGGGCACATGCCTGGGCTGTGAGCTGATCCTCAGTGTGGGGTGTGCAGGAGGCAGCCAATCAATGATTCTCTCTGTCCATTGATGTTTCTCTCTCTCTCCCTCTCCCTTCCTCTCTGAAGTCAATAAAAAATAAAGAAAAAATAAAGGGGACCTGAGAAGTCCAAATCTTGGCCTCACTGAGAAGGTAAAGCAGAGGCTTCAAGGCCGTCTGTGTTTTCCAAACTTCCCAATTCTAATTAAGTTCAAAACCACATTTTTGTAAATAAAAACTTAAAATTTTTTGCTATTCAGTGTTAAATATGTGTATGTGTACCTAGGAATAGACATTGATTGGCCAGATTATTATGATCTCTGAACGTATAATAATCTGGCCACTCAGTGTATATCCTACATAATATAAGGCTAATATGCAAATTGTCCCCTTGACCAGGAGTTCAACCAGCAGGCAGGCCGTCCAACCGCGTATGTCCCCTCCCCCTGGTCAGGTTGGCCGGACCCCACCCATGCACGAATTCATGCACCGGGCCTCTAATACACAAACACTAACACTGAGGGGCCAGATTATTATGTGTTCAGAGATCATAATAATGTGGCCACTCAGAGTATATTTCTCTCACTAATACTCTAATATGTGAATTAGAACACTGGGTAAGAACACTACCGGTCAACACCTAGTACATTAGATATTGATGTCTGTGTAACAAACGCCCCTGAACACACTGCCTCATCCAACAGCCCCCCGTGTGTCAGTGTTGGTGGTGTCAGCATTTGGGAGACGCTTCGCTGCCCAGTTCTGAGTCACTCCCTGCTGCTGCCTGGGGTGCTGCCTGTTAGGATCCCCAAAGGAGGAACGCACGAGGCCAAAGTGGTGAGGGATTCTCCATTTATTAGTCATCGGGATAGCAGATGGGCTGAACCCCAAATTGATGCCAGCACCCAGGGACAGGGAGGCGGAGATTGTAAAGGACTCTAGGTGGGCTTTTCCTGGAAGGGGAATTCTCTGGGCAGGTTGGATTCTGGGAAAGTCCAGAGGGGAGGGATAGTGGTCTTAGCAAGTGGAATGTGATGTAAGGGAAAGTCCATTATGAAGTGGTGTAAGGTCAGACCGCAGGGGACGGGGTATCGATTCAATTATGTGATCCGACCTCACACTGCCCACGTTGTGGGGGGTCAGGGGGAGGGCTGGGTGCAGCATGTGCTTCCAAAGGGCCCACTCCCAGGGCGTGTGCAGGAGCCTGGGCATCCGTCCACCTGGGCGTCTCCATCGGTGGCCTGAGTGGAGGTAACCCTCCCCAGAGCGAGTGACCTGAGGGCCCTGGAGGCGCCTCCAGAGCATTGATGACCTGGTCACACACGGTCCCCTCGGCCACGTGAACTCGTCCAGCCTCACTCAAGGGAGGGGCACGGGGCTCCCTTGTATGAGGGGGAATGAATGTGGGAGACATTGTGCACCTTCTAAAGCCATCCCCTGTCACACATGCCCCTCAGTCCACAGGGTATTTTATTCCTGGGGGACTGCCCCTTTCCCAGTGTTTTCTGTCTCTACAGTCTCATTGCTGTTCCTTGTATATCAGTTCATTGTCAAAGGGGCCCACACTTAAGCTGGATCTTCCATGGGTGACAAATGAAATGATACACATAACAGGTCAATGGCTCAGTGTTCACTCAAGGCCAAGGCCAAGGCCAAATGAATGTGGACAGTCAGGTGCCTTAAAGAGGAGGCCACGACCACCGAGACACAGACCTCAGTGTGCATAATGACGAGGAGAGTGACTATTTATGTAGATAACATTGACCTATGTGTTGTATTACTTCCAGGTGCACACTGTAATGATTCGGTATTTGTCTATATTGTGAAATGATCAGGGAACAAGTGTTATTCACATCATCTGAAGATTATAACCTTTCTTGTCCTAGAAAGCCTAATGCAATGATTGTAATTATGTGCATGTGAGAATATATATATAATTCATCAATGAAACAAGCTACCTCTCTTTACGTTTTTATTAAGGTGAAACATGACTTATGCTGTGTTTTGTTTGTTTTACTTGCTAGTTAAGCCCTGTGACTTTCCAGAAATAAAACATGGACGCCTATATAGGGAAGAAATGCATAGACTATCCTTCCCAGTATCGGTAGGAACATGGTATTACTATTCCTGTGATGAAAACTATGTGACTCCTTCAGAAAGCGCCTGGGATTATATTACTTGTAAAAAAGATGGATGGACCCCGAGACTGCCCTGTCGCAGTGAGTGAACTCTCTGTCCTGTGCACGGGGCAATAGTTCCGAGTGGAGAGAGCAACCATGAGCACGGCTAAGCCTGGTGGGAAAAGTAGGTAGAAGGATGAGTTCTCTGAGCAGAAAGACCGATACTGGATTTCTCTTTCATCAAGGTTCTTCATTGGCAGCACGAGAAATAGAAATAGATTCCACAAGCCTGTCCTTAGCATTTATGCATATTTCAATTGTGGAAACTACAGATAAATACCATTTAATATGGATTTTAAAAACATTTGGTAGCAACTGTAGTGTTTCTTAACTTATGTGCTACTTTTGGATGCTTATGCATTCTAATTTCGATATTATAAAGATAGTTTTTAATTTCTTTTGACCCCACTTATGTGTTTTTATCATCATTTTATAATTCTCAGGAAAATGCATTTTCAATGATTTGGAAAATGGACATCGTCCACAATCTCCACAAAGATATTTGCAGGGCGCATCTGTAAATGTTAATTGCTATACTGGCTACACGCTTCAAAACCAGCGGACCTCAATGACCTGTACGGAGAATGGCTGGCACCCTCCTCCCAGATGCATCCATATCGGTAAGGAAACTGGTCTAAGAGCCAGTCTGTTCGTGATTGTCTAAGACTCACCTGGAGTAACTGAGGCAAAAGTTTTCTATCAGCTCCTTGTTTTGGCAATGGCCCTACTTGGTTTTATTTTTTCAAGGGTGTAAGAATGGAAACATTAATATCTTTTTCTTCTTTTCCTTTTTAGGACTTCCCTGTGGACCACCCCCTGTGGTTTCCAATGCTGTTCTATATAACAGGTTAAACAGATATCCACATGGGGAACAATATACATACACCTGTGAACCGGGATTTTGGATCCATGGACCTGCATCTGTAGTATGCTCAGGAGGAAATTGGTCCCATCCACCAGAATGCACAAGTATAGTGTATTTCATTTTCTTCTAAGGCTGATGAATATCTTTAGTTCAGAGCATCCATGGTACAACTATAAAACTGTAGTAGTTCTAGAAGGTCTGTCTAAAAGTTCTGTATTCTGCTAGAGAATTAATAGAAGAATTAATAGTCATATGAGAAGTTTGGCAACAGGAGCGAAATTATTTCATTTGAGGTCATCCGTGTTCACGTTCCATGTGTTCTGATGGGCATCCTCTGACTTCTCATCGCTTCCTGTGTCACAGCTGGTCCCTGCTCACCAACCTCATCATCATTCAATTCACTGAGAGGTTATCAGTTATCTTCTCATAAATCCAAAATGTTCTAAGATGGTTGATGTAGGCAGGCCCACGTGGCTCACTGGTTGAGCATTAACTTATGAACTAGAAAGCGACAGTATGATTCCCAGTCAGGGCACATGCAAGATTGCAGGATCGAATCTCCAGTCGGGGGCATACTGGAGGCAGCCAATCAATGACTCTCTCATCATTGATGTTTCTATCTCTCAACCCCTATTGATTTCTCTCTGAAATCAATAAAAACATAGTTATTTTAAGATGTTGGATGTAATTATGGGAAACAGATTTAGACAGAAGCAGAAAATATCAAATGCACATAGTGTCTGTGGCCTGTGTGGACAAATAAGAATTTGGATGTAAGATGTTTGGTCTCAATCATGACCTGTATGCCCATCTCCTCAGGCTTTCAATACCACCATCCCCACGTTGCCCTTTTGGTAAATGTAAAATTATTCAATGTAATTGAGTCAAGATGGCTAACATTTTCAAGTTATAAGAAAAACATTATACGGTAGGCATTGGTTTGGTGTGTATCTATTATGCTAGAGTATAATTATTGCCTGATATGTACTTTTTAAGATTTACTGAAAAGTCTAAGTTGTTGCTTTTTCAGAACCAATTTGTTCTAGCCCACCCAGCTATGGCAATGCCATCCTTGTAGGCCAGAAGAAGAACTCATACAAGTCAGTAGAACAAGTGACTTATAGATGTCCAGACTATTACCAAATGGATGGATCCGATTTTGTAGAGTGTAGGGGCAGCATATAAATAGGAACACCCACATGCAAAGGTATTTTGATGAATGGCTTCTAGCTTCATTAACAATAGACATCGGTTCTGGTGCAGGCCAGATGGAGGAGGGTCTATGCCTCAAACAGAGGAATGGGATGTGTATCAATGGTGGGCACTGGAGCCCCAGAGCCCTCAGAGTGTGACCCCTGACACAGCCGTGTCAGCATCTCAGGGAATTGGCAGAAAGTCAAATGCAAACTCAGAGGCTCACTCAGACTCAGCCTCAGAAGCTCAGGTGTTGTGACCCCGAAAAACATTTGGTAGCAATTAAGTGTTTCTCAAGTTATGTGCTACTTTTGGATGATTATTTCCTTAGGCAAGCAAAACAAAAGCAAAAAATAAATAAATAGCATTACATCAAACTAAAAAGCTTTTTACAGCGTAATCATCATTTTCATCGGCCTAAAAATTTCTATTAACCTTTGAGGGAAGATGGGAAAAATTTTTAAGATGTAAAAGTTTAACTCCTACCAAAAAATTGCTTTATATTCTTTTTTCAATCTTGCAAGTAAATATGTGAAGATTTTCAGTCTCACTTGTGTCTAAATGATCGCTGCCTTAGAGATCCATTTTTTCCCTATTCATTCAGATCTCCCCTGTGGCAGCCCTCCCCCAGTGCAAAATGCCTTTATACCAAACGAGAAGCCCAGGTATCGACATGAGGACACAGCACATTATCAATGCAGGCACCCTTTGGGCCTCTTCGGGAACGCAGGGGTGACATGCCTAAGTGGGAAGTGGACAGACCCACCGGAGTGCAAGGGTAGGGTGCCTCATTCTCCCCTCCCAGTCTCTTCTGTAAGCACTTGGTTACTATGCTCCTGTCCAGCTGGCCCTCAGTTGGTTACTCAGGTTTGTTGCTCTATCCTTACTTGTAAATCAGTTTGGGACTGGTAGGTGGTGAGTATAGCTCCCTCCTACTCCGTAGCTCCCTTAAAATCAACTGCTCACTCAATAAATCAAACCATATCCTCTCTTAGATTCCACAGGAAAATGTGGGCCCCCTCCCGTTATTGACAATGGAGACATTACCACGTATCCAAAAGCAGTCTATGCTCCCGGGTCTTCAGTGGAGTATCAGTGCCAGGCCTACTATGAACTTGCGGGAAACAGGAGAATAACGTGCCGTGATGGAGAGTGGTCTGAACCACCCAAATGCTTGGGTAAGTGCTTTAATATCCTCGTGGGCCCTGGGAAAGCCGTGTAATGAATGCCATGTCTGCTGCTTACAACAGAACCTGCATGGACTGTCACCTCTTCTGCTGACCACCAAATAGTAATGGCTGAGGGTATACAGTCTGAAAAATTCTTGAGCAACAACAGCAAGAAACTATCATTTTTCTTCATTGTAATTTATGTTGCCCATCACCACTTACGTCCCCAGCACCCTCTCCCACCTCCACCACCCCCTTCAAGGATCCTTTAATGAAAGTTCTACATAGCATAGTTGACATTGTGAACGTTGATTATAGCATACAGTGATCACACATTCCACAGAGTACCCCATTTTTACATCATTGATAGTTTACAATGAGTTATAGCAACATGATGGATTTTCAATGAAGTGGTTTGCAAAAGGGTTTGAGAATAAATTCTTGGATCTGTGTTGAAGATTTCACATGAGAGTGTTAAATTCTGTGGAAAATACTTGTATTCTACCTAAAGTTTTATGTTCCTTTTTTTTTAACCTTCAGAACCATGTGTAATATCAGAAGAAGCCATGGAACAACATAACATAGAGTTGAAGTGGTCATATGAGAAAAAACTTTATTCTAGAACAAACGATTATACTGAATTTAGGTGTCGACCTGGCTATCGTGAAGTGTCACCAGCATCTGCATTCCGAGCACAATGTCGAGAAGGGAAAATGGAGTATCCCACTTGTGCGTAAAATGAGAGCTATGTGGCAGCTTTCACATTAAAATACCCGACTTCATTAATATTTTAATATTAATCTAATTCTCCTCAATTTATTTTTCTAGTAGGGTGTAATTCCCTTTTATTCATTAATCAGAATTCGTGTTAAATGCCAGGTGGGAGATGTCATTGTCATCTGAGACCAACGCTCCACTTCTCATAAGCATCTCATTAAAATGTGACAAACCAACATGCCATGTGTTCCGTTCATGAAACGTCTCTGGCCAGAAATTAGATGCCATGTTCCCCCTCTGCTTCCCCCCACCACCCTCCTACCTTTCTCAGCTTTCTCCACGACTGTGGGGACATTTTGAGACTCTTATTTCAGAGGAAAGGATAAAATATGCTTGTCTCCATCTTCACCTGAAAATCACTTCCCAAACACGTCAAAACAAAATGTGGCATAGAAAGGGAGTGGACTGACAATTCTCAGGGGGGAAGAGGGTGTGAGGGGTGCGGGAAGAGATTAGACAAAAATCTTACACCTATGGATGAAGACAGTGGCAGTTGTGGGGGGGGATCAGGTGGAGGGGAGCTATGGCAGGGGGAGGGGGGAGAAGAGGAACACCTGTAATAATCTGAACAATAAAGATTAAAAAAAAGAGAGAGTGTTTAAGAATTCAAACATATTTATATTAAAATGTCATACTTTAACCACAATTAGCAGTAATGGGATGAACCTCATAACTGACCTTCATACCCCACAATGTAGAGTCCATGAGGTTGAAAACTATTCATTTTGATTATAAAGACCAGAATTTCTATTTTTGAGAGCAGAGAGCAGCCAGTTCACATGTCTCAGTGAATAGTAAGCTCGTATATAAATTCCTTCTTCCTCTGTTTGCCATGTTTGATGGGAACACAATATCAGGTGAGGGAGTGTTAATTTAAACACACGTGCGCAGGCTGCTTCTGTTGGGCCAGGCACTGCTTTCAACACTTTAAAAATATAAACTCATGTAATACTTATAAGAATCCTGTGAGGTAGAGACCATAATGGCTATCCCCATCTTACAGATGAGGAAGCCGAGGTCGTCTTGGGAGTTTCAGTAACTTGTACAAGGTCACACAGCTGGCGGACAGTAGAATTAGGTTTCCAACCCCTCTAGAGTGCATGCTGCAAGGGTGAGTGGCTCTGACAAGCAGCACACTGGTACCTACCAAGATGAAAAGGATGCTCTATAGAAGCCAGAGAAATTCAGAAAGGAGGAAGTGAGATTTGGAAAGCCAGGAAAATGGGAAGAATATTTAAAATGGTAGAGTATGATCTTAGGGCATTTAGAGGATAAGAATAATTGGGATTGAACCAAGGAGAGAGTCAGTAAGACCAGAATTGAAATGGTGCCAGTAGCCCATCCTTCTTTTCAAAGGCCATAATCCCAGAGAGCAAGAGAGAAGATTAAGTGTTGCTAATGCAGTGCCCTCGGCTGTCCCGGATCTGTCCCTTCTCTCAACAGTGTTTGGACGGAGCAGACTCAGGGACGCCCCTTCTTCCAGCCTCCGACCCCTCTCCAACCGCTTTTCCAGTCACCACCTTCAGAACCACCTCAGCCATCCTCAGCCTCCAAGACCAGCCTACACTGCATCTCTACCTGAACTCCTTTTTGCTGAACAACCATGAGCTCCCAACTCCATCAGAATTATTCCACCGAAGGGGAGGCTGCCAATAACTGCCTGGCCTGCATCAGCAGGCTCCCACCTACCTCTCTCTGGGCTTCTTTTTCTCCTGGGTGCGCGCCACTTCTTCCATGAGTTGGCTGAGAAGAAACGCGAGGGTGCTGAGAGGCTCTGAAAGTTGCAAAACCAGTGCATTCTCTCCAGGACGTGCTGAAGCCTCCCCAAGATGAGTGGGTAAAACTCAGGACGCCATGGAAGCTGCCCTGGCTTTGGAGAGGAATGTGACCAGGCCCTTTGGGACCTGCTGGCCCTGGTTCTACCCACGCAGCCCCTCAGCCTCGTGACTTCTGGGAGAACCACTTCCTGGGTGCGGAGGTGAAACTCATCAAGAAGATGGGCCACACCTGGCTCACCTCCACAGCTGGCTGGCCCTGAGGCTGTGCTGGCTGAGGCTCACTCTCAAGCATGCCTAGGAGCCTTTGGGGCCCAGAGACCTTAGAGGGGCCCCTCTGCATTCCTCTGGTGTCTGGCTTTTGCCTGAGCCTCTCCCGGAAACTGCTAGGCAACCTTATACCAGCCTGGAGACCTCTCCCTTGCATTGGACCAAATGAAACAATAAAACTTTTTGAAGAAAAAAAAAGGAAAAGTAAAAAGAAAAGAAACTATGTCATTTCCACGTTGGCAATAGATGGTAGAGGTTATTACTTAGATTTGCTTATCTATCCATGGCTCAGTATACCCCCAAAATGATGAAATGCAACATCTGCATATCCACCTAGCACATACAATATTTCAATCAGGTCATAAAGAGGTACTAGATTCTATGCAGGGGCCTAGCTATTGTAACATGGACTTGAAAACTGATAAAGTTCCGAGTATGAACACGTAGAACACATTCACCCAGTGTGCTGTGAAAGTGAGCCAACGGTTACAGAACAAAGACTGGCAGGAAGCAATGAAACACCTACCACAACTACAGTTCAATTTAGATATAAGAGCATTGGGCATTGGGTTCAATTCTTATATCCTCCCATTCCTCTAACGTTAACATATATCACCTTTGAGCCCCTAGAATATGTTAAGTTAAAATAAATACATACAAAAAGGAAGACAATACATGCTGAGAAATGTGAAGATCTCTTTCATAATGATGTGGGCATATGGTCAGGGTAAGCGGCCAGAAGTGAAGTTCATGAATCACTCAGTAGATATCAAAGTCTAAAGAGGCTTGTAAGACCCCTCAGTCTTCATTAATAATCAACTACAATTTGATTGCCAAAAATGGATATTGTAAATCCTAGACCAACTACTAAAAAGAGATATCTAATCACCAACAAATTGTATAAAATGAAATGCTAAAAGCATAGACTAATGGAAAAGTATGCAGAAGATTCTAAAGAATACTAGAAACACATGGGACAAATTAGAAGCAATTGGTAAGTGGCATAAAGCATTCATCAATAGTAATTACTGATATTAAATTACAATGACAAGCCAATGAGAAAGAAGATGAAGTAGAACTGAATAAAGAGAAAACGCAGTTATGAGCTATTTCACAAAAGACCAATGTAAATATTAAAAAAATGACTAATTGATCCCATCCCGTACGGCTCAGGGTTTGAGCATTGACCTATGAACCAGAAGGTCATGGTTCAATTCCTGGTCAAGGCACATGCCTGGGTTGTGGGCTTGATCCCCAGTGTGGGGTGTATAGGAGGCAGGGGATCAATGATTCTCTCTCATCATTGATGTTTCTATCTCCCTTTTCCTCTCTGAAGTAAAAAAACTATATTTTAAAAATAAAAATATAAAATACATCAATTGTTTACGTCCTGCACATCCTCCAACTGGGACAGTGATCAAAACTGCAACCCAGGCACATGTCCTTGACCAGGACTCTAACCCTAGATCTTTGGGTCCTCAGGCCAAATTCTGTGACCACTGGACTACACCAAAAGGGGCTATTTATCACATGACTTTTTATTGTACTATTTCCTACAGTACATTGTAAGCTCACATGTTTTGTTTTACTGTTAAACATCAGACTGATTATGCAGAATGCCACACTCTTTTGTCCATTGCTATTTATTGCTCTATTGCCAAATATTCTAATCTCATGATAGTGAAGAATTATTGTCTTGGTACAAGTGTAAGCGATGATATAGTTGTGTTAGCAACATTGGGAGAGGATTAAGTTAAAAAGGAGGCTAACATGTTGCTTTTATGTCCTTTGCAATATAGTGGGAATGAGTAGGAAATGCCAGAAGACTGGCAAGCTTTGAGGCAGGAAGAGCAGTCGGTGGGACTGGCCACACATTTGGGCAACAGGGCTTCTTCATTCACATCTGGGGAACTCCACTGTCCCTTCCAGACACGTGGCTTTAAACGACTTCTCTGATGTCACCGCCTTGTGTCCCGATTTGCACACAAATTCAATGATATCCCCTGTTTTTGCATAATAGGTTTTGTCATCTTTCCCTTTTAACTGTATGTTCTTTTCATTCATGATTTTTTCTGATATCACACATGGATCTGAAAGTAGAAGAAATAAATAAAAACAATTAGTAATTTTGCCTTTTAGTATAAACAAATAAACCTTCCACCCAATGACTTGCTTAAAGGATGAAATAAGGGAAAGAGCAAATGTACATGAATGTGGGCCAAGTGTATTGCCTTTGCAATGTGATTGTAAGCAACATTTATATCTTCCTATATAATAAAAGCCTAATATGCTGAGTGTCTTGTCGTCTATTTGTTGGTTCAAACAATCAAAACGTAATATACTAATGATATGCTAAGGCTGATCAACCACTCGCTATGACATACAGTGACCACCAGGGAGCAGACGCTCTTACCAGTAGGTTAGCTTGCTGCTGTGGTCTGGCCAATCAGGACTGAGTGAGACAGTCTGTACACACCCTGGAGCCCTTTCTCAGTCCCTCCCTGGCTGGCCAACTTCCTGCATCCCTTCCCAGCCCCGATTGTGCACTGGTGGGGTCCCATAGCCTGGCCTGTGCCCTCTCGCAATATGAGACCCCTCAGGGGATGTTGGAGAACCGGTTTTGGCCTGATCCTGCATGGAAGGCTGAGGGACCCCACTGGTGCACGAATTTGTGCACTGGGCCTCTAGTATATAATAAAAGGGTATTATGCAAATTTACCCTAATGGCAGAAAGACTGGGAATGACAGGTCATTTTGATGAACACTGACCACCAGGGGGCAGACGCAGAATGTAGGAGCTGCCCCCCAGTGGTCAGTGCAATCCCAGAGATGGAACTCTGCTCAGCCACTAGCTGGGATGATGGCTGCGAGCCCAGTGATGGTGGCTGGAGCCTCTTCTGCCTCCTCAGCAGCTCTAAGGATGTCCAACTGTGTTTTAGGCCTGTTCCCCATGAACAGCGGGCCTAAGCCATCAGTCGCACATCCCCCAAGGGCTCCCGGGCTGCCAGAGGGATGTCTGACTGCCAGCTTAGGCCTGTTCCCCCTAGGTGGACATCCCCCAAGGTTGTCCTGGACCCCCACAAGTGCACAGATCTTCGTGCATCAGGCCTCTAGTATTGTAATAAAGTTTCAGAGCTTTTCTTTTTTCTATGGGTAAACTGTTCTTACATTGTATGACTTTATACATGCTAAAAATTTTAAGTTACTTTTTAAAAAATGATATTTATGGGAAGATACTGGTGAGTAATATTACATAGGCTTTAAATGTTTAATTCTATGAAACATTATCTGTATATTGCATTGTGTGCCCATCACCCAAAATCAAATCATTTTTCACTGACATATATCTGACCCTCTTTACCCTCTACTACTGCCCCACCCGCTTCCCCTCTGATAACCACTATAGTGCTGTCTTTGTCTGTGATATTTTATTGTTTGTCCATTTGTTTGTTTCAATTTTATATCCCACATATAAGTGAAATAAATGGTTCATATTCTTTCTGTCTGACTTATTTCACTTAGCACGATATTCTCCATCCATGTTGCTGCAAATGGCAGTATTTCAACTTTTCTTATGTCAAATTTTGAAGATATCATGGACTCCTATTACTCTTCTCTTGAAGCAAGTATTTTATATTCTACTTCAGCCATCACTGTCATTGACAAGGACTTAGACATAGCTAAAAGTCATGTTCCAACATATTCCATTCACTATTATATGATGTAACATAATAGAATAATACATATGACTCCTGATATCCAGAAATTTTGAAATGTTTCCCAGTACATTCAGATGTATATATTATGTGAGTTCCACACACCTGCCAAAAACACTTTGTCTGATCTTTCCTTTTTAACTTTACTACTCCAAGCAAAATTTACCTCCTTGCTTTAATATACCATATGTCTGTGTAATTTTTTACAAGATGTTGATGTTGCCTTTGATGGTCTTCGTAAATGCTTTCTGTTTATTTCAATTCCAAGACTCAAATACAGTCTTAGCTCTGTCACTGAACTGATTTGTGTCCCCAGAAAATGGACATTGCTTCCTATTCTTCATGTGAGGAACAAGTCTTGTGCTGGAGACATATCTTAGACTTGTCCATCTACTCAACCATCTAAACTTGAGATTTAGAACTTACCTTGGAAATTCAATACTTTCTTTTCCATATAACCTAGTTTGGAGCTATTTCTAGACTATTCTGACTTGGGTATGGTAACTTTGATTTCCAGTCCTGGACTTACTGGGTTTGCTATAATCTCCAACAGAAGGGGACACATACCCAGGACAGGATGAGTCAGGTATGGTCCATGGTGGGGTCAGTTAATGTATCAGAATGAGCCTCTCTGAATGTTCCTGTTTAAAGGACCATCTTTCATTGTTTACATATGATTCTCCAAGCTTATAGCCCTACACACAAGTCTCCGCATGTGAAATATTGAGCAGGAGAGCTGTTGGTGAGCACAGTTCTAGACTCTGACTCCATGACTAGTAGACCGCACGCGAACTCATAAACATGACCCTCATGGTCTCAGGATCCAGAAGAATCTTGAGAACTTACCTATGCAACTTGGGAGTTCGGACCACTTTGCATAACTACAGATTACATATTTAGGACCTCTGAGTTCATAGTAGGCCTGGCATTGGTATTCCACTCTTGACCCTGGAGGATACACTTCCAATGGCAAGGAGGTGATGGCTCCATTGCTAATCGCTGGAGGAGGCCCACACTTGTCTGCAGATTCTGAAAAAGAGCATTTCAACTGTTGAAGAAAAAATTGTAGTTTTGTTGGAAACTATTCATGCAAAGCTGAACAGAAACTATTGTCCCTTTTTTGCATTTTAAACCTCGTATCCACCATGTTGTTCAAAATGCCTTAGATTCCCCACACTCAAGCGAGGCCTCCATACATGCAGACTTTTCAATTCTTGGAAAAGGAAATGCTGGAATCAAAACACTTACTAAAGCAGGTTGGCAAGTGGGACCAGCCGTTCTCAGTACACACCATGGAGCCCAGGGCGTTTCCATCTTCGTTTTCGTAGCCATCCAGGCATTGGTAGTCCAACGTGTCATTGGGTCGAAATGGTTTTCCAGTGATTGTGGCTATGGCGTTCTCAAATATTGGCATGTCACAATGTTCTGAAGCAATATAAAGGTCACCATTGTATTTCTAATGCCATATCATGTAGAATCCAACTAAGAAAATCGCATCCTGGCAATACTAAATTTTACCATCGGTGTGTGGCTAAGTAAAGTATCAGGTGACAATTATCTGAGTTAGTGTTATTGTGAGCCGGATGAATTTTATGACGTGAAGAATAGATTTCCTTACCCATACTTTTCCCAATCTTCAAAACCTCTAAATATAGTTTAGACACCTTTGGTCTGACTCAATTTTAACTGTGAGTATGGCACTGGCTGTTACTACTATCATAATATGATGCTATCATTTGAAGGACAATACCATTCACCATTTATGAATGTAAGAGGTAATGTAAGTATTTATGAAGCAGACATACTACCACTAAGAGTGTGAGTCTTAGAGAATGATTGTAGTGCTTGGATACATGATCCATGTATTTATATCAAACACCCTCCTTTCCGTAATGATTCCCAGAATTGGAAGTTTCTCCACATTGATTTAAAAAATGCATTGCAAAGGGTTCAGCTTTTTCACTAACGTGAGTCCATGAAATAGAAAGCCATGCTTTAAAAATGTAAGAACGGATATCTCTTTTGTGCTTTTTAAGTCAATTTGCCCACTTTCTGTAGCATATAGTCTAGTTTTTCTAGAGAACAGTCTTGTATTTTTAATATCTATAAATGTTCTTAGATTGAGTGAATTAATGTAAGTATTTCAACCCGTGTACCGGGTGTAGGCAAAGCTGGACATAGACAATCCTTTAGGGGCTCAGACTGTTGGTTAGCACTGCGCTCAGTAGGTTCCTGAATTCCCAGTTCAAATCAGTGATCACTGCTTTGATACACACATATAAGAAGACTCCAATTAAAGATCAGCTCAATTAGGTCCTGTTGTATAATTCAATGTCCATTACAATTATTCTCTCATTTCTAAACACCCACAAAATGTTTTATAGAATCCTGTGTACTTAACATGTAAAAGGCAGATATGACTGCATATGAGAATCTTCATTGATAACATGATAGCATGAATACATACACTCATAGGTGAAATAGTTGACAGAGATATACATGTGACATTGGGCAAGCAGTGTATTTATTTTTAATTTAAACGACATTTTCATTGCTTCTTCAATGAACACACACAGTGCGTGATCTTAATCTCTGTTTCACTTAACATTATTTCACAATATTCATGCCTTATTGCTCACTGTCACGTACTACCATAAATTAACGACCCATTCGTTATCAAAAATTTAAAACTTTGCAAACACATTTGGAACAGGAAATGAAGTAGGCCATTGTTTTAAAGCCAAGAAGGCGTGGCCCATTCACCTTGAGAGTTGACACATTAAACTTTCCACAGGGATACGTCTGGTTTTAGAAAATCCCAAATGGACTGGATATCTGGGTGGTTCACTTACGGATGCATGTGGGAGGCGAGGACCAGCCATTCTCCGTACATGTCACTGTTCTCTGTGGGTTTGGGAAACTGTAGCCCCGAGGGCAGGTAACAGTGATGGACTGTCCCTGTAAATATGTTTGTTCTTGAGGTGGAGAATGTGGATGTTCCGAATAATTGAAAATACACTTTCCTGAAAATTAAACAATAATCATAAAAAGGTATAAATGTAGTCATACTCATGAATTAAAAATCTTTACCATCTTTAAACTCGAATGCATAAGCATCCCAACGTGCAGATTAAGTAAAATGAAAGTTGCTAGTAAATGTGTTTGAAAAAGAAAAACCAAGATTAAAGATGATTTATCTGTACTTTTCACAACTACACTATGAACCAATGATATCAACATCGTTATAAAGTCTTTTTTCATCTCCCATGTTTTTAATGAGGGACCTATCATAAAAAGAAAATATCTATATTGGTCTTTCTGCTCATAGAACTCTTTCCTTGCCTGTATTTTTCTCACACAGGCTCAGTGGTGCTCATGTTTTGCTCTCTGAACTCTGAATATTGCCACGTGCACAGGACAGAGAGGTTTACTCACTGAGGCAGGGCACTTCCGGGGTCCATCCATCTTGTGTGCAAGTAACGTAATGCCAGACCTTTTCAGGAGGAGTCACATAGTTTTCATCACAGGAATAGTAAAACCATTGTCCTATCGGTGCTGGGAAGTATGATCTATATGTTTCTTCATTGTATAGGAGTCCATGCTTTATTTCTGGAAATTCACAGGGATTTACTAGCAATTAAAACAAACAAAACACAGGATAAGTAATGTTTTACCTTAATATAAAGGTAATGAGAGATACCTTGTTTCACTGATGAATTATATTCTCATATGTCCATAATTACACTCATTGCATTAGGCTTTCTAGGACAAGAAAAGTTATAACCTTCAGATGATGTGAGTGACACTTGTTCCCTGATCATTTCACAATATAGACAAATATCGAATCATTATATACACAATGATTATTTAAATGATATTTTATCTACATAAATAGTCACTCTTCTCTTGTCATTGATTGTTATGCTCACTGAAGTCTGTGTCACAGTGGTCGTGGCCTCCTCTTTAAGGCACCTGACTGTCCACATTCATTTGGCCTTGGCCTTGAATGAACACTGAGCCATTAACCTGTTATGTGTATCATTTCATTTGTCATCCATGGAAGATCCAGCTTAAGTGTGGGCTCCTTTGACAATGAACTGATATACAAGGAACAGCAATGAGATTGCAGAGACAGAAAACCCTGGGAAAAGGGGCAACCCCCCAGGAATAAAATACCCTGTGGACTGAGGGGCATGTGTGACAGGGGATGGCTTTAGAAGGTGCACAATGTCCCCCACATTCATCCCCCTCATACAAGGGAGCCCCGTGCCTGTCTCCTTGAGTGAGGCTGGAAATCAAAGACTGCCTTGAATCCCTCTGCTTTACCTTCTCAGTGAGGCCAAGATTTGCACTCATTAGGTCACCTTTATTTTTTTAAATTTTTTTTATTGATTTCAGAGAGGAAGGGAGGGAGGGGGGGAGAGAGAGAGAGAGAGAGAGAGAGAGAGAGAGAGAGAGATTAATTAACAGAGAGAATTATTGATATGCTGCCTCCTGCAATGTCCCAGACTGTGGATTGAGCCCCTAAATTGGGCATGTACCTTGACTAAGAATTGAACCGTGACCTCCTAGTTCATAGGACAATGGTCAACCACTGAGCCATGCCAGCCAGGCAGATCCCCTTTATTTTTAAGTTTAAGAGAAGTAATTGCAGAATTAAACAGCAGGTCAAGATATGGAGTGAACTTACAGCTACATCTTGGAGGAGGATCCCAGCCTTTGTCAGTACATTTTGCAGTATTTCCCCAGGAGGAAGGGAAAAAGCCACTTGTGCAGTAGTATGTGATTGTGTCTCCCAGTCCGTAATTGGTCCTTTTAGGAATGTACTGACTGTTTTCAATTCTTGGAGGGTCACATGCTATTTCTGAAAAGTGAAAGGAAAAGTGTGTTATGCAGAAATCACATGAAAATCATCAAGGACATGAAAATAAAGTGAACATCATGTTTTTGTTCTTTCCAAAGAGCAAAAGGGCATTCAAATGAGCACCCTGTCCATATATATATTAGCAATGATTAAATTAAAATTAGTAGAAAATATTTGTGACTTCTAGACACATGTGTTAAGTAAATTATATCTCAAGAGTTTGATGTTAATTGACACTAACCTCAAATGAACCTGAAAAATGTTAAATTTTTTGCAAGGCCAGTATGGCTTGGGGATAAAGTATTGACCTATGAACCAAGAAATCATGGTTCAATTCCTGGTCAGGGCACATGCCTGATTTGGGGGCTTGAGTCCCAGTATGGGATGTGAAGGAAGGAGTCAATAAAGATTCTTTCTCATCATTGATGTTTCCACTCTCTCCCCCTCTCCTTCCACTCTGAATTCAATAAACTATATTTTAAAAATAAAAATACTTTTATTTTCTCTCACATTTTAATCTGCTATATCTATCATATTTTCATGTTACCATTGCAGTCCAGTCTACCTATCTTAGTTTTCATTTTATAGTATAGCTAAATTTAACATCAATGCTTGAAGTCAAAAGCTATGAAATATATATAAAAACACAAGTTTCCCTAAGAGACCAACCAAATAATATTGGGAGAATTTTGTTAAATTAATTAAGAATAGAAGAACTTCTGGTGGTTGATTTCAAGCAGTGGGTATAAATCCCTTGACAAATTAATGTCCTATTCTCATAATCTCCATGACAGCAAATGCTGCTATTAAAACATTGCCAGAGCATGTGCTTCTATCCAAAATAGTAACAGCTGAGATTGTACAAATGTGTGAGGCCACATTTTTCTACTGTTAAAAGCAATAATTAAGATTTGGAAGACGAATAATAATTCCATATTGGCACTCTATGTTGTGAATCAGTAGAAACATCCAGTTTGCACAGGGCTGGATGAATTGGGCCAAAATTGTGTTTTTTTTAGCCGATCTTGGTACTTTTCATTATTCGTGCAAATGACTCATTCTGAGAGATTGTCCCTTAATGAATGCAGAGACCAAAGTTTTGGTAAATTACCCTCAAATAGCCCTAGCCGGTGGGTTCCACTCCTGGTCAAGGGCACATGTCTAGGTGGCAGTTTCCATCCAAGGCCCTGGTTGGTGCTTGTGGGAGAGGCATCCAGTCTCTCTCACATCGATGTCTCTCTCTCCCTCTCCCGCTACCCTTTTTTCTCCCTCTCTTTCCCTTCTCCCTGCTGTCCTCTCTCGCTCTCAAGATCAATGGAGAGAAGATTGAAAGATCAGTCCTTGGATGAGGATTGAAAAAAAACTTAAAGACACAGGATAAAGGTCCAATCCTACTTAAGAAATAGCTAAATATTCCCGTCAATTTCAACTCACCTTGTCCACGAGCGCAGGAGACCCACAGGGTGAGGATGACCTTGACTAGTAACAGCATGGTGGGGCTCCCCGTGGTGTGTTAGCACAGATGGTCCAGCGCTGCTGTTTGGGGTTTCAAATCTGCCTCATGAACTGTTACCAAGTGTGAGTGAGACCCTAGATTTAAGTGAAATACCAGGATGCTACTTGACTGAGGTCACTCGGTGGATATCAAATATCAGAGTTTTGGAATATCTGTAACTTTTTGTGAATGATTTCACAATTATTTCTTGACTTCATCCCCTGGCATGTACTTGTATAAATTTTCTTAGAAAAGTTATAAACTGGATCCAAAAGTGATATAAAACATGTGTCTTTAAGTTAAACCTTTCTTGAGAATGGGTGAGGTTCTTTCTCAACCAGGAGGTTCACGTGGGAATAGCTCTGACTCCATGTCCCTGTGACTGTCTCTTGTCCTCTCGTTACTCTCACCCGACTGCAGTCCTTAGGGGTCAATGGACACCAGCCAGTGTGTCCACACAGTGTACGGTCCTGTCTGTAGGGCAGCATTGATTTTTTTTTTTTGTAAACTCACAACAGACCACACCACCAAGTCCAAGAATTTCAGCACATTCTTCACGTTTAACTTCTGCCCCTCCTCCCCATATGTTTTGCTTGTTTTTAAATGAGAGGGAGGCACAGGGAGAGAGAAAAACATCAAAGGTGAGAAACATCTACCTGCTGCCTCCTGCACGCCCCATACTGGGGAATGAGCCCATAATCACACAATGAGCCCTCACCTGGAATGAACCTGTGACCTCTTGGTGCATGGCTTGGCGTCCAACCAACAGAGCCACACTGGCCGGCCTACGCACCTTTCATTTGAGGGCACCACAGAATCAGAGGCATGACATGGAGAAAATGGGAAACATAAAGTCTAACCCAAACTGACAACTAGTTTGGCCAATTAACTTCTGCTCAAATACTAATTGGAGACTAGTTATCACAGAGCTTCCATTGGACGGGACTTGGATTTGTTTTCATGTGCTTTCAGAATGGGTTCTGAGAAAACAGAAATTCAGTTCCCATATTGACTTAGGGTCAGGGAAATTGTTCATTGACCAGGTTCGTTAAGATTTGTAGCTCTAAAATAACTGATTATTTTTTGTCAAATAGAAGAGCAAAGCTTCAACTCTGCCAAGCAGTTCAAACCCTGAAGGTGGAACCAATGAAAACTGCCCTTCATCCTCACAACAAGTCTTCTTCAGTCTATGATTCACTTCTCACTCCAGTAAGAGAATGTAGGGAAGCGGGGAAGAGAGGAGAGAAAGAGAAAGAGAGAGAGAGAGAGAGGACATCAATGTGAGAGAGACACATCAATTGCTTGCGTCCTGCACATCCTCCAATTGGGACAGTGATCCAACCTGCAACTCAGGTGCATGCCCTTGACCAGGTCTAATCCCATACCTTTGGCCCTCAGGCCAATACTGTGACCACTGAACCACACCAGAGAGGGCAATTTTAACATGTAACATTTTAAACGTGTTATTACCCAAGGATATAAAAGTAGAAGAAACAGATAAAAACAACCAATAATCTTTCTTTTATAAACAAACTAGAAGCCCAGTGGGTGACATTCGTGCACTGATAGGGTCCCTAGTGGCTGCCAACTGCCAGCTTGGGCTTCCCTCCCTTCCCCTGGCCAGCCCTGCCCCCTGGTCGAACTCATGCAAGAACTCCCAGTTGAGGGGACAATTTGCATACGACGCTTTTATGATATGATAAGGCTTCAACTTAATGACTAGCTTAGAGGATGAAATAATCAAAACAGCTAATGTTCATCACCTGTGTGTGTGCCCACATCCCAGAGACAGAGAGCCAAGGCCCTGGAGTCACACTTCCGGGTCCACACGCATCGTCCAGCTGATGAGCTCTGTGACCTTGGACAGGTGTGCCTGACCTTGCCTTCCCCTCAGCTTCCTGGTGTGTGAGGAGAACAGCTGCCTGCTGAGGAGCTGTGAGGGCCCACACACTGGGGCGGAGGACAGGACTCGGCCCACGTTGATGATGTACATTAGCTCTTATGATAACTTCATCCTCTAAGCTAGTGATTGGGTTGAAGCTTTATTAGTCCATAAAAGGAAAGATTCCTAATTGCTTTTATTCATTTCTTCTACTTTCAGATCCATGTGTGATATCAGAAAAAATCATGAATGAAAAGAACATACGGTTAAAAGGGAAAGATGACAAAATCTATTATGCAACATCAGGGGATATCTTTGAATTTATGTGCAAATCGGGACACAAGGCGGTGATGTCAGTGTAGTCATTTCAAGCCGCGTGTCGGGAAGGGACAGTGGAGTTCGCCAGGTGTGAATGAAGAAGCTTCACTTGTACCTAGAAAATAAATTCTTCACCGTCGTGGGATTAGACTCCTTGCCAAGAGAGCAATAAACAGCAAGGGAGTAACGGTGTGGCTTTCTGCCTATTCAATCGGAGGTTTACACAAACAAAACACGGGAGCTTAGAATATACTGGGGGAAAGAGTGCAATAAAAATTTATATGTGAAAATTGGCCTTTCTGGTGTGGTTCAGTGGACACAGTGTTAGTCTGAGGACCAAAGGGTCTGTGGTTCAAGTCCTGGTCAAGGGCATGTACCTGGGCTGCAGGTTCGATCCCTGTCCCAGTCGGGGCATGTACAGGACACGAGCAACTGATGTGTCTTTCTCACATCAGTGTTTCTCTCTGTCTTTATCTCCTTCTATCTCTAAAAACAAATAAAACATGGAAAACAAGTTGAATACCAAGAATGTGCTGAAATCCGTGGACTTGGTGGTGTGGTCTGTTATGAGTTTACAAAAAAATCAGTGCTGCCGTACAGACAGGACCGTACACTGTGGGGACACACTGGCTGGTGTCCATTGACCCCTAAGGACTGCAGTCGGGTGAGAGCAACGAGAGGACAAGAGACAGTCACAGGGACATGCAGTCTGAGCTATTCCCACGTGAGCCTCCTGGTTGAGAAAGAACCTCACCTCAAGAAGTGTTTAAAGATTGGAGTTTTGTATCACTTTTGGAACCAGCTCATTACTGTCCCTAAGGAAAGCTGTAAGTACCTGTCAGGGAAGTAACCCAGGAGATGATTTTGAAATCATTCATGCAGATTTACAGATATTGCAAAACTCTTTGAACTTTGATATCTACTGAGTGACCCCAGTCAACTAGCTTCCCAGTACTTTCACTTATATCCAGAGTCTCACTCACACTTGCTAACGGCTCCTGAAGCAGATTTAACCCCAAACACCAGCGCTGGACCATCTGTGCTAACACACCCTGGGAGCCCCACCATGCTGTTTCTAGTCCAGGTCATCCTCACCCTGTGGGTCTCCTGGGCTCGTGGACAAGGTGAGTTGAAACTGATGGGAAGATTTAGCTCCTTCATAAGTAGGATTGGACCTTTTTTATTTGTTTTTCCTTTTTAAAAAATCCTCACCGAGGGTATATTTTCCAATGATCGTTAGGGAAAGAGTGCAAGGGAGGGAGGAGGGGGAGAGAGACACACACACACATCGATGTGAGAGACACATGGACTGGTTGCCTCTCGCAAAAGCCCCAACCAGGGCCCGGGATGGAAACTGCCACCGAGACATGTGCCCTTGACCAGGAGTTGAACACATCGGCTAGGAATGGTTGAGGGTAATTTACCAAAACTTTGGTCTCTGCATTCATTAAGGGACAATCTCTCACAATAAGTCATTTGCAGGAATGATGAAAAGTACCAAGACCGGCTAAATAAAAACCACCTTTGGCCCAATTCACCCATCCCTGTGCAAACTGGATGTTTCTACTGGTTCTCAACATGGAGTGCCAATATGGAATTATTATTTTTATTCCCAACCTTTATGATGGCTTCTAACAGTTCGGAAAATGTGGCCTTACACGTTTATACTATCTCAGCTGTTACTATTTTGGACAGAGGCACATTCCTTGGCAATGTTTTAACAGCACCGTTTGCTTTAATGGAGATGATGAGGGTAGGGAATTACAATTTCTCAAAGGATTTATGCCCACTGCCTGAAAGTAGCCACCAGAAGTTCTTCTATTCTTAACTAATTTAACAAAATTCTCCCAATAGTATTTGGTTGGTCTCTCAGGGAAACGTGTGTTTTTATATGTGTCTTATAGCTTTTGACTTCAAACATTGGTGTTAAGTGTGGCTATACTGTGAAGTGAAAACTGAGATATGTAGACAGGACTCCAATGGGAATATGAAAGATATAGCCGATTAAAGTAAGAGAATACCATGTATTAAAGTATATAGTGATTGATTTCAGAGAGGAGGGGAGAGTTAGAAACATCAATAATGAGAGAGAATCAATGATAGGCTCCCTCCTTCACCCCACCCCCCCTGACTGGGATCAAGGTCCCAACCTGGATATGTGCCCTCAGTGGCAATCAAACCCTGACCTCCTGGTTCAGAGGTCATGCTCAATGCCTGAGTCAAAGTACTTGATCTCTTAAAAAATGTTCAGATCATCAGCCTGGCGTTTGGATCAACAAAGGGGAGAAAGATAAAATGACATCGGAAGTGTAGGTGTAAAAGAGTTGGGATTTTATTCTACGTAGGAATTGATTTAAATTATTAACTAAACAACTTTTAAGGTTCCTCTACTGAAATATATGAGAAATGCCTCTCTGAGTATCCTGGTCCCCCAAGTATATTAAATTAAAATACCAATTTTTATTTAAGCATGCAATTTAAAATTGTAGCATTAGTTGTTTTTTAATGTGAGAGAATAGTATTGTTCTGATAATATAAAAAAATGTCGCATTTAATTTTATAAATGTCATTGATAAAATCAGATCCATTATAAGAGAGTTAATATTACAAGTAAGTTTTCAGGACACATCTATTGCAATTCAGAGGGTCCCATATGAATGTGAGGGATGTGTCAGACATAATAGATAATGCACTTCCAGGGAGAGCATTTATTTGATGCCTCTTCGTATATGCAACACCCAGCCACTTATTTTTGCACGACATATAAAGTTTACTTGGCACTGATTAATCATATGTTCCCATTAAATTATTTACCCATTTTATAGAAAGAGAATGCATCATTCCCGATATAGAGCAGAACTTAATTGCTCACCCACGGAAAGAGAAATATGTCATTGGAGACGTGTTGAAATTCTCCTGCAGAAATAGACTCCACTCTCTCGTTGGACCAGATTCTCTTCAGTGCTACCACTTTGGATGGTCCCCTAATCCTCCGACATGTAAAGGTGACTATTTCTCTGACACTTGCTCAAATCAGAATTAGAATGTTGGAAACTAGCTGTTCTTTTCCTCTCTTAATTTTCTGTTGGCTGCCAGTGTGTCTATAACTCAGTGCATTAAGCCAGGAATGTGTGTTGGGTAGTAGACACCTCACACTTTCTTATTTAAGGAAGTAATCTTTAATTGTTTTTTTTTTGACTATATATTGAAAATCTCTGTAGATGGACATACTGAGTGATGTTAGAGTGATCTCTTAAGTCATAATTTTTGCATAACTTCCACCATTTGTATCACACATTTCTATCAGCATGGATCTCACCTCAAGTTTCCCTGGAATTTCTAAACAATATTCAAGTATCATAGAGTTATTTCAATGCTATATACAATATCACATATAGTTAAAATTTGTTGATCAAATGCTTGCCTCCAATGATTTTTTTCCCCCAAAAGTTTTGATGAAATGTTTCCGTGGAATGTGAAGTTACACGATCATATCTGGTCATTGATTTGCATATAGGTGTAGATCTTCTAGAGCAGGGGTGGGGGACCTTCTTTCTGCCAAGGGCCTTTGAATATTTATGACATCATTCACAGATCATGCAAAATTGTCAACTTAAAACATTATCCTGCTGTATTTGCTCAAACATTTAATTAACTCACCTCTAATGCATTGGCAGGGCCAGACCAAATGATTTCCAAGGCCTTTTATGGCCCTCGGGCCGGACGTTCCCCACCCAAGATCTAGAATATCAAACGTTTCCTGGACTTATATTTATGTCCAACATGCTAGTTCTGTATCATAAAAGAACTGGGAGACATGATTCATTTCTCAAAAGAATGCTATAATAACTTAGATAATAAGTCATAGATTAAAGAACAAATCTCTTCATTTTACTAGATTTTCAGTTGTACAAGAGACACTTTAACCTTTACTTACACAGTATTTCTACCGTAGAGAAAGTACAATCCTGTGATCAACCTCCTCGACTCCCCAACGGGACAGTTGCAGACACACCTAAAGAGGAATATGGACACGGTGAGGTGGTGGAGTATGGCTGCAACCCCAGGTTCCTGCTGAAGGGCGCTAAGAAAATCCAGTGCGTTGATGGAGAGTGGACACCCTTGCCCGTGTGTGTGGGTAATGTATACACAATTTCAGTCGTTAGACTTACGTCAACACTTTGTGTTTCTATTCATATCAAGACCTCACTTACATTTTAAAGTTGAATGTTTGTTGTGGGATTTTCACAGAGGAGCACAGTACATGTGGAGACGTACCTGAGCTGGAGAACGGCAAGGTCGTGTCCCCAGCATGGCCCTCCTATCACCATGGAGACTCAGTAGCGTTCACTTGCAGAGACGACTTTACAATGATTGGTTACAGCTTAGTTACATGTATTAGGGGAACGTGGACCCAACCACCTCAGTGCATTGGTGAGAAGACACTTCTATAATTGACATTTAATAACATTGGATATTTTCTATTGTGAAACTCTACATGCAACCATATTTTTGAAATGTCAGCTTGCAAATTATAATGAATCAAACTTTCATGGTTTATAGTTCAATCGTGTCTACAGAGGAAAAAATAGAAACTAGCAATAGAATTTTATGTGTCTGTCCCTAATATTGACATTGTTTATACCTATGAAGCTAAATTTTACTTAAATACATATGATTGAAATTTTCTCCTCTGATGTTTATTTTGTACCTCTATATAATCTTGCTTTGCACTCTATTCAAGATGTTTCTTTTATCCTGATAAATTAATTGTTTCAGAAAACAAGCATCTTTAGACATACTACAACCATCACATCTCCTTTTGACTACAAATCTTCCTTCAGTCATCATCTCTTGAAGAAGGCGACTCATTTTGTCTCCTTCAACACTCTGGACCTGTCCTAAAAATAAGATCAACTCTCAAGCCTCTTGTCTGTTTTAAATTAGTCTCCTTTATTTTATATATTTTTTTTCAGGTTGCATTGCAAAACATTACTTTTCTTTGGCCAATTGCTTGACTTTTCTTGGTTCTGTTTATCCTCACTTGACTCTCATCATTTACAAATTATTAACAAAAACTACCTAGATCTACACTGATGCCTTATCAAATTCAGAAAGCATTGCCACCTGCATTACATTTTTGAAATATTTAACTGTGTATGAAAACTTTATAGTATCTAAAACATACTGAAACCAGCATAAATGTGTCATTATGGCTATATAATATTATTAGATTATAGGATGACGTGGTGTATAAAATAGCTTCTCAAAGATCCTAAGAATATATATACAAAATAGGTTATGATGTAAACAACCAATTTCTTATTCTGGTTTTTGGTGATCATGCTAAAGATATGTTGAAACATTCACATTCTGTACCCTACAACTTAGATCAACCTTTCTTGTTATTGTACATGAAATTTATTGAAAAATATATAATAAAACTAGGAAATTCACAGTCTATTTCCACAGATACTTTTTCCTTTTAATACATTAAGGTTGTAGACTAAAAATAATTTAGAGATGTTTGAGATCAAGAAAAGTGGACGTGAACACTTGCTGATTTCAAATGGGATCTTATTTAGTCATGTATGACTTTCCTATGTAGATCAGACAAACGTTGAACCCCAATGTCCTTGCAATCCCCAAAGGGCAACATTCTCTCTGAAATTTCAATACTGGACATAGGACTCTACTGTAAGTTCAAACATTGTAGCCCACCTCATGCAACATGATCAGGAAGAACTTTGCTGGTGGAATTTGTGGTCCTAAAGTCCCATTTCATTAGAGTCTGGACTCTATAGTTGTTGTGTTGGTTGTTTTTAATATTAGTTGCTTGGATTTTTATAATTAGTGTCTTCAATGGAATATTGTCATTTTACAGCAACAGGTGAACTCAAGACGTGTAAATTACCAAGGGCAATTGCCTCTGAGACAAAGTTGTCAGATAGGATGGACTATGGGAATAATAGGAAAATCAGTTACACATGTGGGAGGAAGTCAGCGCAGAAACACTCCGTCTGCATGAATGGAAAATGGGAGCCTGAGGTCACCTGCACAGGTGAGCTCTTGTTTAGATAATTTCCAAAATGTGATTTTTTTCTTCCTACCTTGTAAAAGGTGTCTCCTTGTACCTTAAATTTTTTATTTACTAAATATGTATTATGACAATAATTTTGTAGCTGGAAAGTAATTTAGAAACTAACCAAAACACTGCTTCTGAATATGAATTGTATTTTGTGCCTTGGTCAGCTTTCAACAAACCACCCAGCAGTGCGGTGGCTTTAAAGTCACATTGGGCAGTGGATGTGCCCATTAATGTTGGAATCCCATTGCTACCAAGTTCTCACCTTCAGATGTGCCTATGCCTGTAACGTGTGTATTTATCTAAGCATCTATGGGTGGGTGTACACATCTATCTACACATCTATCTATGTCTGCATCCACCTATCGCTGTAGGAATCTACCCATCTAGGCATCTGTCTTTGCTCATGTATATCTGTCTGGCGAACACCGCGTCTTATTGCCACCACAAATGCCATCCCACTTTTCACATCTGTGTTGCTGTTCTTTAACTGGAGGACACCTTGACACACTATCCTCAATATTTTTACCAATTTCCTTGGGCCTAGAATATACAGAAAGCATTTTACATAAGCTAAGCTACCCAAGATGGATCACAGAAGGAATAAAGGAAAGAACTTCAGGGAAGGCCATGAGAATATAAACCCAAAGAGGTATGTTAGAGCGATAAACAAGATGAAAAGATAACATATTTAAACACAGAACAGAGCATTACAGTTTGATCTTTCCAGGTGCATTATTATTGATCATTTTATTCACTGAGTTGTTCTTTTAATATTTTTGACTTATGATTTTTCATCAAGAAATCTGATTTTAATATTTTTAGAAGCACCACGATGCCCACCTCCACCTCAGATTCCCAATTCTCAACATATGACCCTGACAGTGAATTATCAAGAAGGAGAAAAAATATCTATTCTCTGTCAAGAAAACTTTCTAATGCAGGAAGGAGAGGAAATCGTGTGCCAGGATGGACGATGGCAGTCAATACCGCGCTGTGTAGGTGAGTCGTGGGTCACTTGCGTTGCAACTGTCTTTCAGATGAGGGTAAAACTCCCCCCGCTTTGTGTAAAGAAACAAGATGAGCCCTTTTCCCCTATCCATGCCACTTCATCTCCAAACAGTAATGCCATCCAGGTGCAGAAATCAACCAGCATTATTTCACTTCTAATGTGAAACCAATGCAAACAGAAACTTCCGGTGACTGTGGAAATACCCAAGTTCTGTTCATGCATATTTCACTCCTCAAGATGAACAGGAGGAGACTGAAGAGGCATATGGGACAAATGGATTGTAGCATCAATTTTATGGGCATATATATCTTTGCAAGTTTCACATATTTTTAATTATGAAATAATTTAATTTGTCCCAATGTCCCTAGTATAAAATCCCAAGCAGTGTTGGATTTTATTTTTCAATGTAAACATTATCCTTGTGCTTGATCTTTTAACCTCTATTTTTCATGTAGAAAAAACTCCATGTTCTCAACCACCTCATGTAGAACATGGAAGCATTAAGTCATCCAGATCTTCAGAAGACGGAAGAGAAACATCGGAACCCAAGCTGTATGCGCATGGCACCACATTAAGTTATATTTGTAAGGATGGTTTCAAATTGTCTCAAGAAGATGGGATAACATGCCACCTGGGAACATGGAGTGCTCCACCACAGTGTGTAGGTGAGGACAGCAGGCAAACTAAGTTCTGTTTGGTACAGTTCAGTAAGATAATCCATCGTCGTCATCAAAGTCATGAGAAGTAACTCTTTAGAATTATAAAAGTATAAAACCATTATATGTCGTTTATAGAGATTTTAATATTTTACCAAATTATTTTTGCATAAACAAATCAAGCCTGTTTTTATTAATTTTATTGGTTCATTATGAAATCACTTGTAATTTGGACATTTTTTTCCCCTACAAAACCTGAAATGTGGTGAAATGAAACCTAACTCTTCATATAAGTGTACCTGTTCATATTCTTGCATATTCATATGGGTTGCAATGAAGGCTTTGTCGCCAGGTTTTATAAAGATTTATGTTCTCCCTCCATTGTCCCTTCTGATCTCTTACAATAAATGAAACTTTCTTGAGATCATTCTCAATGTGTTTCTTTTTATTGTTCATCGTTGGTTAGAGAAGCAGTGATATGCTCATTCTTAGATGTGTTCACAGTTTTCGCGTCAAGTTCTTGCTCAAGCTGGCGGCTGGACAACCACCATGGAGGTTTTAGAAGCATTTGTGCGCCTTTTCTGTCACGTGATATTAGAACCTGAATGATCATTTGATTTCAAATGAAACTACCAAATATGACATGAAATGAAGTTCAGTTAGTGAAATACACAGTCATTCTTTCTTTCCTTTTTTTTTTTAGGACTTCCCTGTGGACCACCCCCTGTGGTTTCCAATGCTGATCTATTTAAAAGGTTAAACAGATATCCACATGTGGAACAATATACATACACCTGTAAACCCGGATTTTGGATCCGGGGACCTGCATTTGTAGAATGCTCAGGAGGAAATTGGTCCCATCCACCAGAATGCACAAGTATAGTGTATTTCATTTTCTTCTAAGGCTGATGAATATCTTTAGTTCAGAGCATCTATGGTAAAACTATAAAACTGTAGTAATTCTAGAAGGTCTCTCTAAAAGTTCTGAATTCTGCTAGAGAACGAATAGCAGAATTAATAGTCATATGAGAAGTTTGGCAACAGAAGCCAAATTATTTCATTTGAGGTCATCCGTGATCACTGTCCACGTGCTCTGATGGGCATCCTTTGACTTCTCATCGCTTCCTGTGTCACAGCTGGTCCCTGCTCACCAGCCCCATCATTATTCAATTCACTGAGAGGTTATCAGTTATCTCCTCATAAATCCATAACGTTCTAAGATGGTGGAATTAGCCAGGCCCACATGGCTCACTGGTTGAGCATTTACCTATGAACTAGGAGGCCACAGTATAATTTCTAGTCAGGGCACAAGCCAGATTGCAGGATCGAATCTCCAGTAGGGGGCATGCTGGAGGTAGCCAATCAGTGACTCTCTCTCATCATTGATGTTTCTATCTCTCAACTCCTCTCCCTTCCTCACTGAAACCAATAAAAACATAGTTATTTTAAGATGTTTGATGTAATTATGGGAAACAGATTTGGACAGAAGCAAAAAATGTCAGATGCACATAGTGTCTGTGGCCTGTGCGAACAAATAAGAATTTGGATGTAAGAAGTTTGGTCTTGATCATGACCTGTATGCCCACTCCTCAGGCTTTCAATACCACCATCCCCACATTGCACTTTGGATAAATGTACAATTATTGAATGTAATTGACTCAAGATGGCTAACATTGTCCAAGTTGTAAGAAAAACATTGTACAGTAGGCATTGGTTTGGTATGTATCTATTATTCTAGAGCATAATTATTGCCTGATATGTACTTTATAAGATTTACTGAAAAGTCTCTGTTGTTGGTTTTGCAGCAATGACATGTTCTAGCCCACCCAGCTATGGCAATGCCATCCTCATAGGCCGGAAGAAGAAGTCATACAGGTCAGGAGAACAAGTGACTTATACATGTGAAGAACCTTACCAAATGGATGGATCCAATGTTGTACGGTGCAGGGACGGCATTTGGATAGGAAGACCCACATGCAAAGGTATTTTGGTGAATGGCTTCTAGCTTCATTAACAATAGACATGGGTTCTGGTGCAGGCCAGTTGGAGGAAGGTCTATGCCTCACACAGAGGAATGGATGTGTATCAATGGTGGGCACTGGGGCCCCAGAGCCCTCAGAGTGTGACCCCTGACACAGCCGTGTCAGCGTCTCAGGGAATTGGCAGAAAGTCAAATGCAAACTCACTGGCTCACTCGGACTTAGCTGCAGAAGCTCAGGGGTTGTGACCCTGAAATCGTTGTAGCAATTCCCAGCGGATTCTATGCCCACTGTTGTTGGGAACCGTAGCTTCAGCCTCTTATTACTTTGCATCCACCCGAATCTCCCCGATGAGCTGCACAGTGCTCACTGCAGTGCCCTTAGGCACTCAAGTTATTGGAGTATTTTTAGGGAACTGTAAATATATTGCACTCTTCTTTGTCCTCAGTTTCTGTGTGGAAATCTTAAGTGATCATCTTCCTTACCCATGCGACATTCCTCAAAGCATGGCAATACTTGACTGATTCTCTAAGAACCTGGCTACCGTGCTCATTTTCTAACGGCCTAAAATCACAATTCAAAAACATGATGTTTGCGAACCACATATGGCTGCCAAATAATATGTTTGTAATGTGTTTTTTGGGTTTACAAATTCACTTGGATTTTATATAACCTATGTTTATTTTACTAAACTTAAAGAAAAATGTTCAGAAAAACCATCATTTTTTACTTTGAAAAGTTTTTAAATTTTTATTGAATTTATTGGGGTGCCACTGGTTAATGAATGGTGCTGGTATAATTGGACAGACCCAAACAAAAAAATGATATTGGACCACCTTCTTATACCTTACTCAAGAATAAAGTCAAAATGGATTAAAGACATAAATGTAAGATTATAAACCACAAATATCCTAAAAGAAAAAACATGGGCCATAAAATCTTAGACATTTCTCATAGCAATATTTATTTTCTGATATATCTCCTCAGGCAAGCAAAACAAAAAAAAATAAACAAATAGGACTACATCAAACTAAAAATTTTTGCGCAGTATACTCATCTTTTTCATTGGCCAAAAAATCTCTATTAACCTTTGAGAGAGGATGGGAAAGAAACTTAAGGTATAGAAGCTTAACTCTTACCAAAAAATTTGCTTTATCTTCTTTTTTTCAATCTTGCATCTAGTTTTATGAAGATTTTCAGTCTCAATTGCCTCTAAATGATCGCTGCATTAGAGACCCATTTTTTCCTCTTTATTCAGATCCCTCCTGTGGCAGCCCTCCCCCAGTGCAAAATGCCGTTATACTGGACAAGAAGCCTAGGTATCGACCTGGGGACACAGCACGTTATGAATGCAGACACCCTTTGGGCCTCTTCGGGAACGCAGTGGTGACATGCCTAAGTGGGAAGTGGACAGACCCACCTGTGTGCAAGGGTAGGGTGTCTCATTCTCCCCTCCCAGTCTCTGTGCAGCTTCTGTAAGCACTTGGTTACTATGCTCCTGTCCAGCTGGCTTTCATTTGGTTACTCAGGTTTGTTGCTCTACCCTTACTTATAAATGGGTTTGGGGCCGGGAGGAGGTGAGTATAGCTCCCACCTACTCCTCAGCTCCCTTGAAATCAACTGCTCACTCAATAAATCAAACAATATCCTCTCTTAGATTCCACAGGAAAATGTGGGCCCCCTCCCGTTATTGACAATGGAGACATTACCACATATCAAAGAGCAGTCTACGCTCCCGGGTCTTCAGTGGAGTATCAATGCCAGGCCTACTATGTACTTGAGGGAAACAGGAGAATAATGTGCCGTGATGGAGAGTGGTCTGAACCACCCAAATGCTTGGGTAAGTCCTTTACTATCCTCCTGAACTCTGAGAAAATCAGTGTAATGCATATGTTTTCCTGTTTATGATCACATTTTGATGAATTAATAAACAATTCTAGCCCTAACCAGTTAGGTTCAGTGGAAGAGCTTTGGTCTGAGGACTGAAGGGTTCCAGGTTTGATTCTGGTCAAGGGCCCATGCCCAGGTTGCAGGCTCCATCCCCAGCGGGGGTTTGCAGGAGGCAGCCAATCAATGATTCACTCTCATCATTGATGTTTCTATCTCCCTCTCCCTTTCTCTCTAAAATCAATAAAAATATATTGGAAAGTGGACAGACCCTTCATTTGGTTACTCAGGATTGTTGCTCTATCATTACCTATAAATCGGCGTGGGGCCAGGAGGAGGTGAGTGTAGCTCCCTCCTACTCCCCAGCTCCCTTCCTCTCTGAAATCAATAACAACATAGTTATTTTAAGATGTTTGATGTGAATATGGGAAACAGATTTAGACAGAAGCAAAAAATATCAAATGCACATAGTGTCTGTGGCCTGTGTGGACAAATAAGAATTTGGATGTAAGAAGTTTGGTCTCGATCATGACCTGTATGCCCATCTCCTCAGGCTTTCAATACCACCATCCCCACATTGCACTTTTGATAAATGTAAAATTATTCAATGTAATTGAGTCAAGATGGCTAACATTTTGAAGCTATAAGAAAAAGGTTGGACAGTTGGCATTGGTTTTGTGTGTATCTACTATTCTAGAGCATAATTATTACCTGATATGTACTTTTAAAGGTTTACTGAAAAGTCTATGTTCTTGCTTTTTCAGAAACTATTTGTTCTAGCCCACCCAGCTATGGCAATGCCATCCTCATAGGCCAGCCGAAGAACTCATACAAGTCAGGAGAACAAGTGATTTATATATGTCCAGACTATTACCAAATGGATGGATCCGATTTTGTAGAGTGTAGGGGCGGAATATGGATAGGAACACCCACATGCAAAGGTATTTTGATGAATGGCTTCTAGCATCATTAAAAATAGACATTGGTTCTGGTGTAGGCCAGTTGGAGGAAGGTTTATGCCTCAACATAGAGGAATGGATGTGTATCAATGGTGGGCATTGGAGCTCCAGAGCCCTCAGAGTGTGACCCCTGACACAGCCGTGTCAGCATCTCAGGGAATTGGCAGAAAGTCAAATGCAAACTCACAGGCTCACTCAGACTCAGCCTCAGAAGCTCAGGGGTTGTGACCCCGAAATCGTTGTAGCAATTCCCAGCCGGTTCTATGCCCACTTTTGTTGGGAACCGTACCTTCATCCTCTTACTTTGCATCCACCCGAATCTCCCTGATGAGCTGCACAGTGCTACTGCAGTGCCCTTAGGCACTCAAGATATTGGAGTATTTTCAGGAAACTGTAAATATACTGCACTCTTCTGTGTCCTCAGTTTCTGTGTGGATATCTTAAGTGATCATCTTCCTTAGCCATGCGACATTCCTCAAAGCATGGCAATACTTGACTGATTCTCTAAGAACCTGGCTACCGTACTCATTTTCTAAGGACCTAAAATCACAATTCAAAAACATGTTTGCGAACCGCATATGGCTGCCAAATAACATGTTTGTTATGTGTTTATTTGGTTTGTAAATTCACTTCGATTTTATATAATCTATGTTTATTTTACTAAACTTAAATGTTCAGAAAAGCGATCATTTTCTTACTTTGAAAAAAGTTTTAAAATTTTTATTGAATTTATTGGGGTGCCACTGGTTAATAAATGGTGCTGGTATAATTGGACAGACACAACCAAAAAAAAAATGATATTGGACCACCTTCTTATACCTTACAATAGAATAAACTCAAAATGGATTAAAGTCGTAATTGTAAGATTAAAAACCATAAAAATCCTAGAAGAAAAAACATGGGCCATAAAATCTTAGACATTTCTCATAGCAATATTTATTTTCTGATATATCTCCTCAGGCAAGCAAAACAAAAGAAAAAAATTAACAAATAGGAATACATCAAACAAAAAAGTTTTGTACAGCGTAATCATCATTTTCATTGGCCTAAAAATTTCTATTAACCTTTGAGGGAAGATGGGAAAAAATGTCAAGATATAAAAGTTTAACTCCTACCAAAAAATTGCTTTATCTTCTTTTTTCAGTCTTGCATGTAAATTTTTGAAGATTTTCAGTCTCAATTGCGTCTAAATGATCGCTGCCTTAGAGATCCATTTTTTCCTTTTTATTCAGATCTCTCCTGTGGCAGCCCTCCCCCAGTGCAAAATGCCTTTATACCAAACAAGAAGCCCAGGTATCGACATGGGGACACAGCACGTTATGAATGCACGAACTCTTTGGGCCTCTTCGGGAACGCAGTGGTGACATGCCTAAGTGGGAAGTGGACAGACCCACCTGAGTGCAAGGGTAGGGTGTCTCATTCTCCCCTCCCAGTCTCTGTGCAGCTTCTGTAAGCACTTGATTACTATGCTCCTGTCCAGCTGGCCTTCATTTGGTTACTCAGGTTTGTTGCTCTATCATTTCTTGTAAATGGGTTTGGGGCTGGGAGGAGGTGAGTGTAGCTCCCTCCTATTCCGCAGCTCCCTTAAAGTCCACTGCTCACTCAATAAATCAAACCATATCCTCTCTTAGATTCCACAGGAAAATGTGGGCCCCCTCCCGTTATTGACAATGGAGAAATTACCACGTATCCATCACCACTCTACGCTTCCGGGTCTTCAGTGCAGTATCAATGCCAGGCCTACTATGTACTTGAGGGAAACAGGAGAATAATGTGTCGTGAAGGAGAGTGGTCTGAACCCCCCAAATGCTTGGGTAAGTCTTTTAATATCCTCGTGGGCTCTGGGACATCCATGTAATGAATGCCATGTTTGCTGCTTACAACAGAACCTGCATGGACTGTCACCTCTTCTGTTGACCACCAAATAGTGATGGCTGAGGGTATACAGTCTGAAAAATTCTTGAGCAACAACAGCAAGAAACTATCACTTTTCTTCATTGTAATTTATGTTCCCCGTCACCACTTATGCCCCCTCCACCCTCTCCACCTCCACCACCCCCTTCAAGGATCCTTTAATGAAAGCTCTTCATAGCATCGTGGACATTGTGAACATTGATTATAGCATACAGTGATCACACATTCCAAAGAGTACCTCATTTTTACATCATTGATAGTTTACAATGAGTTATAGCAACATGGTGGATTTTCAATGAAGTGGTTTGGAAAAGGGTTTGAGGATAAATTCCTGGATCTGTGTAGAAGGTTCTACATGAGAGTGTAAAGTCTGTGGAAAATATTTGTATACTACCTAAAATCTTATGTTCCTTTTTTCTTAACCTTCAGATCCATGTGTAATATCAGAAGAAGTCATGAGAGAACATAACATAGAGTTCAAATGGTCAGATGAGAAAAAACTTTATTCTAGAACAAACGATTATACTGAATTTAGGTGTCGACCTGGCTATCGTAAAGTGTCACCAGAATCTGCATTCCGAGCACAATGTCGAGAAGGGAAAATGGAGTATCCCACTTGTGCGTAAAATGAGAGCTATCTGGCAGTTTTCACATTAAAATATGTGCCTTCATTCAGAATGCTTTAATATTAATCTAATTCTTCTTAATTTATTTCTCTAGTTGGGTATAACTCCCTTTTATTCATTCATTAGAATTTTAGTTAAATGCCATGTAGAAGATGTCATTGTAATCTGAGACGAACGCACCACTTCTCATAAGCATCTCATTAAAATGTGACAAACCAACATGCTATGTGTTCTGTTCATGAAACGTCTCTGGCCAGAAATTAGATGCCATCTCTCCCCCTCTGCTTCCCCCCACTTCCCTCCTAACGTTCTCAGCTTTCTCCAGGACTGTGGGGACATTGTGACTCTTATTTCAGAGGAAAGGATATAAAATGCTTGTCTCCATCTTCATCTTAATATCACTTCACAAACACATCAAAACAAACTGTGGCATAGAAAGGGAGTGGACTGACAATTCTCAGGGGGAAGGGGGTGTGAGGGGTGTGGGAAGAGATTGGACAAAAATCTTACACCTGTGGATGAAGACAGTGGTGGTGGGGGGAAGGGCATGGGGTGCGGGAGGAATCAGGTGGAGGGGAGCTATGGGGGAAAAAAAAAAGAGGAAAACCTATAATAATCTAAACAATGAAGATTTATTTAAACAAAAAAGAGAGTGCTGGAGAATTCAACCTTGTATTTATATTAAAATGTCATACTTTTACCACAATTAGCAGTAATGAGATGAACCTCATAACTGACCTTCATACCCCACAATGTAGAGTCCATGAGGTTGAAAACTATTCATTTTGATTAATACGAGCGGTATTTCTATTTTTGAGAGCAGAGAGGAGCCAGTTCACATGTCTCAGTGAATAGTAAGCTCGTATACTAATTCCTTTTCCTTTGTTAGTGATGTTTGATGGGAACACAATATCAGGTGAGGGAGTGTTAATTTAAACACACCTGCGCAGGCTGCTTATTTGGAGTCAGGCACTGCTTTAAACACTTTAAAAATATAAACTCATGTAATATTTGTAAGGATCCTGTGAGGTAGAGACCATAATGACTATCCCCATCTTACAGATGAGGAAGCTGAGGTCGTCTTGGGAGTGTAAGTAACTTGTACAAGGTCACACAGCTGGCGGACAGTAGAATTAGGTTTCCAACCCCTCTAGAGTGCATGCTGCAAGGGTGAGTGGCTCTGACAAGCAGCACACTGGTACCTACCAAGATGAAAAGGATGCTCTATAGAAGCCCAGAGAAATTCAGAAAGGAGGAAGTGAGATTTGGAAAGCCAGGAAAATGGGAAGAATATTTAAAATGGTGGTGTATGATCTTTAGGGCATTTAGAGGATAAGAATCATTGGGATTGAACCAAGGAGAGAGTCAGTAAGACCAGAATTGAAATGGTGCCAGCAGCCCATCCTTCTTTCCAAAGGCCATAATCCCAGAGAGCAAGAGAGAAGATTAAGTGTTGCTAATGCAGTGCCCTTGGCTGTCCCGGATCTGTCCCTTCTCTCAACAGTGTTTGGACAGAGCAGACTCAGGGACGCCCCTTCTTCCAGCCTCTGAGCTCTTTCCAACTTCTTTTCCAGTCACCACCTTCAGAAGGTGTCAGCCATCCTCAGCCTCCAAGACCAGCCTACACTGCATCTCTACCTGAACTCCTTATTGCTGAACAACCATGAGCTCCCAACTCCATCAGAATTATTCCACCGAAGGGGAGGCTGCCCTCAACCACCTGGCCTGCATCTGCAGGCTCCCACCTACCTCTCTCTGGGCTTCTTTTTCTCATGGGTGCGGGCTACGTCTTCCATGAGTTGGCTGAGAAGAAACGCGAGGGCGCTGAGCGGCTCTGAAAGATGCCAAACCACCACATTCTTTCCAGGGAGTGCTGAAGCCTCCCCAAGATGAGTGGGCAAAACTCAGGATGCCATGGAAGGCACCTTGGCCTTGGAGAGGAACCTGACCAGGCCCTTTGCGAGCTGCGGGCCCTGGTTCTTCCCACGCAGCCCCTCAGCTCTGTGACTTCCGGGAGAACCACTTCCTGGGTGAGGAGGTGAAACTCATCAAGAAGATGGGCCACACCTGGCTCACCTCCACAGCTGGCTGGCCCTGAGGCTGTGCTGGCTGAGGCTCACTCTCAAGCACGCCTAGGAGCCTTTGGGGCCCAGAGACCTTGGAGGGGCCCCTCTGCATTCCTCTGGTGTCTGGCTTTTGCCTGAGCCTCTCCCGGAAACTGCTAGGCAACCTTTACCAGCCTGGAGACCTCTCCCATGCATTGGACAATAAAACTTTTTGCAGAAAATAAAAGAAAAGAAAACAAACAAACTGTGTCACTCCCATGTTGGCCATTGATGGGAGAGGTTATTACTTAGATTTGCTTATCTATCCATGGCTCAGTATACCCCAAAATGATGAAATGCACCATGTACATATCCATCTAGCACATACAAGATTTCAATCAGGTCATAAAGAGGTACTAGATTCTAATCAGGGGCCTAGCTATTGTAACACAGATTTGAAAACTGATAAAATACCGAGTATAATCACATGTCTGTAAGGGACAATAGAGTTCCCCAGATGTGAATGAAGAATCCCTGTGGCCCCAAATATGTGGCCTGTTTCACCTACTGCTCTTCCTGCCTCAAAGCTTGCCATTCTGCTCGCATTGCCTGCTCTTTCCCACTCTATTGCAAAGGACATAAAAGCAATATGTTAGCCTCCTTCTCAACTTAATCTTCTCCCAATGTTCCAACGCAACTATATCATCGCTTACACTCGTACCAAGACAATAATTCTTCACTATCATGAGGTTAGACTACTAGCCAATAGAGCAATAAACAGCAATGGAAGTAACCGTATGGCTTTCTGCCTATTCAATCGGATGTTTAACCAAACAAAACACAGGAGCTTAGAATGTACTGTGGGAAATCGTACAATAAAGTTATGTGTTAAAATTGTCCTTGTGGTTCAGTGGTCTGAGTGTTGGTCCAAGAACCTAAGGGTCTTCGGTTCAAGTTCTGATCAAGGGCATGTATCTGGGTTGCATGTTTCATCCCTGTGCCAGTTGGGGAGTGTGCAGGCTGTGTCTCTCTCCCATCGATTCTCTCTCTCTCTCTCTCTCTCTCTCTCTCTCTCTCTCTCTCTCTCTTATTGCTTCTAAAAAGAAACAAAACATGAAAACAAAATGAATGCTAACAATGTGCTGAAATTCTTGGACTTTGTGGTGTTGTCTATTGTGAGTTTACAAAAAGAAAAAATCAG